>NC_044568.1:54955943-55295979 GCF_007565055.1 Rhinopithecus roxellana
GCTGCCTGCCCTTGTGAGACACAGAGCCTACGGTGTTAAATGTAAGGTCACAGGAGATGTATAGACCAGGTCCTGTCAACCCTGAACAGGGTTAGTGCTGAATTGGGTGTCAGAGTGAGCCTTTGGGGAGAGCCGATCAGGGTGAGGAAGACCCCAGCCCAGGAACAGACAAGATGGTGAGGCTGGAGGAAGCAGTAATAGCCTTTCTGAGAGGCAGCATAGCATAGCAGATAAGATTCTAGTAACAAATGTCCTGGGTTTTAATCTTGGCTTTGCATGTTTTAGATAGGTGACTTTGGATGGTGACTTACCCTCTTCATGCCTCAGCTTTTCATCTTCAAAATGAGAATGATAATAACAGTTTCTACCTTCGGGGGACTGTTACATAGATGAAATGTTCACACAAAACAATGCCTGGTGTATAGTAGGTGTTTCTATAGGTGATTCTTACAAAAGAAAATGGTGTTGCAAAAATGATATGATCATATTTACAAATTATTTTTATTAATCAGAAACCTGAAACTCAAATTCAGTGCCACAGTTCCACTACAGAGCCCTGTGGATGAATATTGATTGGTGTTAGAACTCTGATAAATACGGGTGGCCTCATCTGAATGACATTGAGACTACTGATTACTCCTTTATTGGAAAATGCACATTGACAAAAATAATTCAAGATGCGAACAAATAATTCAAGATGTGCAATTAAATGAAATAATTTAATTAGATGTTTTATGGGATAATTGAAGCACATGCCTTTGGGATTCTGAGAATCTGACTTAAATTGAAGCAGTTAATGCTTCTTGTTCTTGGATACCCAGACAACTGAACTGGGGGCATGGGAAACTGGATAACTTTTGCCCCAACAGCAAACCTTCTAAATCTTCATAGTGAAAACATTCTTAACCAGTGGGTGGCAATCATGTGTCATAATGCAAAGACCATATTTCCTTTTGGAAAGTTTAGACATTGGCCAGAAATTGAACAACAAGGGTGCGGGGAACGGTTAAGGCAGAAAAATTGGCAAGCAGGGCGCCCACAGCCCTTGCACTCCATGAACTTGCAGACTTAAAACACTGAGGCTGCAAAGATGTAAACCATTCCCAACCTTCTTATGCCAACTGCCTGCTGCATTCTTCTTGCAGAGCTATGGGGCATATTTTTTGAAAATAATGGCATTAAAAATGAAGACCATGGAGGCTAGTCTGTTTGGTGATGGCAAAGGCTTATTGGGAAGTCAGGAGAATTGTCAGGTAGCTGGTTCAGAGGGTCAAGACCATAGTGTTTAAAGAGTCTGGTTACAACAAAAAGAGCAACGAGTGTGAGAATTGTACCGCACGACAGCCTCACCTTCTTGGCTTGCTCAATGTTTGCCAAACCCTGAACGTCATCACGCAAGTTAGAGGTTAGCATATTTCTTATGTGACTAGTCTCCATAGTACGGAGTCTTGAGAAGTTCCACTAAATAGCCAAGTAATAGGCAGTCAGTCAGTTTTCCTCCAGAAGCCCCAGTAATTCTAGAGAGATAATAAAGTGGTGATGAAAGTCATACGGCAAACCCTTAGGCTTTTTTAGACACTAAGTGAGACAATGCCTATAAAATGATTAAACTGATGTCTGGCATGTAAGAACATGTATAGAAATATGATTATTATTTCATTGGAAGTTGGCATCTGCTGTGTACAATTCAACCCATCAGATCTGACTGTGGCAATGCTCTCAGCTGTCCACTTCAGGTGAGGCTCTTGTTTTGCTAAGTCCTCACTGTATCTTTCACAAAACGGCAGTCATATGGATCTAACAGAGGAGCTGGGAGGATTGACTGAGATGAGGAACTGATCATGCTCTGGTAGCCTCAGAGTTTAGAATGACAATGAAGGCTTCTTAAGCCCAGGCCAGGGATATTTTTCGTAGGTCCTCCTTCAAACTTTTTGGCCAGAGCTGGTGGTGGAATGGAGGATAGTGGGGATGTGAGGCCCGAGACACACCAGTATCTAGAGGCCCGGGACAAGAAGAGAGGAGCAGGTAAAGCAGGCTGACGGAGAAGGAGAGGAACCAAGAGAGATTACTACTCTGCTCTCTGTTTTTCCTTTTTCATTAAAATGCTTTTCTTCATCCTGTTCTGTTTCAGTATTTTCCTAACCTACTTTTGTTATTCAGTCATGTTTCCCTTGACTATAATAAATCAATTGCACTGAAAGTATTATAGGTTGTGCACTTGTCCCTAAAGTTAAATATTCAATGAGGTTCTTCGATCATGAATCTTAGTTTGTGGAGGTTGTAAAACATTAATACTTCTAAACTGCAACAAAAAAAAATGATTGGCGTTTGTATGGTTGTTTGCTATCGTTTCTCAAGCATGATCACGTCTCAAACACTATGTGGGTTCTTTTACTTGTTTGCTGTCATTGAGTCCTTGATACAACCAACTATGGATGGTTCCCATTTTATAGAGCTGGAAACTATGGCTCAAAGGGATACAGTGACTTCCTGAAGTTCTGCATGGTAGTAGACAAGTAAGCAGTAGGTATTCCTCAGCTCTAAGCCTGTGCCGTTAACCACTGTACTTTGCAGAGCCTCCACAATACTGATCAACATTGCTCAGGGATACAGTGAGTTGCCTTCTGCTGCTGAAAGATTTGGTAGGAAGAGAATGAAGGCTGCTCTTTGGAATGAGAGCAAAGAAAAATGTAGCAAAGACAAAATGGCTCCTAGGGAAGTGAAACTCTACCACCTAGTTGACAGTATTAGCACATCTAAAGAATGAACCACATTTAAAAAGGTCAGTCATCCATGGCTTGGAAAATAAGACGCCTCCTGGAGTCATCTTTGCAGCACTCATCCTAGAGGTAGGAAAAACTGCTGAAGCAAAAACTTCAGCATTTGGTGACAAAGACAGTCTGAACCCGTTGGTAAAGTTAGGCTTTCTTAGTCCAGTGCCTTCAAGCACTCACTCTAACCAACACTTCCTGCTCACTAAGCAGCCTTCTGATTATGAATTGGTCTTCCATGAAGGGTACAGTAGAAGCAGAAAATGTGCTGACCATGTGGACTTTGAGCATCCCAGTCTCTGTGATAGTAATTTTTCTTTGTAAATTAATAGATTGACTTCACACCAGGAGAGAATTTGCTGATCGTTTGGACTTTGTGTATTTCAATGTATGTGATGGTCATTCTGCTCTTTAACTTAATAGATTGGCTTTACATAGAGAGAGAAAATGCTGACTATATGGACGTTAAGTTTCCTGACCCTTGTCACATCATTTCTCTTTGCAAATTAAGAAATTGGCATTCAGGCTTTATAATCCCTTTCGTAAGCATCAGTCAGCCTTAAGAGGTAGTTCTGCTCTTTGGGTTGATGATTTCAAGAGGTCCTTGGTCAGAAGACCTCCTAGCTTGGTTGGGCAACCAACTCATTGCCTTTTGTTTAGGACTCTTCCTGGGATTAGCACTGAAAGTCCCACATCTTGGGAAGCCCCCGTGTCTCAGAAAAACAAGGGCAGCTCTCTCAGGACTATCCTGGTTTTAAAACTGAAAGTCTCATGTTTTAGGAAGCTCCTCTATCTCATGCAAATTGAGAAACTGATTCCCCTAGAGCTTAGTCGCTTGTTGAGAAGAACTCAACATCACCATGTAGCTGAGAAAAAGCCAAAGTGCTTAAGAAATTATAGACAGGTGCCACATT
Organism: Rhinopithecus roxellana; assembly: GCF_007565055.1. Classification (NCBI taxonomy): domain Eukaryota; kingdom Metazoa; phylum Chordata; class Mammalia; order Primates; family Cercopithecidae; genus Rhinopithecus; species Rhinopithecus roxellana. Next base: position 54,959,629 of record NC_044568.1, read on the forward strand.
CAAATTTCATATCTAGTTTTAGAAGAATCTTTAAGCTGTCACTATCTTATTACATCCTGATATCAAATCACAATATAATCCATGAATATTTTACTTTACAGATCTTATGCTTAAGACATTTTATAGAAGGCTAGCTTTACAGTAACACATAGAAGTGAAGGTGATTGTTTTATAACTGGACTGCATCCAAACTGCAGTTCTTCTGGGATGAAGTTACTTTTAAGTCCCAAAGCCACATTCCAGTTATTACACAGTGGTGTGGCATGGTCTAGCAGAGGATTTGCAAGAGGAAGTTACCCCAGCTGTGTGTCCTGTGACACCTTTCCCTCCACCACTGAAAAAGAATAGGAACAGGGTGCAGGAAACAGCAATACATCCAAAGAGTGAGCACCTAAAAGTAGTCTTGTTTGTTTATTTATTTATTTATTTATTTATTTATTTTTTATTATACTTTAAGTTCTAGGGTACATGTGCATGACATGCAGGTTTGTTACATATGTATACTTGTGCCATGTTGGTGTGTTGCACCTATCAACTCGTCAGCACCCCTCAATTCGTCATTTATATCAGGGATAACTCCCAATGCAATCCCTCCCCCCTTCCCCACCTCATGATAGGCTCCGATGTGTGATGTTCCCCTTCCCGAGTCCAAGTGATGTCATTGTTCAGTTCCCACCTATGAGTGAGAACATGCGGTGTTTGGTTTTCTGTTCTTGTGATAGTTTGCTAAGAATGATGGTTTCCAGCTGCATCCATGTCCCTACAAAGGATGCAAATTCATCCTTTTTTATGGCTGCATAATATTCCATGGTGTATATGTGCCACATTTTCTTAATCCAGTCTGTCACAGATGGACATTTGGGTTGATTCCAAGTCTTTGCTATTGTGAATAGTGCTGCAATAAACATACGTGTGCATGTGTCTTTATAGCAGCATGATTTATAATCCTTTGGGTATATACCCAGTAGTGGGATGGCTGGGTCATATGGTACATCTAGTTCTAGATCCTTGAGGAATCGCCATACTGTTTTCCATAATAGTTGAACTAGTTTACAATCCCACCAACAGTGTAAAAGTGTTCCTATTTCTCCACATCCTCTCCAGCACCTGTTGTTTCCTGACTTTTTAATGATTGCCATTCTAAATGGTGTGAGATGGTATCTCATTGTGGTTTTGATTTGCATTTCTCTGATGGCCAGTGATGATGAGCATTTTTTCATGTGTCTGTTGGCTGTATGAATGTCTTCTTTTGAGAAATGTCTGTTCATATCCTTTGCCCACTTTTTGATGGGGTTGTTTGTTTTTTCTTGTAAATTTGTTTGAGTTCTTTGTAGGTTCTGGATATTAGCCCTTTGTCAGATGAGTAGATTGCAAAAATTTTCTCCCATTCTGTAGGTTGCCTGTTCACTCTGCTGGTAGTTTCTTTTGCTGTGCAGAAGCTCTTTAGTTTAATTAGATCCCATTTGTCAATTTTTGTTTTTGTTGCCATTGCTTTTGGTGTTTTAGACATGAAGTCCTTGCCCATGCCTATGTCCTGAATGGTACTACCTAGGTTTTCTTCTAGGGTTTTTATGGTATTAGGTTTAACATTTAAGTCTCTAATCCATCTTGAATTAATTTTTGCATAAGGAGTAAGGAAAGGATTCAGTTTCAGCTTTCTACTTATGGCTAGCCAATTTTCCCAGTACCATTTATTAAATAGGGAATCCTTTCCCCATTTCTTGTTTTTGTCAGGTTTGTCAAAGATCAGATGGCTGTAGATGTGTGGTATTATTTCTGAGGACTCTGTTCTGTTCCATTGGTCTATATCTCTGTTTTGGTACCAGTACCATGCTATTTTGGTTACTGTAGCCTTGTAGTATAGTTTGAAGTCAGGTAGCGTGATGCCTCCAGCTTTGTTCTTTTGACTTAGGATTGTCTTGGCAATGCGGGCTCTTTTTTGGTTCCATATGAACTTTAAAGCAGTTTTTTCCAATTCTGTGAAGAAACTCATTGGTAGCTTGATGGGGATGGCATTGAATCTATAAATAACCTTGGGCAGTATGGCCATTTTCATGATATTGATTCTTCCTATCCATGAGCATGGTATGCAGTCTCAATCTGTCACCCAGGTTGGAGTGCAGTGGCATGATCTCGGCTCTCTGCAACCTCTGAAATCCTGGGCTCAACTGATTCTCTTGCCTTAGCCTCCCGAGTAGCTGGAATTACAGGCGTGCACCATCACACCTGGCTAATTTTTGTATTTTTAGTAGATACCAGGTTTCGCCACGTTGGCCAAGCTGGTTTTGAACTCCTGATTTCAAGTGATCCGCCCACCTTGGCCTTCCAAAGTGTTGAATTACAGGTGTGAGCCACCATTCCCAGCCTGGAAGTGGTCTTTATCTCTGTTTCTTTGAATTAGCAGCAGTTTTGTAGAAGTTTCTCCACCCCATCTTACCCATCTTTGCACCAGCATTCAACATAACTGATCAACACACTTCTTACGGCTTTTCCTACCTGTGCAATACTACACTGTCCTGGTTTTTCTTCTACCTTCAAGCTTTTTCTATATCCAACCATTAAATGCTGAGATTCCTCGGGGATAACTTCTAGAATCTCTTCTTTCTAAAGCTGTGCTGTCCAGTATACCACCAGGAGACAAAGGTGGTCAGTGGATAATAGAAGTATGGCTAAGGCACAGAAGACAAATACCACATGATCTCACTTGTATGGGAAATCTAATAAAGCTCAACTCCTAGAAGCTGTAGAATGGTGGTTACCTGGCACTGGCAGTGCAGGGGAGGGACTGGGGAGTTTGTTTTTTTTTTTTTTTTTATCTAAGAGTACAAAGATTCAGATAGACAAGAGAAAGAGGTTTTGAGGCTATAACACAGCATGATGACTACAGTCAATAATAATGTATTATATATTTCAACATAACTAAGAGAGTCAATTTCAAATGTCTCAGCAAAAAAAAGGATAGGTAAGTGAGGTGATGGACATGTTAATTAGCTTGATTTAATTATACCATTTTATACATGTATCAAAACTTCACATTGTACCTCATAAATGTATACAATTATAATTTGCCAATCAAAAATAACAGTAAGAATAATTCTTTTAACTAAATACATTTTCTCCATCAAAAAGAAATTGGCTAGTCTGAATTGGAAAGTGAGCTAACATACTGGATTTCTAAAATTTAGTATGGAAAAAGAATCTAAAATATCTCATTGCTTTTTATGTTGATTAAATGATGGAATGATCATTACATAATAATCAGGTTAAAGAAGATATTACTAATATTAATTTTCCTGTTTCTTTTTCTTTTTTAATATGGCTAGCAGAACATTTAAATTTACATTTCTGGCTCATACTACATTTCTATTGGATGATGTTGCTATAAAATCTGTTCCTAAATGACTTCAACAATACTCATATAACTTGTTTTTTTTTTTTGAAACAGAGTCTCGCTCTGTCACCCAGGCTGGAGTGCAATGGCACCATCTCAGCTCACTGCAACCTCCACCTTCTGGGTTCAAGTGATTCTCCTGCCTCAGCCTCTCAAATAGCTTGGATCACAGTTGCACGCCACCACACCCAGCTAATTTTTGTATTTTTAGTACAGGTGGGGTTTCACCATGTGGGCCAGACTGGTCTTGAACTCCTGACCTCATGGTCTGCCCTCCTTGGCCTCCCAAAGTGCTGGGATTACAGGCATGAGCCACGGCGCCTGGCCCTCATATAACTTTATATTGATAAATCCAGAGTGTGTATTTCTAGCTCTGAAATGTGAGACTCATGCACTTATCTGACTTTTTCTGGCATCTCCGCTTGGACATCTTACAAATTTTTCATACTTAGCCTGCTTGAATCTTGATTCGTCCCCTCCACTTGCCTCTCCCCAACTTGCCTCACTGTTCCTAGGACTCTCGCTGCAAAAATGTTACATGATTGCCTTTGAAGTTGTAGGAAAGGGTCACGACTGCCTCCAGAGACTGAAGAGGCAAGGAACAAATGCTCCTTGGAGCCTCCAGAAGAAACCAGTTCTGCTGACACCTTGATTTAAGCCTTGTGAAATGCATTTTGAACTTTCAGCCTCCAGAACTATAAGAGAAAAAATTTGTGTTGTTTTAAGCCACAAAGTTTGTGCTATTTTTTTCATAGAGTAATTAATAGGAAACCAGTAGAGATAAACAACATCTCCCTAATCCAGACACCCTAAGACAACCATTAGCAAGTCTGGTCATGCGTAACTACAACTATATCTTCAGTTAAACCATCTCTGCCCATCTCTATTGCTACAACCTTAGGCTGGGTTTATTGCAACAATGTCCTAACCATTCTGTCCTCGGGGTGGTTTGAAAATGGCTGCACATTCCTTGCCAATCTTCATGAAGAGTTGTAATCTATTTCCCTTCCTCTTGATTTTGAGATAATCTTGGGCTGCTTTGACCAATAGAACACAGGGGAAGTGATGGTGTATAACTTCTGGGGCTGGGCCACAAGACAGCCATAGCTTCTGCTTTCATATGGTTGACCTGCTCCCTTTAAAAGCCAGCCAGCAGGCGGGACATGATAGCTCATGCCTGTAATCCCAGCACTTTGGGAGGCTGAGGTGGGTGGATCACCTGAGTTCAAGAGTTCAAGGCCAGCGTGGCCAACATGGTGAAACCGCGTCTCTACTAAAAATACAAAAATTAGCCAGGCGTGTTTGCATACAACTGTAGTCTCAGCTACTAGGGAGGCTGAGGCAGGAGAATCACTTGAACCCAGGAGGCAGAGGTTGCAGTGAGCCAAGATTGCGCCCTGCACTCCAGCCTGGGTGACAAAGCAACACTCCGTGTCAGAAAAAAAGAAAAAAAAAAGCCAATCACCACATAAGACATCTGATTAGCTATGAGGGAGGACAAAAAAGCACATAGAAAGAGGCCATGCAAAGAATCACCAAGGTGCCAGGTGTATGAGTGAAGCTTTCTTGAATTTTCCAGCCTAGCTAAGTTACCAGATTAAAAAAGTATAGTGAAAGACCAAGCCGACAACAAGCTGAACCCTGCTGGAATTCTTGACCCACAGAAACATGGCCTCATAGAATGATTATTTCAAGTCTCTAAGTTTGGAGTAGCTTGTTACACAGCAATAGCTAACTGAAACACCTCTCTACCTGCTTTTGTGACTGTTCTAATTCCCCTGTCACACAGCAGACAGCAGGGTCATCTTGCAGTTATTCTGAGGGTCACTCCCTTGCTTCCTGTTGCATAGAGAGGAAAACTGAACTTCCATCCTCTGTCACTCTGGATCTCATGATCCCTGGGACCATAAGACATCACAAGAATCATTGACTATTTATGATCTAACTGCTATTTGATTAGAAATTCACTCACCACACTGATATTTCTTTTTCTTTTTTTTTTTTTTTTTGAGAGGGAGTCTCGCTCTGTGGCCCAGGCTGGAGTGCAGTGACCGGATCTCAGCTCACTGCAAGCCCCACCTCCCAGGTTTATGCCATTCTCCTGCCTCAGCCTCCCGAGTAGCTGGGACTACAGGTGCCCGCCACCTCGCCCAGCTAGCTTTTTGTGTTTTTTAGTAGAGATGGGGTTTCACTGTGTTAGCCAGGATGGTCTAGATCTCCTGACCTCGTGATCCGCCCGTCTTGGCCTCCCAAAGTGCTGGGATTACAGGCTTGAGCCACCGCGCCCGGCCACTGACACTTCTTAATGATGAACTATGTGTCAGGCACTAAGCTAAATGTAAAGAACATGGTAGGACACCAATAGGAACTGGAGATGGACAAAAAACAAGAAAAGAAACCATGCTTTTAAAAATGTGAAACTGTAACAAATGCTATGAATGGAAAATACACACAGGTGAGGTACTGTGATAGAAAACTGACAGGGCATGCCCAATTTAAGTAAGTTGATAAGGGAAGGCTTCTCTGAAGAGGTGATATTTAACCCGACACTTAAATGAGAAAGATCTTTGACATCATTATTCCTAGACCAGGCTCTGTCTTTCCAGATGCAAAGCTCAGAATCAGCGTCCAAGAGAGACCACAGCACTCCATCTGGTTCTAAAGCCTCATCCATCCTGATAGCATCCGTTTTGCTAAAATACTTCCCTCTTCATTTTCCCATTCTCCATAAATTGTCACCATGCCCAGCTCACTATCTCAGTTTCCAGCTCCCAGTCACAGTTCTCACAGCCTCTCTAGAGGGCCTCTCCTTCAGGTAAGCATCTCCTGGACTACTGTGACATCTCAGGGCTGACATTAGCATGAGGCATTAATGCAGGCATTAGCCATGTGAAGTTGAATTATGTTTCAATTTTGCTGGGAGACTGAGACAGAGATTCTTCACAAGTGCCATATCTGGGGTGAGGCTTCTTTATTTTTGTTCTTTTTACTCATTTAATATATTTATCACTATGTACTTTTTAGCTCACTGGAGTGGAGTTAGCTGCAGTGCAAAGAGCAGCATGAGCCACTTTAGTGTCATAGTCATTTGGTGACAATTTTGCAATGGGTGCCCTGAATCCTCTGGTGCTGGTCATTCGGGACATGGGAGAACATCTTCCCTAGTACACCATGGGTGAGCTGGAGGAATTTTTAGCTGGGAAAGGCATTGCTCACTCATTTTCTGTATCTGGACCTGCCAGTTACTCATCCCATTGTATTCCGGGGTTGGCACAGGGAGAAGGTCACCAGGAAACTATTTTGGAAAGAGGATTAGCATAAACCATGGTGCCGGGAATTCACATGGTATAAGGGACACAAAAAATCCACCCATCCGGACAAAGCCCCTTTGCAGCCCTGATGTACAGCCTCAATTGTCTACCATTAGAGTCACCTCTTGGGTTATCTCCAGGAGATGCTGATTTAAATATTCATGTGTGTGAACTGCCCAATTAGAAATTAAAATTACACTAGATGAGGATCCTGGAAACCTGGGCCCTAGGTCCAATTCTCCTCTACTGTGCTGTGCAACTTTGGAAAAGACTGTGTTATCAGAGAACAAGACTAGATTTCTCCTTTGTCAAACGAAGAGCCCAATACCTTAGTCCCCCTATTTATTCCTATATTAATTCTGCCAAGGAACTTGCATTAAGCACCCACTGTGTGCCAGGCCCTCTGTAGGAGTGTAGGGGTGTAGGGGTAAGAGTCATTAGCCATTGAGGGTAGGAGCCTCAGTGACAGAAGCATGCTCTCAGGTGAGAGAAAATGACTATTATCAAGTGGTACCAGTTGGAATAGGTTGTTTAAGGGGAAGTAAAGAGGCTATGTAGAGACAGCCCATGCTTGGGTATCACAGTGGAGGGCAATGGTGTCCCACATGAAAGTAAGGGTTCACAGCAGGCTGTGAAAACAGACAGTAGGTATAAAATAAGACAGTTATTACCTCTTTTTAAAAAAGGTAAACCTGTGCATCCTAATGCAGAGATCTGCAACAGTGAGGTTGCACTGGGGTTAGGAGTGCAGACTCTGGATTCGGATCTTAGCTCAACTCTTCCTGAGAGTTTCATTACTTACAAGTTATGAGGCAGTGGGCATGTTACATAACCTCTCTACACCTCGACTTCCTCTCTGGGCCTCTTAGTGAATTAGGCAATATGATGTGAATTAATGGAGGGAATGCAACAAGCACAAGTCCTGGTTTGGAGTGAGGGCTCCGTAAACGTCAAGAAGCCTCTACGGTTCTCTTCCCTTTTATGCTTCCTGTTCTCAAAGAAGGCCTGCAATTCATAATCCAAGTAAAGTTTTGGTCCTGTACAAAAATGCTGGATTTTTAAGGATGGAGACCTATGCATTTGTCAACATCCACAATTTTTCAGATGGACTGACTCTCTGGGTCTAATGATGAGTTTTCTTTAATTTGTTCCAAAGAAGTCGTGGCAAGAAAAGGCATCTGCTTTATACCCATCTTATATTAAGATATTGTTTATCAATCAAAGGGGCAGCGATAAAACAGAAAATCCACTTTTTGAGGAGTTGGGAATTTTTGAAGCCATAGTGCTTTTGGGTGTCGAAAGGCAAAAGTCAGCCAGGCATGGTGGCTCATGCCTGTAATCCCAGCACTTTGGGAGGCCGAGGTGGGTGGATCACGAGGTCAGGAGATCAAGACCATCCTGGCTAACATGGTTAAACCCATCTCTACTAAAAATACAAAAAAATTAACCGGGCGTAGTGGCAGGTGCCTGTGGTCCTGGCTACTTGGGAGGCTGAGGCAGGAGAATGGCGTGAACCTGGGAGGTAGAGTTTGCAGTGAGCCAAGATTGCACCACTGCACTCCACCCTGGGCGACAGAGTGAAACTCCTTCTAAAAAAAAAAAAAAAGCAGTCTTGGATTAAGACAGTTGGTGATACAGGGAGGTTTGAGGGATGAACACCCTGTCTTTTTTTTTTTATTTATTTTTTATTTTTTTATTTTTATTTTTATTTTTTTAAATTTATTTATTTATTTATTTTTATTATACTTTAAGTTCTAGGGTACATGTGCATAACGTGCAGGTTTGTTACATATGTATACTTGTGCCATGTTGGTGTGCTGCACCCATCAACTCGTCAGCACCCATCAATTCATCATTTATATCATGTATAACTCCCCAATGCAATCCCTCCCCCCTCCCCCCTCCCCATGATAGGCCCCAGTGTGTGATGTTCCCCTTCCCGAGTCCAAGTGATCTAATTGTTCAGTTCCCACCTATGAATGAGAACATGCGGGAACACCCTGTCTTTAAGCTCTATTGCAGACATGATGTGAGTCACGGACCCAGAAAGTCAGCCTACTAGCCTCAGCTGTCCCCTGACTGACTTGTCATGGAACAGCCTGGCTCAACCCAGATTGGTGGCCAAACCATCCTGTGCCCACTCTGAATGACGGAATCTCTGAAGAGTTCAATCTCTCATAAGAAACGTAGGCCATGGCAGACACCCCAGCGCCTGTGTTACATTCTCGCAGCCAACTCTGATTTCAGCAGCAGCTGCGCTGGACAGTTCTTTTTGAGCACACACCTGGCTCTCCCAGATTTCAACCTAAGCTCAACTGACTGCAAATCATCCTGCCCCAGATCTTCTCTGACAGGTAGAGGAACTTGCTCTAAACAGAAGGCAGTTAACATCCGCTCTTCCTGCCCCCAGGCAATCTCAATCCACGGAGAGTAGGGAGCCTAGGAAAAAGGCTCCAGCCCCTCTGGTTTTCAGATGGGTGACTGAGAATTCTGAGAAGCATTTCATAGGGTTCTCAGAGGTTCTGGGAGAATTGAAGAAATGAAGCTCCTGTGTACAGAAGCAATCTCAGTAATGCACTTTTTTGATTGGCCTCCTTCCTCTTTTCCCCGCCCCCATGAACTCACTTCTGCTTCCTGGGTCACCTCTAGGATCAAGTTCCTGTACCCAAGCACTTGTCCTGGACTTTGCTTCCCAGGAAACTCCAACTAAGGCAGATGCAGTAAACCAGGACATCCATCTTTGAATGAGAATGGATTAGATTTGCACATAACAAGAGGCTCCACCACGTAAGAAAATTCCTAAAAAAAAAGCAAAGCAAAGCAAGAAAATATCCTTGCAGAGCCTTGTTAGAGTCCTGGAAGAGAGATAATCTCATCACCAGATAGTTTCTGTGAGGTCAGCGTGTGTCAGCAGTAATTCTTTTTCTCAGACTGCACATTTGTTTTTAGGACCATCCCAGATGCTGACTTCAAAAGCTTTCTTGTTTGTAATGCACTATATAAGACCCTCCTTTTTTCTTTCCTACATGTCTAGTTCTGTTTACACAGGAGACACACCAGAACATCATTATGGAAACATTATTGTTCTCTTCCTGTGTGGTCAGAGGAGCTCAGGAGCGGAGATTGGCTCCTAAAGTCCAGCCCTCACCACCTTTGCCATCCCTCGGCAACATGTTTGGAATTTGGACAAGAGCATTTCTTAGAATGAATGGCGTTCCTGTAATCAGTGAGGTCACAAGAACGCATTTGTTGGGAAAAGGGAAAATGAATTATTTGATATTCCCATGGTGAAACATAGAAACACCAAACCACCAGAGAAGAATAAATATTTTTCTTGAAGAATTGGCCAGCGGCACACGCGGAAAACCCACTTGAACGAAACGTGGAGGCACTGCTCCCTGGGCCTGTTTATTTGATGAATGAAGCAAAATCCAGTTTTTCCACAGTAAAAAGCAAAGATGGTAAAAAGAAAAATCTTCACAGAGTTCTGCCATCTCGCCTCACAAAGGAGAGGGGCTAAAGTCACACCTCAAGCCTGACACAGCATGTAACTCACGAAGTTCAACAAACTAAATTCGTATTTAGAGCTAAAGAATGACATTTAATGACTTATATTTTTAAGAATATATAAAGATTTCACAGTTGTAAAGTAAATATTCTTACTTTTTTTAAAAAATATCATTTGCAAGACATTTCCCCGACCCCATTTGAATGTCTCCAAAATTAGGGAGGAATCTTACAATTGATGTTAAGAAATTACTGTGTGCAGGTTTAAGCATCAGCATTTTTCTTTCTTAGTACCATATAAAATAAAAGTGTGCTGGAAGCACACTCTGGTCTTAACGTCAACCGTCACCCATTTCTGGAGTGGGAGGTGATCTTATCTTAGACGGTTTAAAATTAGTATTATCAAATCTTAAGAATATTCAAGACAGCTCAGGCCAAAGGGAACGGCCAGGAAGAAAGGCTAGAAACTGGTTTATAGAGGGTTTTGTGTGTTACGCTAAGAATTCAGCCTGACAGCCTCAGTGGTAAGCCTTTTTTTTTTTTTAACAACAGAAAGTGGCAGTAAAATATATTTGCTAACTCAATAAGGGTAAGTCATTCAATCACTACTTTTTTAAAGAAAACTTACATTTAACTTCCTAATTAAAGCATATGTATAATTCATATATTAAACTGCAAAAGTGTAAGTGTATAGTTAGATGAATTTTTTTTGAGTGAACACACCTATGTCACCACCATAAAGATGAAGACATACAACTCTGTCATCATCTCAGAAACCTCCCTCAGGCCCCTTCCAGTCATCACCTTTCCAAAGGTAACCACAAGTATTAGTCTGTTCTCAGGCTGCTAATAAAGACACACCTGAGACTGGGGCACGATGGCTCATGCCTGTAATCCCAGCACTTGGGGAGGCCCAGGTGGGTAGATCATGAGGTCAGGAGATCAAGACCATCCTCGCCAACATGGTGAAACCCCGTCTCTACTAAAAATACAAAAATTAGCTGGGTATGGTGGCACGTGCCTGTAACCCCAACTACTCAGGAGGCTGAGGCAGGGGAATCGCTTGAACCAGGGAGTCAGAGGTTGCAGTGAGCTGAGAATGCACCACTGCACCCCAGACTGGCGACAGAGTGAGACTCCATCTCAAAAAAAAAAAAAAGAAATAGTAAAAGAGGTTTAATGGACTCACAGCTCCACATGGCCAGGGAGGCCTCACAATCATGGAGGAGCAAAGGCACATCCTACATGACAGCAGGCAAGACAGCATGTGCAGGGGAACTGCCCTTTATAAAACCATCAGATCTCATGAGACTTACTCACTATCACAAGAAGAGCATGGGAAAAACCCACCCCCATGATTCATCCTGCACTGGATCCCTCCCATGATGTGTGGGGATTGTGGGAGCTACAATTCAAGATGAGAGTTGGATGGTGATGCAGCCAAACCATATTACCACCATCCTGGCTCAATATAGATTAGTTCATCTCACCATCTACAGCTCAATAGAGATTAGTTCTGCCTGCTGTTAAACTTCACTTCCATGGGATATTCTCTTCCCTATCTGGCTTCTTTCATGCAGTGTTATGCCTATTAAGTTCGTCCATATTCTTGAGCATAATAACAGCTGCTTTCTTATTGCTACATATTACATGTCTCATGTATGTACCAAAATTTATCCATTTGTCCCTTGATAGACTTTTGAGTTCTTTTCAGTTTTTAGCTATAACAAATTGTGTTATTCTGGACATTTTTGTAAGTGTCATTGGTGTACATGTGTATACATTTGGTTTATGTATAGATCTGGAAGTAGAATTTCTAGGTGAAGAATGTTCAGCTTTACAGTGTGTGAGAATTCTGATTGCCACACATCCTTGCCAATACTTGCTATTGTTATTATAATTATTTTTAAAATTCTAATTAATTTTCACATGTGTGTATAATAGTATCTGAATAATTTCTGTGCAGTTTTCCTTTGCGTTTCCTTGATGACTAGCGATGTTAAAAACCATTTTGGCCGGGCGTAGTGGCTCACGCCTGTAATCCCAGAACTTTGGGAGGCTGAGGTGGGCGGATCACGAGGTCAGGAGATAGAGACCATCCTGGTTAACATGGTGAAACCCCGTCTCTACTAAAAATACAAAAAAAAAAAAAAAAAAAAAAAAATTAGCTGGGCGTGGTGATGGGCGCCTGTAGTCCCAGCTACTTGGGAGGCTGAGGCAGGGGAATGGCATGAACCCAGGAAGTGGAGCTTGCAGTGAGCTGCGATCGCGCCACTGCACTCCATCCAGCCTGGGTGACAGAGCGAGACTCCATCTCAAAAACAAACAAACAAACAAAAAACCTTTTAATATGTTTAGTGGTCATGTAGATATCCTCTGTTGCAAAAGGCCTGTTAAATATTTCCTCCATTGTTAATTAGGTTCTCTGCCCTTTTGTTATACTTTTCTAGGAGTTCTTAATGTGTCCTGGATAAATGTCCTATCATAGACCCATATATTACAAAGATTTTTTTCCGCTGTGTAGCCTGCCTGAAATACTCAATGATGTATTTTGATGAGCACAGGTTTTCACTTTTAGTGAAGTCCAATTTATCTATCTTCTCGTATACATTCATTAGAGAGATTGGCTTATAATTTTTCTTTCTTTCAATGTTTATGTCAGTTATTGCAAAGAAGATTATGCTGGCCTTAAGAGAGAAGTTGGAAAGCGTTTCCTTTTTTTTCTATTTAATGGAAGATTTTGCATAAGATTAGTGTATTTTCTTCTTTAAAAGTTTGGTGGAATTTACCATAAAGCCATCTGGACTTGGAATTATCTTAGGCTATGGTGTTTTCATTTAATAAATGTAGAACTATTCAGATTTTGTATTTCTTTTTTTTTTTTTTTTTTTTTGGTATGCTTTGGTACACTGATTTTTTATTTATTTTATAGAATTTGCCAATTTTGTTTAATTTTCAAATCGATTTTAATAAATGTATTAACAATGCCTTTTTTTTAATTCTTGAAAGATCTCTAGTGCTGTCTCCATTTGTTTAATTGGTAATAGTGCCTTTTCTTTTTATTTCTTAACTACCCTTACTAGGGATTATTGAGATCAAGTTATAGATCTTTCAAAGAACAAACTTTATTGACTTATCCTCTTGCATAGCTACTTTCTATGTTATCAATTTTATTTTTGTTATTTCCTTCCCTCCATTTTATTAGCACTAAATTTGGTGTTCTCTGATTTACATATACATTCAAGGTTGTAAATCTCTCCTCTACTTTATCTGTATTCTCAAGTTTTGTTATGTTGTATTTCCATTACATTGTATTCAAACTATTTTCTACTTCTTAATATTATTTCTTATTTTACCCATGGGATATTCCAACATATATTGCATAGCTTCTAAGTATGTGGGGATCCTTTAGTTCTTTTTGTTATTAATTTCTGTTTTAAATTTAAAATGGTCAGAACACACAATCTGTATGATTTCTATCTTTTGAAACTTGTTTGGATGTACTTTAGGACCAGCCTATGATATGCTGATAACTATTCCATGTGAACACTGCAGGATGCAAACTCTTGGTTTTTGTAAATTTTGTTAGAACCAAATTTTGTTTAGTAAAATCTATATTATAGATTTCAGTGAAATTTTTATTGTCCTTATTTATATTTAGACTAATTGTTATGTCAGCTATGTAGAAGTGTGTTAAAGTTTTGGCTATAATGATGGGCTTTTCTGTTTTGACTATTTCTATTATATATATTAGTTTTGTTTTACACACCAGTCACCCTCTTGTCTGAGGTTTTGCTTTCTATAGTTTTAGTTACCTATAGTCAACTGCAGTCTGAAAATATTAAATGGAAATTTTCAGAAAGAAATAATTTGTAAGTTTTAAATTATGAGCCATTCTGAGTAGTGTGACTAAATATCCTGCTGTCCTGTTCTGGACATGAATCATGCCTTTCCCCAGTGTATCCACACTGTACATACTGTCCCATTAGTTACTTAGTAGCTGTGTCAGTTATGTCAACTGCCGAGATATCAGTGCTTGTGTGCAAGTAACCTTTATTTTACTGAATGGCCCCAAAGTTCAAGAGGAGTGATGCTGGCATATGATTGTAATTGTTCTATTTTACTATTAGTTATTGTTTTTAATCTCTGGTTGTGTCTAATTTATAAATTAAACTTTGCCATAGTTGCATACATATAGGGAAAAGCATACTATAGTCATGCATCAGTTAACAGGGACATGTTCTGAGAAATGCATTGTTAGGTGATTCTGGCATTGTGCAAACATTACAGAGTGCACTTACACAAACCTAGATGGTATAGCTTACTACACACCTACAATATATGGTACAGCCTATTGTTCCTAGGCTATAAACCTGTACAGTACCTTACTGGGCTGAATACTGTATGCAGTAGTAACACAATGGTATTTGTATATTTAAACATATCTAAACACAAAAAGTACAGTAAAAATATGGTATTATAATCTTATGAGATCACCATCACATTTGTGGTGCATCATTGACGAAAACGTTGTTATGTGGCATGTGACTGTATACACACGCAGAGTTTGCTACTATCAGAGGTTTCAGGTATCCAATCGGGGTCTTGAAATGTGTTTCCCACAGATAAGGGGGGCTGCTGTATATGTTACTGGATGCAACCCAATTTAGACTTATTATATCTGCCTGTTGTGCAGTTCTGTAAATATGATATAGCCTTCTTTATCTGCAGTAATACTTCTCTCCTTAAAGTCTATTTCCTCTGATAATAGCATAGCTATATCAACTTTCTCTTGGTTAATACTTATAGGATATATTTTCTTACTTTTTTTCTATCTTTCTGTACCGTTCCATTTAAGGTATATCTAATTTAAGAAATACATATCTATTGTCTTAAAATTCAGCCAATCTGTTTTTAATTGCTGTGTTTATCAATTTATGTTCCTGGGTTCTCATGTGCTTCTCCTATACTTCACTTTACTTTGATAAATCACCTTATTGTGAATTGATCTTACCTGCATTATCCTAATATGAGTGTGTCTTCCGATACCCCAGGAGAGAGGCTGTCTAAAAATGAAGACATATAGAAAGCCAAAAAAGAAAGAAGGGAAGAAAGCATAACAGAGTCCTAGTGGCACCTCCCGAGACCTAATACTAAGGTTATGATATCTTTTTAACTTCTATATTAACTTACAGCTAAAGCCAGAACTCTCCATCCCTAGGCATTTTAACAATGAACACCATATAAAGATATATTCTGTGGTCATTCTTGCTTTATTAGACAATATTATTTAATTCTTACTATGTTCCAGGCATCTTTCTAAGAGCCTCACATGAATTATCTCATTTAACTCTAATTTAACTCTAGAAAGTTTGTACTATTTTTATTCCCATTTCACCCACAGAGAAAGTTAGGCCTTAAAAAAGAATGTGTCCCAAACCACAAGGCTTATGGTCTCACTGCATTGCCTCTTTCACTGTCTTCTTTCGTGGAAAGAATCACCAGAATATCTTTAGGCTTTGGCCCAGTCTATACAACCTATTTTAATTTCCCAATCACCACTTTATGAAATAGCTATTTTATTAATCATTGCTGATGATCTGTCTTTTCTATTTTACTCTTTGAGGTTTAATTTCTTTCTTTTCTTTTTTTGAGACAGAGTCTTGCTCTGTCACCCAGGCTGGAGTGCAACGGCACAATCTTGGCTCACTGCAATCTCTGTCTCCTGGGTTCAAGCAATTCTGCCTCAGCCTCCCGAGTAGCTGGGATTAAAGGCGCACACCACCATGCCCGGCTAATTTTTGTATTTTTAGTAGAGACAGGGTTTCGCTATGTTGGCCAGGCTGGTCTTGAACTCCTGACCTCAGGTCATCTGCCCGCCTGAATATGCCTGAATATGTGCAGAGAATGCACAATATAGTTAGCTGCTTGAATTATTTCTCTGTAAATTATTTGGCCTCCCAAAGTGCTGGGATTACAGGCGTGAGCCACCGCAACGGCCAAGGTTTTATTTCTGAAAGTTCCAGTTTTGGCTTTTCTAAATGTTCTTAAATGTTGTATAGGCTGTCATAACATTTTCTACAAAAACGTGATTGCAGTTTTCTGCCATGTATGGTAGAATTCAGGGACAGATGAAAATATATGAACCTGAATTGTTAATCTGACATCTTATTTCTATAAGATGCTGCACTTCTTCCTGCCAAAGAAGTGTTGACAGTTTGGATTTATAACAATGCATTCAAAAACCCTGAAGTTTTATAACATAAAATAATGTATCTTTAGGCGCTCTGAAAGGATAATGAAGCATTTACTACTTCTTGCTCATTTTGGTAAAGGTTTCTAGAAATAAACATTAAGTCGTATGGACTTGGCATATGGATCATTCATGAAGGAAGCAGAGAATGCACAATATAGTTAGCTGCTTGAATTATTTCTCTGTAAATTATTCATGCTTCTAATTTATCCAACCATTTTCCTTCTCTTACAATATCTGAATTATTCTCATTTCCACATGACATGAGTGCATTAACATCAACAAGGACAAAGTTAACAACAGCAACAAAAAATTAAATGGTTGACCAAAGAAATCATAGTCCAAATAAATTAAGGAAAGACAGATGTCTCAGAAAAGAGGGCTGTGTCTCTTAGGGGTAACAGACTCCAAGTTTTTGGTCTGTTTGCTACAGGGATTTGAACACTTCATCCTTCATAAGACAATAAATAATGTGATAGATAATACAAGTTATAACTAGTTACAGGGATGGTAGCAGGAGGCTCAGATCCGGCTACTGTGGTCCATAAGCAAAGGGTTACTTAAGAGATCTTGCTCTAAGCGGGAACTTAGCATGTTTGTGAAGACTCCTGAGTGTCTTAATGAAATCCAGATAACGGAGCCACCTACAAGCAATCATTGTAAATTATGTAGTTTGCAAATCTTGCAAGTATATGATATTTCTGTAGCATTATTTTCACCATGATTAATTACAGGTCTCAAAGAAAGCAAAAATGAAAAGAAATTGCTAGTTCCAGGTTTACCTATTGATATCTAGCATTTGTTTGGCTAAAAATATACATTGTTACATAATAAATCAAGAGTTGATGGTTTTACTGATGTCACAGCTCTTAATCTGATCCTCATTCCTGTAAACCTATTGCAACCCCCTTACGCCAGCCCTTAGAGATAGGTGTGGAAGGGAACATATCATTTTTCAGTGAACATACAAGATAAGCAGCTTACTTTGGTGGAAGAATCACATGAATAACAGGGAATTGTGAGGGTTGAAAGTGACAAAGCAGGTTGGGGCTCATTTGATTGCTGCTCACTAAGCATGGGAAGACTGATAGCCTTTGAAGAGGGCATGATATGATCACAGTTATTCTTCAGGAAGTCAATTAGACAGTAACAGGCACGCAGATTGGATCACAGGAAAATGGAGAAGGATAAACTTACAAGAAAGTGGCCCTGTCTTGGCTGGATCAGAGGAAATGATGTTCAAACCAGTTGTGACCACTGCAATGAAGAGTTTGCAGGTAGCAACCACATGGGAGAGAGAGAAAGGATAAGAAGTACCACTGACCTCTCTGTTGATGAGGAACTAAAGACAAATCCAAGGTGGGTTCAGGTGCATGGGAAGACAAGTATGGCACTGCAAGAAACCGTGTACTTGGGAAGATGAGGTAATGAAGTAACGAGGTAATGAGGTACGGGTGTTCAGACACACATAGTTAACCCTGGTATGGGTGTTCAGAAACACACAGTTAACCCTGAGAGGCAAGTGAAATGTACAGGTGGAGATGTGCTATAGACACGATGAACCTGAGGTCAGAAATTTAAGCTACAAATATGGAGACATGTTGAAGAAGAGATCTTTAAAGCTGCTAGGTTGGATGAAATTGTTGAGAACGGTAGAAAACAGCAAAGGAAAATCAAGACAGAAAATGGACAGGCACTTCCAATGGCAGGAGGAATAATAAGAACTACCGGAAGAAGATATATGGGTTTCTATACAGAGAGAGTGGGAGAACAAGGACAGTATGCTGTCTTAGACAGCAAAGGGAAGAGCATTTCAAGAACTGTCAAATGCTCTGCTGGGAATTAAAGTGGTTCAGCTGCTGTAGAAGACAGCTGGGTGGTTTCTCAAAGAGTTGAACATAGAATTATCATTTGAGCCAGCAATTTCACTCCTAGGTATAAACCCAAAAGCAAGTTATAAGTAGATTTATGGTAACAGTAGGCAGAAGGAGGCCTGGGTCTGGCTGTTGTGGTCAATAAGCAGGGTTTTTTTTTAAAGAGATCTTGCTCTATGTGGGAACCCAGCATGTTTGTAAAGAATCCTGAGAATCTTAATGAAATCCAGATAACAGAGTCACCCACATTCAATCATCATAAATTATGTAATTTGTAAATCTTGCAAGTATACAATATTTTGTAGCATTATTACTACTAACAATTATTATTTTTGTAGCATCATATTAAGGAAATCCAGATAACAGAGCTGCCCAAACTCATTGTAAATTACGTAATTCATAAAACTTGTAAGTATGCAACATTTTTGTAGCATTATTGTCACTCTATTTACAAATAAAAAACCAGTATTCAAATACATTTGCACACGGGTTGGTAGCAGTATTGTTCATAATAGTAAAAAAAAAAGCTCAAATGGCCATCAACAGATGAACGGGTAAACAATTTTTGGTCCATCCATATAATGGAATATTGTTTATCCCTAAAAAGGAATGAAGTAGTGATACATGCTATAATGTGGATGAACCTTGAAACATTATGCAAAGTAAAAGAGGTCAGTCAATCATGCCTGTAATCCCAGCACTCTGGGAGGCTGAGGTGGGTGGATCATGAGGTCAGGAGATCGAGACCACCCTGGCTAACATGGTGAAACCCCATCTCTGCTAAAAAATACAAAAAATTAGCCAGGCATGGTGGCGGGCACCTGTAGTCCCAGCTACTTGGGAGGCTGAGGCAGGAGAATGATGTGAATCTGGGAGGCAGAACTTGCAGTGAGCCGAGATCACGCCACTGCACTCCAGCCTGGGCGACAGAGCAAGACTCAATCTCAAAAAACAAAAAAATAAAAAAAAGAGACCAGTCATAAATGCCCAAGTATTGTGTGATTTCTTTTATATTATGTATAAAAATAGGTGATACATAAAGCCAGGAACTGGGTGAAGGGAGAAAATGCTTAATAGGCATAGAGTTTCCTTTTGGGTTAACAGAAACATTTTGGAACTAGATAGAGGTAGTGATTGCACAACATTAGGAAGGTATTAAGTATCACTTGGTTAATTTTATGTTACGTAAATTTTACTTTAATAAAATTAAAATTAAAAATTAATTGCTTCAGAGACTTCAAGCAGGCTCAGGACTAAGAAACAGTTGAAGGAAATCAGCTGTTCAGTTTCCATGACCTTCAAAAGGAGAATTTTCAGCAAAATGTTGGTAGGATAGGAGCTCCATTTTGGAGTATTAAGGTGTGAGCACGCAAGGAAATAGAGATGTTGAGCAAAGATGGCTTTCAAGAAGACTGGGGAAGGAAGGCAGCAATTTGAAGGAGAAATAATTTGGTTTAGCATGGGAAGATCTGACCACGTTTGGAGGCTGGGGGAGGATTCAGAGAGGAGGGAAAATTTAAGATGTAAGAGTGTGAGGGGAAATGCTGAATGAAGAAAGAGGCAGAAAAGAGTGAGATCCAGGGTTCAAGGGAAGGGATGTGTCATGAAAAGCAGGAAGAATTGGTCTTTCTCTGAAAGGAAGGGAAGGAGTTAGGGGTGCACAGAGATGGAAAAGGGAACTGAAACGGATGGTATGAACTTTTCTCAGCAGAGGAACGTGCAAGGCCAGCTGCAGAAAACTGTAGGCACTGGGGTAGGACTTATTGCTTTAGACAAACGGAAAAGCCTTAGAGTGGTGCTCAAGGTGAAGAGCAATAAATTAAGGATGAATAATTACAGAGTAGCAATAAGGGCAGGAACCTGCAGAGAGGGAGTTGGCACAGGTCCAGGAGCATGAATACCTCATCAACCAAGTTGTTTTCATATCACCCCTATCCTGTGTTTTAGAAATTCTTTTGCCCGTCCATTGGGCTTCATATTTATACCTGCTGAATATCGCCTTATTAATTTCAGTCAATCCTTATAGATACTTGAGTTCTTTTTGAAACTCAAGGTTATTGTACAATTGGAATGCCAGAGCTGTGAAAGTTTCAAACTAACCAACTTGTCTTCGTATCTTCGTCTCCACCACTGGGATGAAAGCAATTAGATTCAATTAGATTTCTGCATGCAGAAAACCATTCTCCAGGACGACAGAGAGTATATTTTAACCCTTTTGGATACAGCTATTCAACCAATCTGAATCTACTTTACTGTAATAATATTCAGTTCATATTTTTCTATTTTGACAAAAAGGATAAGATATTTTGTTAAATGTTTTTTTGAAGAGTCTGTGTGCAAAAGTATGTCTTCAAAATATTCTAGATGTATGACCCTGTGGTGGTCACATATATTTAACCCTTCTTACTTTATTCACCTGTAAAATGAAGATAAAATAGGATCTACATTGTAGAGTTATTATAAAGATTATATGAGTTAATGTAAGAAACGCACTTAAAGTGGTGCCTCACACAGCGTTTGAGCTAAATAAATTGACTACGATCTGCATTATTAACATCAATATTCATTCTGTCTCTAGCATTTGCTAAGTCATTAAGTAATTATTTATTCAGAGCCAGATATCGTAAGTGCTAGATTTACAGCAACGAGTAAGTCAGTCAAATCTCTAACTTTATGGAGCATATAATTTTATTTATGCAGAATTTGGGAAAATACAGGGAGCATTTTTTTCTGTTTGTATTTTAAAAATTCAGTTTTTAGGTCTTCTTTCTTATCCTCCCCTTCCATTCAGAGAAAATATTATGCAAAGACCTGAGGGAAAGAGGAAATTACAGATAACAAGGTAAATAAGACTGATGGTCACGCTCGTAGAGACTCGGCTTTGTTAACAAGGGCCAAATCCAATAAGGGACTTGGAATAAAAAAGCAGTCAAGTCTCAATCATCTGTGTTAACCAGGGCTTATGAAAATGGACAATGCAATGACAGAAATAATGCATTTTGATTAGTTGACTTAAATTCACAGCAGAGGCTTTTACCAAAAAAAAAAAAAAGAATACACAGGCCTCTGGAGTAAGAGTGATTGGCGGAAGGTGGTCTTCGGAGAAAGTTGGTTATAGTTTTCAGACCATTCCTTGGGTCTCTCGGAGAACTACCACTGTTAAAACTTTATATCCTCAAAGGAAGGAAGTTGTAAAAAGTTGCTGTCAAAGGAAGCCTAATTTGCCTGACTTGATGAAGGGGTTGGTTGACAATGAGCATTTCTGTCAAAGGATTTGCTGCAGAAAGAAGATAGACAGTTGAGGAAACCATCTGATTTCCATAAACAGCTGGGAGGCAGAAGAAACAGTGTAGCCATCAGGTGAAGGGAAAGCTCTCTCTTGGATCTCAGGTCCAATCTTCTCTGATTGGCAGAAGAAAGAAAGAGCAGCAGGAAAGATTTCACAATCCTCTCTTCTGAATTGTATGTAACAAGGTTAGAGAGGAAGGGTGGGGGTTACCAGGGTCAGAGCAACAACCTCAGGGCAACTGAAGGCAGCCTCACCATCTAGGAGGCACTCTGGGGCTGTTCCTTGGAAGTGTGAAGTTTTTTGAGCCCTTTTGCCTTTGAGTAGCCCTCAAATATCTGTAGTTATTTCTTCCCCTAGGGAAGCACCTGCTCTGTTAAAGGCCTTCCCAGTGGGCTATTTCCTCCAGGCTTTGAAGACAAGGAATTGCGAAGAGCTATAAGATGTGATCTTTGTTTGCATTTGAAATTTTCCTGCCTACGTTTTAATGTATTGATGTATAAAATTCTGAAAACATATGGGATATTATTTAAAAGTTTTCTTTTCTTTCTCTATCCTTTTTCTTAGAGAATTGACTTTCTTTGTGTGATAGAGAAAGAAAAGCAAATGTTTGCCAAATTGGTTTTCTGCTGAAAGAAAAACAGTTGTCTTATGTTTTGATGGCCACCTACATACAATATTTGTTTTTTGATTGTTGCTACTTCTTGCCTAATTGAGAAAGATAGACGCAATTCAGCAAATAACAATATCTGCCTCTGCTATGGGCCCCAGTGAGATGAAGGCATTTCTCTTATTTTTTAAATGTGGCACTTCTAAGGAGTATGGACCAGAGGAAAAGAGGTTTCTACTTATTTAATAGAAGCCATCAAAAAAAAGACAACATCAACTATGATGAGATTAGGCCTTGGGACAAGCTGAATGTGCTTCCTGTTTGTCTGTGTGGTATCTTGAGACTAGACTTGGCTTTGCTTAAACAAGCAATTGAGCTGAGAATCAAACAGCATCAACAGTCTGGCCCAAGAGCAGATGTCACCCTGGCAACTATCATAAATCACTCCCAGGCCACAGGGTCCGAAAGGCCACAGGCATCTGCCCAACATGGGTAGACAGGAGGATCTATTTGGCTAGGGCCAAATAGGCTAATTTTTCTACACACACTTGCCTGAAAACTTTGGGTGAGACTATGTAATTTGATCATCCCAAGTACTGGGTGGAAAAAGACTGAATGAATGGTACCTCTTCCCCTGTGTCTTTACTACCTAATTTTTTAGTGTTGAGAACAAAGAATCAAATCGAGAAAGTCCATGGTCTTTATCAAAGACTGTATTCTGTCATCATTGGAGACTTTTTCTTTCCTTCAGAAATGCAGACCTGTCTCTCTTTTTTTTTTTTTTTTTTTTTGAGAAGAAGCCTTGCTCTGTCACCCAGACTACAGGGCAGTGGCGTGATCTTCGCTCACTGAGACCTCCGCCTTCTGGGTTCAAGTGATTCTCCTGCCTCAGCCTCCCCAGTAGCTGGGATTACCGGCACCTGCCACCACACCTGGATACTTTTTGTATTTTTAGTAGAGACGGGGTTTCACCATCTTGGTCAGTCTGGTCTTGAACTCCTGATCTCGTGATCCACCTGCCTTGGCCTCCCAAAGTGCTAGAATTACAGGTGTCAGCCACCGCCCCCAGCCAACCCATCTCTTATAGAGAGACCTAGCAGACATTTACATTCGGAAATCTCATGGTGTTTCCATGAGATGCTACTTCCAAAGGTTCTGTTCATGAGGAAAGTTTTATTAATGAGTCATGATGACACACGACTTGTCTACTTACCTAAAATTTCTCTAGGAGTTTTGCACAGTTTTGTATTAATTTTTATTTCTAACTACTTTGAGATTACTCTATGCCATTTAATCTCTAATAGGAGTCATGCCGACTGCAAAGCCTGCAGTGACCAAGTATCTCCTTGTGAATCGCTCTGGGAGTTGCAGATAAGAGAGGAATTGTAAAAAGAGGTTATCATCCCTATATTTACATTTAGCATTGACTAGTATTTGATTTATGGTAATAATAAAGAGATAGAAGGGTAGAAGCATATCAGAGAGCCTAGAAAATGTACATTTCATTACATTATCTTGTTTTATCCTAGAAACTAGGTGGAAATTTACCTCTGACAACACTATATTCCATCTACGTGAAAGCCCTGAGCAGCTGCTGGGGAGCTAACTATGGCTGCAGTAATGCACTCGGGAAAGCCTGTGGATGGCCACGTTGGCTGCCACTCAACCAACTCCACGACCACGACCTAAGACCCACCTCTGAGTCTCACTTTCCTAACTCAGACAATGAAAATTACACCACCCGTATCCAGGCATTGTTGTGAGCTTACATCAGATAATGCATATATAAACAAAGTTGTAAATTATTAGTTTAAAAAATATAAACGCAAGACGTTTTCTCTAGCCTCTGGGACTATGAAAATGAATGAGATCAGGTCCCTGGCCTGGGAGAAATTTACATTTAGAAACCCCATGCTGTTTCCACGAGGGTCTTTCTGTAAAGGTTCTATTCACAGGAAAAGGTTTTAAAATGTGTCATGACAATACAGGGCTTGCACACCTTCATAAAATTTCTTTAGGAGCTTTGCTCAACTCCGGATGTATTTTTATTACTACTTTTTAATTTCCTATGCTATTTCAAGAAATCTACTGAAAAATAGAAAAGCACAGTAGTTCTGCCCTACATGTCAGCATTATCAAAATAGAAATGACTCCACAAAATCAGAAGGCCCAGATCGACTTCCAGTCCTGCCACTTAATGATGGGTGATGGCATTGGTTAAGTTACTTAACTTTTCTGAGCCCGAGCTACTTCTGCATCTGGAATATAGGAACAGGCTAGCTATCGGAGAAAAATAGATGGATGTGTGAGGGGCTCTAAGGCCAAAGGCCATGCTCTAATGTGTGGCAGGAGCTCAGTGAATGATCCTTTTCATCCTTTCAAAATATGCAGTATTCCTGTAGAACTGCAGAGCATCCTATCTAATCCATAGCCATTTACTACTTGTGCTTATTAAGTACTTAAAAATTAAATACTCTAAATTGAGATGTGTATTAAGCATAAAATATATGCTACATTTCAATGACTTAATATGAAAAGAATGTAAAAAGATATTGTATGAATAATGTCCATATTGATTACTTTTTTTTTTTTTTTGAGATAGAGTCTCACTTGCTCCGTTGCCCAGACTAGAGTGCAATGGCATGATCTAGCAATTCCCCTGCCTCAGCCTCCTGAGTAGCTGGAATTACAGGCATGCACCACCAGGCCCAGCTAATTTTTGTATTTTTAGTAGAGACATGGTTTCACTATACTGGCCAGGCTGGTCTCAAACTCCTGGCCTCAAGCGATCTGCCTGCCTTGGCCTCTTAAAGTGCTGGGATTACAGGCGTGAGCCACCGTGCCTGTCCTTGATTACTTGTTGAAATGATAATATTACAGGAAATTAAAAAGTGGTTAGTAATAAAAATAAATCCAGAGCTGAGCAAAACTCCTAAAGAAATTTTAGGAAGGTGGGCAAGCCCTGTATTGTATGTGTATGTATATATATATATATACACACACACGTACTCATATACAGAGTTATATATATTATTAAAGTTGATTTCACTGGTTTCTTTTTTAACATGACTATAAGAAAATTTAAAATGACATATGTGACTTTCATTACATTTCTATTGGACCATGCTTCTGTATAAAATAAAATTTAGAGTTTTCAAAAGTCAAAAAGAAGCCTCTTTTAGTTATCTATACTTTCTATGGGATCAGTTTTTTCCCCCCAAGCATTTCAATTAAAATTAATCTCCAGAGGGCCGGGCATGGTGGCTCACGCCTGTAATCCCAGCACTTTGGGAGGCCAAGACGGGCGGATCACGAGGTCAGGAGATCGAGACCATTGTGGCTAACACAGTGAAACCCCGTCTCTACTAAAAAATACAAAAAAACTAGCCGGGCGAGGTGGCGGGTGCCTGTAGTCCCAGCTACTCGGGAGGCTGAGGCAGGAGAATGGTGTGAACCCGGGAGGCGGAGCTTGCAGTGAGCTGAGATCTGGCCACTGCACTCCAGCCTGGGCGACAGAGGGAGACTCTGTCTCAGAAAAAAAAAAAAAAAAAAATTAATCTCCAGAATATAGTATCCTTAGATTCTGATCCATAAAGCAATCTGTTATCTATTTACATTAATGAATTGAAGGATGTCTTTTTATCTATATTTGAATAGTATCCTGGAGCTAAAGGCCACATAAACATAACAATTTAGGCATGTGTCAAGATGTAACAGCCTATTATCGAATTCTAGGCCCAATTCTTGGATCTGTACAATAATTTTCAAGCTATATATTTTCTCCAATTTAGGCAACAGTTAAATGGATGCTAATTTTCCTTAATAGTACCTGGGGAGGTTTTTGCCATGGAGCATGGTACTTCGCAGGTTTTTGAAGTTATCACACTTGTTAAATCAGTGCATATTAAGTATCCACATCTTTAAGTCATCATTTCTTTATGGTCACAGCAAATGTACAGATTCATTCTCCACTGGGATTTGTTGTACAACACATTTCATGTAAGCAGGATCGATATAATCACCAACTCAACAGATTCCATATCACTCCCAATGTGAGAAGGTCAAGAGACAAGGTAATTAACTTACCATGAGGTTGTTGCTGTCATTTTCAGGAATGCTTTAGAGAGCAGCAGTCACCAACCTTTTTTGGCACCAGAGACCTGTTTTGTGGAAGACAATTTTTCCATGGACTGAGGGTGTTGGTGGTGGCTGTTTTGGAATGATTCAAGTGCATTACATTTATCATGCACTTTATTTCTATTATTAGTTCATTGTAATATATAATGAAATAAGTATACAACTCAACATAATGTAGAATCCATGGGAGCCCTCAGCTTGTTTTCCTGCAACTACATGGTCCTCAGCTTGTTTTCCTGCAACTACATGGTCCTGTCTGGGGGTGATGGGAGACAGTGACAGATCATCAGGCATTAGATTCTCATAAGGAGGGCACAACCTAGATGTCTTGCATGTACCATTTACAATAGGTTTCACGCTCCTATGAGAATCCAACGCTGCTACTGATCTGACAGCAGGCAGAGCTCAGGCAGTAATGTGGGGAATGCGGAGTGGCTGTAAATACAGATGAAGCTTTGCTTGCTCACCTGCCACTCACTTCTTGCAGTGCAGCCTGGTTTCTAACAGGCCACGGACTGGTACTCAGACAGGTGGGTGGGGGACACTCTTGTCTTAAAGAAATAAAGTCAAGTCACATGTCTACAGTGTGTCAGGTGTCTTGAAGGTTAGATGGAATCATGGCCAAAACAGAGGATTCAAACGGTTGGCTCAGAGTTGAAAAAAATTGCAGTTTATCTCAGTAACAAATGTGCAAAAGTATTTTTGTCTAGAACGTGTGAGATCAGGAAAGAGGGGAAAAATGTATAGAAGTGATAGCAACTTACTGGCTACTTTACTTAAGAATAATTGATCAATGATTGAGAATCATCCATTAACGAGGCGTTGAGTTAGGAACTTGTTTTATTTCACGTGTCTCATGATGGTACCCACACAAAGCCAGGGTATTATGTCCATTGTACAGATGAGAAAACTGAACCTCAGAGAAGTTAGGTAACTTTTCAGTATCATGTGGCTGATAAATGTGTGGTTCGTTTCCAATTTTGGGTGATTTCAGGTGCCTCTTAGTATCATCCACAAAAATTTTTGCTAAATATCCCCATGAATGTATGTGTATAGCAACAGGGGGCAATTAGCTCCAGGTTTTCCTCAAGGTACTTACCAAATGGATCCTGAGATTCTGAGAAGTAGTGGATTTAAAAGTTGTCACCACCCAATGGATCAAGCGACATATTAGCAGTGTCATTGGCTTTTGGGCAATTGATGATATATTTTACATTTTTATTAAAAAAATTAAAACCAAAAACAACTGTTTCTCCCAAGTGGCCCCTTCTACTGATTGCTCCTTTTGTTTTATTTTTTGGAACCATTTCCATCCTGATTCTTAAAACTGGATTGGGAGCCAAAATTATGTCTTTTAAATTGCATGTTTGCCATAATGATGAACAAGCATGATAAACGAGCCTTAAATTTAGCGTTTTCAGCTTCTGTCATTACTTTCCCTTTTTGTTTTATTTTTGAGAAATTCTTGTAATTACAAAAAAGGGAAAAATATTTTTTTTTTGCATTTAATTGAAGCAACTTGATTAAGAGACCAGTTTCCCTTTATTGAGGCAACTTGTATTGACTTCTAGTTAAGAAGTGTAAATTGTTCATACTCAGCTTTTAAATACTGCCAGGTCTTTTGGAGTTTATTAAGTGGACCTGTAGAAATAATCTCTTCTCTAGGAAGTTTAGTCAGTGCTTCCCATAAAGTGAGCAGCCTCAGGAATAAGACTGGTGATGGTGTAAGTTCGCCCATAATCCTGGATCCGTACAGGTTGCAGAAACCATAGAATTTGGTCATGTTGGGCATGGATGGAGGAATGGGCCATCTCAGTTTGCCTCGTTCATTAGCTGAACATTTATTATAGGCCTGGCTTTGGCAATGCAATCACTATGAGTAATTCCAGTTTCTTGTGAGACACTGACTGTCCCAAGTTCTTTGGATGCTGTGATGGTTAATATTGAGTGCCAACTTAATTGGATTGAAGGATGCAAAATATTGTTCCTGGGTGTTTCTGTGAGGGTGTTGCCAAAGGAGATTAACATTTGAGTCAGTGGACGGTGAAAGGCAGACTACTTTCAATCTGGGTGGGCATCAACTAATCAGCTGCCAGCATAAAACTAGGCATGGAAAGAACAGACTGGCTGAGTCTTCTGGCCTTCATCTTTGTCCCATGCTGGATGCTTCCTGGCCTTGAACATCAGACTCCAAGTTCTTTAGCTTTTGGACTGTTGGACTTACACCAGAGATTTGCCAGAAGCTCTGGGGCCTTCAGCCTTCAGACTGAAGGCTGCACTATCACCTTCGCTACTTTTGAGGTTCTGTAACTCAGACTGGCTTCCTGGCTTCTCAGCTTGCAGATGACCTGCTATGGGACTTTACCTTGTGATTATGTGAGTCAATTCTCCTAATAAACTCCCCTTCATATATTCTTCTATCATATTAGTTCTGTGTCTTTAGAGAACCTTGACTAATACACGTGTTAATTCATTGAATCCTCACAACATCCCCGTGAGGGTCACACAATTATGAACCCCTTTTCCAGCTGAGAAACCTGGAGCAGAGGTAGTGAGTGTAGCACTGGGATTCATGCCAAGGTGGTCTGGCCCCAGAGTGATCTTAGTCTGCTGCATGAGAGTGAGGGCTGCGAGCTCAGGAGCTCAGCATCAAGACAGACACAAGCAGAAGAAAGCAGACTGTTTCATTCAGTACTATGAGTAGAGAGAGCCAGGCAGGGGTCTACAGGAGCCTAGAGAAAGAACACCCAACCAGCTGGGGGATATTCAGAGAGCTGTTCCCAAAGAAGGAAAATCTTGGCTGGTTCTGAAATATCAATGGCGCTGACCATAGGGTAGGTGGAACCACAGCAGAGGGAACAATGTTCAGACAGAGGAGTAGCCAGTGTGAAGGGACGGGAAAGCTTGGCCAATTCAAGAAACCACAAGTGATTTGGTGTTGCAGGAGGCAGAGTTCCATGTAGGGTGTGAGAGGGGTAACTTGCTCCACTCATATATTTATTCAAAAGGCATCTACTGAATACTATGTGCCAGGCACTAGGCAGGGTGCTGAGGACAGAGAGGTGAACACACAGGAAGGAAGGAGGGAAAGAAACAAGGAAGGGAGGAAAGAGACTCTGCTCCTATATTCATCTGAGGCAGACATTAAACACCTGAACAAGAAAATAAATACATAATTACAAATTGAGAGGAAGGCGGCAAAGGAAAAGCACTGATGCCAAGAGTGAGACCAGTAGGGGAGATCCTTCCTTGGGATGGGGACAAGAGGTGGGGGTGACAGGCAGGGAAGGCTCTTGGAGAAGGCAACATTTCCACAGGTCAAGCCACTTAGAGATGAGCAGGAATGCAACTTGAAAGAAGGCTGCAGAGATCAGTCAGACTAAACCACAAAGGACCTTTTCAGACATGTGCTGTCTTTAGAATTCATCCCCAAGGCCAGGTGAGCTGATTAGGAAGTGAGGACCTATTAAGCAGAGGAGTGAAGTGATCAGACTGCATTTGAGGAATAACTGCTGACTGGGAGCGGGGAAGCTGGATCCAAGCCCATAGCCTGTGTCCCCCGTAATTCTCCATGGGAACCTGGGCCATGGGAGACTTTTGCTTTGTTCATAAGGACCTGGCTGCCTGGCCATAGGCATCTAAATTCTACCACTGCTGACAGTGTGGGCTTCCATGTTTCCAGATGAAGACTGGAGGTACAGTCTTTTTAATTCCCAAACCCAACATCAGAATAAATTCCTCTAAGCTCCTTGATGTCGCTTCCCAACCTGACTTCAAGTTCTTTAACTGATGTCAGAATTACTTGCCATGATCTGTGGTCAGGCAAGCTACAACTTCTTAACTCAGAAAGAAAGAATAAGTATGGTGTTTTCGTTTGTGAGTGTTTTTGTTGGCCAGGCCAGAAAATGAAGTTGTTGAGTCCCATTTACATGGCAGATAAAGACATTTCTGCATGAGGAACGAAGCACAGAGCTTTTCTTTATAAACTTTTCAAACTACATACAAGGTAAACACATATGTGTGCACACACACACACACACACACACACACACCCCTCATCCACTGTTTTTCCTTTCATCCTTGTCGGGCCATGAGAAATAGCAGATTTGGTGGGGAAAAGTCATGGTTCTATCCAGACATAACTTGGTGTGTCAGGTTCATCATGACCTTCCACAGACTGAAGAGCCCTCTTGTGCATGGAAGGTTAACCTCACTGTCTTCCATAACAATTTGTCAGAGCCTGTCAAAAGACTTGGAATTAAACTGCTCTTCTGCCTACTCAGATCTAAGGTGGTCTTACATAACCCAGGCAGGTACTAGATTCTGGGAAGCCCATTAAAAATGCAGAAATAGCTTGTGAGTCTATAATTAAATCATTAACAATCAGATTTCACAGATTTGGGGTCATAAGTAGCAGGTAAAAATAAGAGAGGCCAGGCTTCTTTTACTAAAGAGCCAGGCTCCAGTTACCATAGCTAAAATAGGCTTCACTCTGATTACATTTGCCTTAAAGAATCTTCCCTTCCAAAACAGTGACATGAAATGAGCAAGTGTGAAATCATCCCTGTTTTGGTTAGGCTGGCGGTCCCACCTACCTCTCTGAGTATGCCTTCTCTTTCTTTTCATTGGCTTTACTTTCTCCTCCTGTCTCCTATCTCTGGCTTCTGTCTCAGGGCCTCAGTGAATACACTTAGCCCTCAGTTCCTTATCCTTCCTCCAGAGGCTCCAAAATTATACCATTGATGGGAACTGTGTCCCTTGATGTCTGGTGCTATGCCCAGGAGAACAACTCTGTGACAGAGACTATTCTTATCCCTATTTGATAGATGAGGATATTGGGATTCAGATAACTGAGTCACCTGCCCAAGTCACACAATGAGTAAGTGGCATAGCAGAAATTTGAACCCACTCATGTTCAACATAAGCCAAAACTCCTACCACTAAGCTGTTCTTCCTTCCAGTTTGTATTCTAACAGCCAGTCCCGTATTGCTCATTGACTCCTGGACATCTCTATAAGGATGTCCCTAGGAGCATCTAAATCAACACACTCAAGGCTGACTAGACATCTTTCCCTAACATTTCTTTCCTGACTGGTCCAATTCATCTCCATCCTCCAGGCTAGACAATCTGGAATCATCCAGATACTGGATCCTGGCTCTTTCTTCCTTTTTGGCAAATCTTGCGTCTGGTTTCCCTCCATTGCTCCCATGTTGCTCTAACTGATGCTCTCATCTCCTAGACCCACGGGCAATGGCAGCAGCCTCCTCTGGTGGCACAGCCTTCTAGCAGCAAAGTGGCAGGAAGGAGAATGGGTATTTCGGCAGAGGCCAGAATTTCAATCTCATTTCCGTCAGTTTCAACTTAGGGTCTCTCAGCCAGGTTCTCATATCTGCAGGAAGGGGTAATCTCAGCAACCCCACAGGGAGGTTGTGAGAATTAGAAATAACATATGCTAAACATAGACTGAGATGCATGACCTTAATAAAGCTTCATGATATCAGTTCTTGAAAAACAGTGGTAGCTATTATTTTAACTAGTAGCTCTAGTCTCCCCCTACTCCAGTCAAGGCTCCTGGATGAACATCACCAAGGATTATTTTTATCCTGTCTGTTTCTCTGCTTAAAAACCTACCATGACTTCCTAGCTCCTGTCACATCAATCTAGAATCCCTCCTCCTGGTCTTCAGATGGTGTCTCTATCCTGTCTGCCCACCCGTTCCCACACTTTTATTTAGCATTCCCTTTCTGTTCCAGCTTCCTCTGGCC
Source organism: Rhinopithecus roxellana (assembly GCF_007565055.1). Taxonomy (NCBI): domain Eukaryota; kingdom Metazoa; phylum Chordata; class Mammalia; order Primates; family Cercopithecidae; genus Rhinopithecus; species Rhinopithecus roxellana. Next base: position 54,991,764 of record NC_044568.1, read on the forward strand.
CAGAAAAGTGGACCCTGGGATGCCGGACTGTGGCTTGTGTGGGGAGTATGGGTGTGCAGGCTAATCCCTGAGGTAGAGCCAAATCACCTCCGGGAACTGCAGAGCTCCCGGCTAAGAATGTGAAGATGAATTGCACCCAGGCTGCACAACAGCATCACCAACCAAAGGGCTGGGAAGAAGCGGGATGCAGGGTGCAAGGAAGACGGATGCAGAGTGGGAGCCAGGCATCAAGAGTCAGAATTCACAGGCAGCCGCAGGAGTGTTCTATCAGGTTCAGCCATGGGAAGAGGGAAAGTGGGAAGGGCACTGAGCTGGTCCTGACGATCTGACATTCTGGGTTGCAGGTCTTGCTTGCCTCTGTTATAAATGCCTTTGTGGGAGTGAACATTGTGCAGGCTTACTCTGTACCAGATGCTGAGCCAACAGAACCTACTGATAAAGCAGAGAGCGCCAGGTTGGGGACTGTGGCTCACACCTGTAATCCCAGCACTTTGGGAGGCTGAGGCAGGAGGATCACTTAAGGTCAGGAGTTCAAGACCAGTCTGGCCAACACGGTGAAATCCCGTCTCTACTAAAAATACAGAAAGTAGCCAGCTGTGGCGGTGGGTGCCTGTAATCTCAGTCACTCAGAAGGCTGAGACAGGAGAATCACTTGAACCCAGGAGGTGGAGGTTGCAGTGAGCTGAGATTATACCACTGCACTCCAGACTGTGAGACTGGACTGAGACCCTAACTCCAAAAAAAAAGAGGAGAGCTCCAGCCACTGCTGAGGTCTGGGCCCCAGCTCTGCCACCTACTAGCTAAGTGGCCAGAGCAAGAAACAGCCCCATTGTGTCTCAGTCTCCTCACCCAGGAGATGCAAATGATAATAGCACCAGTAACAGCTTCCATTAGCATGTTGTTGTGAGGATGAAAGACTTGGATTAACCCAGGGTTTAGCACATAGTAAGTATTATGTAAGCAACAGGTATTGGTCATGGCTGTAGCATCAGCTGAGTGCTACGTATTACTGCTACACATATTGTCTCATTTAATCCACATGAAGATCCAAACAAATCTATTATCCATATGTTACAGACTGAAAAAATCAAAACTACACAGAGGCTCAGGAGGTAAAGCAATTGACTGAAGGTAACACAGCTACGAAGAGAAGCACTATGGAGACAGTCCAACATTTCCCTTGCAGACCCTCCCAACTACGCACAATGACCCGTCCTTCAAAGTCCAGCTCATCGAGGAGTTGGAGGCATGGACTCAGAGGCCTGGCTGCCCGGGCTCAAATCTCATTTCCATCCATCTTCTCATTCATTTTTAGACCTTGGAAATGTCACTTGCCTCTTTGTGCCTAGTTCCTCCATCAGTAAAATCAGTAAAAAGTCACTATGAGGCAGAAGACAGCAGCATCTGCCTCCAATCGCTAAGGAGATTACATGAGTCAGCGCTTGTAGTCCATGGAGCAACACCTGGCACATGGTTGTGCTTTGAGGACCAGCCCAGCTGCCCTTGACCTCTCCCCTCTCCAAATGCACAGATCATCAATCATTGTTAGCTTCCCGCCTGCTACCCAAGCATCAATGCACACATTCATATTCCCTCCCCAGCAGGAGCTGAGCTGACTCAGGTACTCTCTGATTTTCCTCTCCAGCAGCTGGCCCACTTGGCTGCACACAGTAGGACCTGCAAACATACCAACTGCATTTCCATTGAGGTGTGTGCTCTCTTCAGAGGGATTCTTTTGCTGCCTATTTTGTTTTCCCTTCATTTTCTTTTTCTTTTTTTGAGGCATTTTTAGGAAGGACACAGCTACACATCTTCACAAAGCCTTTTTTCAAATCCTATAAAATTACTGGAGGTGGGAGATGAACGCCCTGTTCTGCTGAAATCTGGCAAACTGAAGGACACGGCAGCCTCCGCCCGCTTTATAAGAAGCAGAAACAATCACAGCCAAGTTTTGTCGAAATTGCGTACAGAGAGTGGCAAGCGAGAAACAGCCAGGGCTCAGGGGAGCTTTGTCTCTAGATGGCATCTCACGGGAACTCAGGAGACCAACAACGCATGGCTGAGTTTTCATAACGAACCCAGCTCTCCCAGCCCCTCAAGGTGGAGTTGGCCCCGAGAACCTGCACAGAACCCTTTCTGCTCTCTTTCAAGCAAAATACTATGACAGCATCTTTTCCAGATAAAAAGATGGGCCACCATTCACGATGAACAATCGCTATCTAAAAGCATTGAAGCCCATGGGCAAACCCCCTACCATACCATTTACATGTTTCTATGGAACATTGTTTTTGCTGTACATCTGGCAACTTTGTTGCTTTAGACATTTGCCACATAATTTGTATCAAAGATTAGTGAGATGCTGTGAAAAGGGTCATGGCTAAGTAAGAGAAAAGCTTGCCTTTGTGGTGTCAATGGATTTCCACACTGGTATGAATTCACCAATATCCTGTTTGCTCTGAAACATGACTGACACGCTGGGTATTCGTTTTTAGGTTGCCATCTACCCTTAACTCACAGCTTCACAGATACTGAAGGGGAACTGGGAAGTTCATCCAGCCCAGGAATGGCAGATAGATTCTATCCTCAGAAACATCGCAAGATGATCAATTGATAGTAGGTTCCAGAAGCACTGCACTGAGAAGGACACTCAGGCTAAGCCAGGGGTTATTAGCAATATCTGCCATGAGCATGGTGACAGTAGAGTGGCACATGAGCCACTTACTTGCCACTGCAGGCTGTTTAACCTCTCTACTCTGTAGATAAAGAAGCTATATGATGCTCTCAAGATCACACAGACAGCACTGGCAGGAAGGTAACTCTCACATTGCCAGTCGTGCTGTCTCTGCTCCCAGCTGTGTGACCCACGCTCGCTCCACCACTGAACAAAATGAGTAGATCAAGCAGGGATATGGGTAATATGGCAGGTGGAGAAAAGGGATGTGAATTACGGGCTGTGAAAAATTGAGGAAGACCAAGCTCACAGGTAGGAGAGAAGGCTAGGCATGCCAAGCAGGGGCATGCCATCGTTAAGTCATTGTTTGGCTGGAGTCCTGCTGTGTGTCTTGCCCTCCTTTTCTCATGAAGGTAGAGTTTCTGAGCTCCTGGTGAAGGAGTGAGTCAGTGGTAGCAAAAAGTCTCTGAATGGCACAGTCAGGAAGCCTGAATGGTAGTTTGTGACACTCATAAAGTATGTGTATGTGTGGGAGTGCAGGGATCAGCACGCATGTGCTTGTGGAAGGGAACAAGCACTGCTGCCTGACAAAGGAGAAGCACCATATGCAATCACACACACATATAATACAGATATACCATGTGTTTATGCACATAGTATATGTGCATATACAGTATGTGTATGCCTGTACATACATATACACACATACATATACACAGTATATGTGCATATACAGTATGTGTATGCCTGTACATACATATATACATATACACACATACACATACACAGTATATGTGCATATACAGTATGTGTATGCCTGTACATACGTATACACATATACACACACATATATATACACACACACACACACATACTATATATATATATATATATATATATATATATATATATATATACTGAAGTCACCAAAAGTCATTGGGAAACAAAAAACAGAAGGAGCAGGAGTAGGTTGGGCAGCTTAGCTCTGAGATACCTATGACCTGTTAAATGTGGATGTATATGCATAGATGTACATATACACCATATACATATACAGAACCATAATTACATGTACATATACATATACACATATACACACATACATATACTGAAGTCACTGAAGGTCACTGGGAAACAAAACAAAACAACAGAAGGAGCATGAGTAGGTTGGGCAGCTTAGCTTTGAGATATCTCTGACATATTAAATGTGGATGTATACATATGTGTATACATTATATGCACATATACCCTATGTATGTATACATATACACATAGGTATATGGTACACACATACATATACACCATATACGCATACAGCACCATGTACATACATATGGTATACGTGCATGTAATGTATATGTGTACACATATGTACACATACACATACACCCATATAGGTGCACAGCACAATATGCAGCACCACATATAATTCTAGTGGGCCACTATTTCTTGCCTATCCACCATCAATTTCCTTTCCTCTGAAAACAGCTCCTTAATTTACTTTGAGGAGCTACATTTATTTCACTCTCAGTCCATGTGTTTTCAGGTGAATAGGGCTGACTCTGCCCTGGCTTCAGGAAAAGAAATGTGACCAAGACGTGGCCAACCAGAACATCACAACCCAATGGACACCATGTTTAGTTCAGGGATAGGCACATGATCTAACCTACGAAATTGAATGTCAAGGTTTTGTTAGCATTATCTTGAAGAGATGCTTTCTCAGGCGACTTCAGACCACGAGAATGAGGGGAGTTCCTGAGACCTCCACCCTGGGAGGTAAGAAGACATGTGACTGTCTCAGTATATCTAATAAAAGGAAAATGGAGCCACAGGATGCATAGGGATTAAAGCTGATTTGGACACCAGTACATAGCCATTCCTGAAGGCAGAAATATCCCTTAAATAGTTCTATGAATTAATCCATGAACTATCCCTAAATTAGTTACATGAGTCAATTAACTCCCACTGCCCCTCCCCCCTACATTTTTAGAGTTGGATTTCTGTCATTTGCAACAACAATAACAAAGAGAATCTTAGCCAACATAATAAAATAAAGACCCACTTTCCACATAAGACAGACAGAACCTAATGTCCTCCTTGAACCCAAGTTATCTCAAACAGATATGTTACCTGCAAGGAGCCCTGGATGTCTCTCCCCCCGACAATCACGAGTTCTGCCATATCTTCTGCATGGGGAGTCCGTGCATGGACGAACAGAGTCTTGCCCACTGCAGTTATGTTTCTCAGGGCAACTAAGCCGCCATCGCTGTTCACCTTGAAGTATGGGCTTGAGACCTCATAGCGTAGCTTGTCATTTCCCTTACAGTCACTGAAGGTCACTGGGAAACAAAGAAAACAACAGAAGGATCATGAGTAGGTTGGGCAGCTTAGCTCTGAGATATTTCTGACCCGTTAAGTGTGAATTGCCACATAGTTCCCCATCCCAGAGTTCACAAACGCTACCCTTTATCCCACAGCAAGCCGCTTGTACCCAAGTGACTTTGTGCTGATGGAGTTCACTCAATCAAGACATGTTCTTGACGACCTCTCATGTTCCAGGCAGGTGCTAAGCTCTGAGAATGCACACTTGAGTGTGTTCTCAGTAGAGTGAAGAGTCAGATCTGGCAGAGTGACATTTGAGGGAAGTGATCTAATCTTGGCATGTGTGGGTGACTGAGCAGAACCACAGGGTGCTCAGGAGCATTGAGGAGAGCTGACAGAGACAATATTTGAGCTGGGTATTGAAGACAAGCAGGAGATGAGAAGGCTCTTAAGAATGTGGAAGACATTATAGGCTATTCAAAGGCACAAGGATGAGGGCTGAATAGCAAAACAGATTCAGGGAATGAGAATTAATGATGTGCATATACATGTATACAGTATACACATATACATATACATGTATATGGTATATACATACATGTACACCATATACACATGCAGGACCATATACATACACATGGTATGTGCATGTAATGTATACATGTACACATACCCATACACCATATATGTATATAGCACAATATGCAGCACCATATACAATTCTAGTGGGCCACCTTTTCTTGTTTATCCATCATCTATTTCCTTTCTTCTGAAAACAGCTCCTTAATTTACTTTGAGTAACTACATTTCTTTCACGCTTAGTCCATATGGAATAGTCCATATGTTTTTAGGCGAATAGAGGCAAACTTAAAATGGGGCGGGGATGGTGGGAATCTAGAATGGTGGGGATCTAGAAGGGAAGGGTGGAAATGAGGCTGAAAATGTCTTTGGGAGGCAAGTCAGGAAAAGTCAGTAAGTTAGGGTGCTTTCTGGTAGCCCTGGACGATTTGTTGTGTGGAGAGGGTCAAGATCAGGTATGTGCTCTGCTTCCAGGGGAAAGCAGTGCTTCTCAAGGATTGGAGTGCATCAGAATCACACATGGTGCTATTTTTGTTTGTTTGTTTTTTGACAGAGTCTTGCTTTGTCGTCCAGACTGGAGTGCAGTGGCACGATCTTGGCTGACTGCAGCCTCTGCCTCCAGGTTCCAGCGATTCTCCTGTCTCAGCCTCCTGGATAGCTGGGATTATAGGTGCATGCCACCATGCCTGGCTAATTTTTGTATTTTTAGTAGAGATGGTGGTTTCACCATGTTGGCCAGGCTGGTCTCGAACTCCTGACTTCAGGCCTCCCAAAGAACTGGGATTACAGGCCTAAGCCACTGTGCCCGGCCCACAGGATGCTTTTTTTTTTTTTTTTTTTTTTGAGACGGAGTCTGGCTGTGTCGCCCAGGCTGGAGTGCAGTGGCGCGATCTCGGCTCACTGCAAGCTCCGCCTCCCGGGTTCATGCCATTCTCCCACCTCAGCCTCCGAGTAGCTGGGACTACAGGCGCCCGCCTCCACGCCCGGCTAATTTTTTGTATTTTTAGAAGAGAAGGGGTTTCACCATGTTAGCCAAGATGGTCTCGATCTCCTGACCTCGTGATCCGCCCACCTCGGCCTCCCAAAGTGCTGGGATTACAGGCTTGAGCCACCGCACCCAGCTCACAGGATGCTTTTTAAGAATCCGGAGGACCCAATACAAAGATTATAACTTGGCAGATCTGGGTTACACCAAGTGATTTAAAGAAGGGCAGGAAGAGAGCCCAAGAGAACCACTTCCAAGTTCAATGTAGTATCAAAGATGGCTGTCCAAAATGAAGGCAGTGGTGCTGATATGGAGAGTGGACAGATGTGAGCAAAGTTCCTGCCGTGGAATGGCTTAGTCATGTGTGGGAAGGAATGGGGAAGATGGGCCCTCTGCATGAACCACCTGGAGCACAGGGCATTGACACAAGCAGAGGCTGTGACAGCTGATCATGCTCCCCTCAATGGTGATTCTGCATGTGGTACACAATTCTATTATTATGGGTATCACAACTTATTATCTGTGCACGCATTTGCCTGTCTGCCTCGTGCTGTAAACCTTCAGGCCTCTTATGGGTAAGCAGAGGAGTGTACTACGTGCTTTTTGCTCTCTGCTGTACAGGCTCATTTGTTTAGTAAACCTTTAATCGAAGCATAATGTAGACACAGAAAAGTGCATAAATCAGAATATACAACCCAATGAATTTTTCCAAGGTAAGCACACCCAGCTGCCCAGCACCCAGACCGTAACATGACACATTACCAGTCCCCTCCCTTCCCGAGTAAAATTCCTACCCTCTTCCCCAGAGGCTACATTATTCTAGCTTCTAATACCATAGATTTGTTTTACCTGCATTTGCACGGCATCTAATGTGATCATACAGTGTGCACTCCCCCTGTTTGGCTTCTTCATTCAACATTACATTCCATGAGATTCATCATGTGACTGTGAGTCATGCTCGTTTATTCTAATCACTATAATAATAATCACTGATCACTGTATAGTATCCAGGTTACCATATTTATCTTAATCATCATATAGTATTCTATTATGTGGCTATATTGAGTCTATTTATCTATTCTACTGTTGATTGGTATCGGGACTATTTCCAGTGTGGGGCTCCAAATATTCTCGCTAGGAACTTTCTTGTATATATCTTTTGGTAACAATAGCTACATAGGTTCTAGCACACTGTTAAAGTCAAATATCTGAAAATCTAAGCTCATCTGCATAGGTCATAGCACACTGTGAAAGCCATATAAATATCCGAAAATCTAAACTGGTATTTCTACTCTGGGAAGATGATACTTAGGGTGATAATAATCATATTAACTGATAATAATAGTGGATAATTCAGACTGAGCACTTTCCACATTCAAGGATCGGTGCTACACATTTTGCACACATCATCTTAGTTAACCTTTACAAGGACAACAAATGAAGTACTATTTTGATCCCCTTCTCCTACAGTTTCTAGATAAGGAAACTGAGGCTCATAGAGGGCAAAATTGGTGCCCAATACACACAGGTTGTAAATGATCAGCCAGGATTTGAACCCTGGTCCACTTGCCTCTCACCACTGCACGTTTTCAATAAAGACAATACTCCATGGAGAATACAATCCTTCTGAAATCCTATCAAAACCTGAGTACAGCAGTTCCCCCATCTCCATGGCTTTGCTTTCTGCAATTCCAGATACCATGGTCAACCCAGGTCTGAAAATATTAAATGGGAAATTCCAGAAATATACAATTGATAAGTTTCAAATTGTGTGCCATTTTGATTATTGTTATAATTGTTCTATTATATCATTAGTTGTTGTTGTTAATATTTTACGGTTCCTAATTTGTAAATTAAACTTTAATATAGCTATGTATGTATAGGACAAATTACCATATATAGGGTTGGGTAGTATCCATGGACTAAGGTATCCACTGTGGGTCTTGGGACATCCTGTAAGGACAAGCAGGGACTACTGTAGAGAGCTGTGATTGCCCTTCTCTGTCCTGTTTTCATGTTCCTGCCCAATTCTGAAGATCTTTGCATGGTCTAGTGCCTCTTGGTCACTCTGCAAAGGTTCTAAGGCTTTCCGTGGCTAAGTCAGCTTTAGGGCCATCTTTGCATGGACACACAAGTGGACTCTGGGGAGCCTGCAGTTCTCAGATACTTGCTCACTTTCTCTACCCATGTTGGTAGCCAAGATTAATTGAACATGCTTAGTTTCAGTTTTTGGAAGTGAACTATGAGGGAGTGACACCAAGGCTGCTTTCATTGTTACCATCAATTAGTATTCATCCACTGGAGGCAAATTACTCAAATGACAAGGCCTGATGGGAAATTACTGCTTCAATTGCCAGCATGAGGTTCTAGCCCTAACCTTTGAACAGGATCAAAGAAGACAGTCTCAGCTGGGGAGTGAACGGGTAGAGGAAAAGGCATACGAAAGTCTGTGGGGGTTCTAGATTCACAGCTAAGTTCCTTCTTCCTACCCTTTCTTCCTTCCATAAATATTTACTGAGAACCTACATAATGCTAGATGCTGAGGTTATAATGTTGAACAAAGACAGGCACAGTCCCTAGTTTGAAGTCTACTGTGGAAAACAGACATTAATTTAATACTCTTATAAGTAATTGGGGACCTATTACTTAGGTAGAGAAAACCACAACATAGGCAAAGGTCCTGTGGCTTCTACAGAACTGGAAGTAAGCCGGTAAGATTGGCACAGACAGCAAGTGAGAATGCAAGGAAGTTAGAATGGAGATAAGCTAAGCTCGGGCAATACGGGGTACTAAGGGCCACACAGCCCTGTTACTTGGAGGAAGCCTTGGATTCTCCCGTTGCAACTATAAGACTAGCTTTTCTCCACCTGAGTCTCATATAACTATGGATCTTCATTGCAAAACAATACTTAGCACTCAAGGTCCTCCATGACTAGGCTGTCCATCAGCCTCCCCTCTGCCTTTGTCTTCACTGCGTACCTCACACCTCACCCACTCTTGTGTCTCCCTACTCTACCATCCCACCATTTGTGTATAGTGCTCCCTCTCTGCAGAAGGCATTTCTCACCTTCTGCACCCTGTTAACTCGTGCTTATTCTTCAAGATTCAACTCAAGCAACTTCTTCAAACATTCTCTTTGTGTTCCCAGAATTTCCTGCACATAGAACCTTTTATATCATGTTATATCAGTGTGTCCATATTATGTATTTGTTTTTTGCACCAAAACCACAAGCAGAAATTGAGTCTTGTTCTTTCATTCATCTTTACATCTCCGGCAATGAACAGAATGTTTTTCCATATGGGAGGCCATCAGTAATAATTCCACTTTGCCCAGTTACTCTCCAGAGCAAAATGATGCTTTAGTAATGGTAGAGGATTGGCGGCGGTGGGGGGTGGGGGTGGGGGGCGGTCTCCCTTCTGTGCTGTGAGCAAGAGGCATCCGGTAAGCCTGTGAATTGGGATAAGAGGCCCCTAGTGACCTCTTGACTTCATTGAACCCAGCAATAGGGAGTGGAAGGAAATGAAGAACTCAGCCATGCTCTCCCCTTGGCCCCTAGACCCCATGGGCTTCCATTTAGAATGGCCCTCAGCCGCTGTGCTTAGCTTTGACCTAGCTCATTGGTGAAGTCAGACATGGTGCCTTATCTGTCCCCATAATGCCAGTAAAACTTGCATAGCCCCAGAGAATGGATGCAATCAGTGTGTGCATTTTGAATGAAGTGATGCTTGGACAGACAACAGTCATGGCATCTACTACTTATTGAGTGGTCCCTGAGAGCTAGGCTCTACGCAAAGGACTGTACACGCTATACCTCCTTTTAGCCTCATAGCAGTTCTACAGCAGGGTTGCTCAACTTTTGTTTTTATCATTACTCCCCTTAGGACTCTTCTAAGAATTTTTTCTAATTGCCACTATTCCTGTTAAATTTTAATATCACAGATATACTTATATCTGTTTAGGTACTACAAGTATATCTGTACTTTACATTTGTAAGTGCAATTTTTGTACCTCCACCTTCGAACCTATTTCACCCCCCTTGGGGGAAATATAGCCCCACTGAGAATGCACAGTCTATAATCTATAAGCATCATATTCAATTTTACAGGAGAAGAGACTGAGTCTCAGAGAGATTGACTCACTCATGGTCCCATATCCAGAAAGGTCTAGAGCAAGAACCTTCCCTGATCTGTTCAGTCTGCCTCTATAGCCCAAGCTCTGGGCACATCTGCTTGCTAGGAATAGATGGGCAACAGGAGAAAGGACAGTTGCCCCAACATGGCCCCCTTGGGCATCTCACAAACCCCTTTGGGGTCATCAGAGGTACCAAGTAAGGTCACACTGCAAGAACAAATGCAGTTTCATGACCTGGCACATCATAGGCACTCAATACTTTCTAGCACCCTTCCCGACTTTCTAAATGAAATAGCTAACGGTTGCATAATTGGGTCTTTGTACATTTTTGATACCACTTACCAACTCAGGAGCCGGTGCTTTAGGCCATGGTTCTTTCTCAAGACTGGCCATCTATGAAATGTTGAAGGAGCATTACAAAGAATAGCAATACCCGCCCCCTCTCTCTCCCAAGATTATGATACAATTGTGCTGAGTTGGGGTCTGTGTGCATTAGTATCTCTTAAAAGCTCCCCTGATGAATCTAATGCAGACAGAGCCAGGAACCAGGACCTAAAATAATAAATTGTTTGTCACGTTGCCAGGTCTCCACATTTCCCAGTCATTCCTGGAAAAGAGTAGAGGTTGGGGACATGGCATGCCAGCAACTGTTATTTCTGTGCTCCAAGAAAGGTAAGTTTTAAGGGTAGGTTTTTAAGCCCTTTTCTAATCCTGACTTATGTGTAGGAGCCCTGTGACTTTGGGCAAACCACCTGATACTATTTGGCTGTCTCCCCACCCAAATCTCATCTCGAATTGTAGTTCCTGTGATCCCCATGCGTCACGGGAGAAAGCCAATGGGAGGTAATTTAATCACGGGGGTGGTTACCTCCATGCTATTCTTGTGATAGTGAATTCTCACGAGATCTGATGGTTTTATAAAGGGCATTCTCCCACTTCATTCTGCACTTCTCCTTGCTGCTGCCATGTGAAGAAGGATGTGTTTGCTTCCCTTGCTGCCAAGATGGTAAATTTCCTGAGGCCTCCCCAGCCATGCTGAAATGTGAGTCAATTACACCTCTTTTCTTTATAAATTACCCTGGCCCAAGTATGTCTTTATTAGCAGCATGAGAATGGCCTAATACACCACCCATATTCTTCACTCCTCAATGTCTTTATCTGTAGAGTGGGCATCCCCCTGAAAGGTATATAATCCTTATGGCATGTGTAAACAAGATAATGCATGCCTACATGCAGGAAGCACTTAGGACAGAGCTTGGTGCTCCATGAATGAGAATGATCACCTTGATTACCATAATTCTGGGCACTAAGGAAGCTACCTTTTCCTTTTCCTACACAGCTTCCTTCTTCCAGCTGGTTTTGCTACCTCCTCTTCTGTCATTCCTTCTAGCCAGGTACCTTGCCAGTCTCAGGCTGTTGTCATGGAAATGGTTACTACAGGCATCACTGCTAGGGTTAAAGGGGTGGGGCTGATGGTTCTGATTCAGGCATGCCCATGGTTGAATCCCTTCACTTGTTCTGGTGAAGTCCTACGGACTTCATGTGAACCGTTGTGAAGGAAAAATGATATTAAAGGAGTGAAATTACGGTGTCCTGCTCAAAACAGAATCAACAAAGTTGTGTTCTATATTCTCCAAACAGATTGTTGGTGAAGACAACTTCATACAAATGTAAGGGATGAGTTTTCCTAAAGTAATGATACTATGCTGTGAGCTTTACACTCATGATTGCAATAAATCCTCATGTCGTCTTCTTCACATCATCAATTTGAGGGAGGAGCTTTTGTTGCTCTGTGGAAACTGAGACTTAGTGAGGTTGCATGACTTAACCAAGGCTATGAAGAAATTATGTGAACTGAGGTCAAATCCAAACTCAGGAGTGTGGTTTCTGGTTCTAGAGCCCACACTCCTGAGTGCTATGCCAGTCTTTCTAGCTGAATGTGTTCTTTCCTTTAGCCATTCAGCTTCCAGACTCACAATTTCACTGCCACCTCTCATACCACATCAATTATGTATTTAGCATTTTTTTAACTGACTGACACTTGAAATTATAAAATTATTTGAAGGTAATCTTTATAATACATGTTGAATATGCCAGGTATGTTTTCAAATAAATATTAAATCTAAAGAGCCAAATTCAAAAGAAGTAAGTTTGTCTTTGTATCTACTAAAACCTCCACAGTGACGTTTGTTGCACCCTCTAGAAATGCTGGCCCCGGTACTGCATTCCTCTCCGCCCAACCTCAGTTAAACAAATTCATGCCTGGATCCACCCTACTTAGGTTTATAATCCAGCAGGGCTCTGATATCCAAGCATCTGATAAGAAGTAATATATTTAATATAAATAATGAAGTCTTGATAAAAACAGAAATCCTAGAAAGGGCAAAATCTAAATTGCTCCTTTTGCCACGGCTTTGGCAATATCTAAAGGACAGCTCTGATAAATAGGAAGACATTGACTCAAAAGAGAAACAAGCCACAACATTTTCTTTTATGTTTTCTTCTTTCTCCTGGAGAAAACAGACTCTACATTCTCACCAATTATGATCTTACCCTAAATTTACTATTAAAAGGTGCATCTGATGACGTCAGCCCTGCATCGTTGTTTGATGTTATTGACTTTGTTGATGCCACCAAAGTGTCAGTGATTCTCAAACTTTTAAGTAGATATCAAGACCATATGTGTCTTGAGCACAGAGTTCAAAGACATATTTAAGGATAAAACTGAATAGTTTATGTCCACTTAAAAATTGCTTGTTTCCATAGAGACAGCTTCCTAGGTGGCTCAGAATGACACCATGTGGATAACTGAAAGATGTGACTAAACAATTAAACTTGTGAACAAATACTCAAAATCTCTATCTGAAGGGGGAAATGAACTATCTGTACTCTTCTGAACCTATGAATGGCTTCCCTACATAGTTTATCATGGATTTGAAATAACTTCTGGAAAGCAAAAAATATACACATATAAGATACTGTACATGGGGATTTATTGGAATAAATTGCATGACATCATTCTTTGAGATAATCTTTGAACACTCTGGGAGAGGAGAGGGGGAAGTGAAAACGCTCCACCTGGGGAAACTGCAAATTAGACAAAAGGCACCACTCAGAGTTTCAATTATGCTTTCAGCGCTTTTCCACTCAAAATGTCCCCTGGGCTTAATGCAAATGTCACAAAAAGACAAACTTCAGCTGGGAGACAAAACCACAATTGAAACGGGAAGTTTGACATGTGAATTAAGGGGCTTAATCTTCCCAACCTTGATTTTATGCTTTTCCATTTCTTCCTTTTGAAGGTGGTTCTTGGGGATGAAAATCCAAAAGGCATAGATTTCTTACCATCTAAAAATGGATAAGGGAGCAAATTAAGCTATGTTATGATCCCAGAAAAAAGGAAATGCAGATGGATTTAAACTTATCTGCCAAATATAGAATAGGCCTGCTCGCAGAGCTAGGTATGAACTAATATATGAATTTTGTGCTATTCTTGTAAGTGTGCTTGGGCCAATCTATGATTTATACACTCACATCTTATATGGGTAAATTGTCCTACGTTTACATGCATTTGTAGAGGCTTTGCAAATTGGTCTGCACATAAGTTGTGGGGCCCTTTCAGAGTTGATGGTCAGATTCCACTTGTACGTGTGTGCAAGGATGCATATGAATCAGAATTACAGGCTCTGAATCAGTCATCCTGGAAGTTGTAGCCCTCCCACAGACAGATATGCACAGATCCACTTCCAGGATCTTTATATGCACACACAGAAGAGAAGGACTTTCAGTGATGTGCTAGTCATAGAAAAAGTTTTGAGTTGTAGCATTTGCTGATTTCTGTGGTTTAAATGCTCTACACATTGTTTATTTCAAGGTACCAATGTACCTTCAATTGGCTTGCAACTTTTCTAACATTTTTACCGGCTCTCAGAAGTACCTATACTAGCTGTCTCCAGCACATGACAGAGACTAGGCACTGCTCCAGTACAGCACAATGTAGATTGTCTGTTCTGCCTGAGATGGAGAGACTCAGCTATCCTGGTATTCCTTGCCTACTTAGAAAAACAGAATTCTGGCTGGGCGCGGTGGCTCAAGCCTATAATCCCAGCACTTTGGGAGGCTGAGACGGGCGGATCACGAGGTCAGGAGATCGAGACCATCCTGGCTAACACGGTGAAACCCCATCTCTACCAAAAATACAAAAAAATTAGCCGGGCGACGTGGCGGGCGCCTGTAGTCCCAGCTACTTGGAAGGCTGAGGCAGGAGAATGGTGTGAACCCAGGAGGCCCAGCTTGCAGTGAGCCGAGATCGCGCCACCGCACTCCAGCCTGGGCGTCTGAGCAAGACTCCGTCTCAAAAAAAAAACAAACAACAACAACAACAACAAAAAACAGAATTCAATTCTTCCTCAGCATGAAGGGCCTGCATATTGGTTAATCTGCAAAGTCTTTGCTGGGGCATGGCAAACAACGTCTTTCTGACAACTAAACTATCATTTAATTCAGAAACATCAGACAGACTCCAGGATACAGACCATCACTTAATTATTTTTCATACCCCTCAGTATGCCACTGGCATCCAGAGGCACCAGCTTCCTTTTAAAGCACTCACAGGGTTTAGTCCGGAGACTCTTTGGACTGGTCCAAATGAAAGGAACAGGAAGCATTTCCTTTGATTTTCCTGAACACTCTCATTTCTCCAGCATTCTAGTCACTCAAGCCTTCATTAACATACATCCAATTCCGCCTAGGGCCAGATTCATGAGTGAATCAGTCAGCACACCCGACAGCCTTGATTCTTTTTACTCTTCTGGTTCCTGAACATGCGTATTGGGCTTCTGTGTTCCATGTTTGGCCTAGAGTCAGCACTGACATGGCAGAGCTTCTATAAGGTTCTGAGAGTGTTCTAACCATGACTGATTAACCCAGGAGTGAATTTCGCCTCCAAAGGCTTTATAGAATTTGATAAGTGCAGAACAAACAAAAAACAGTCTTAATTTCATTCCATGCATCAGTTCCAACTTTGATAAAATGGAGTTTCAATTCTATCGTGTCAGCAGAAGATATCGTAATGAATGATAGTCAAACGATCTTCAGCAGAAACCTATTTTTGCCATGTAACCCTTAAGGGCTTCCTCTTGGAAAAAGACAGAGGTCACATCTGCTTTCAGGGGATTTTTCTCCACCTACCATTAAAAACTGAGCTGTTAGCTTTGAATCCAGTTTCTTTTTTTTTTTGTCAGTCTTACGTTTTCCTCTTGCCATGGATTCCTTAAAACGTGGCAGGTTGTTTCCTGATAGAATGCTATGCGTCATCTATCCCACGGTGGTTATAATCACTACGAATTTGTATTTCCAGTTGGAATTACTTTAAATATAGCATAGTGCCTGACACAGTACGTACTCAACCCTGTTTGTTGAATGAATAAATAGCAGAAATGCAACTTGGCAGCTAAGCAGATTTGAAACTCCCCAAACAAAACTAAGAATGATGGCACAAACTGAAGTGAAGATTTGGGTAAGCTGATTTGAAAATCACCCGTTCAGCAAAACAAAAATCATGGATTCAGCAACTTTGAGAATCACCAAGTCTCGGATTTACAGAGATCCCTTCTTGGTATTTTATTTTCATGACTGTCACACATCTCTGACAAGGCTCTTAGTTTTTAATGCTTATAGAAATTATGTGTATACGTCTCTCTCTTAATGAGCATCTCTAGGGCAAATTAATGTGAAGAGAGATTTACTCCACTCTAACTTTAAGAGTGTTTGGCCTTGCAGTTGGCGTTGTCTAGGGACATGTGGTAAAATGTCCTGGCTAACCCTAAATTGGGATTCAGAGCCTGATTGTGTTCTGATGCCTTGACCGTCTTGTGATGCCCCAGTTACCTCTCCATTGCAAGAGCAGATGCACCTGGGGAGGAAGGGGGACTCTGAAGAGGACTACTTCTGCATGAGCACCTAGAGAGAGAGGCAGAAGCAGAAGAAAGAGAGGAACACAGTACTGGTTTCCTAGTCCAGCCCCATGGATCCACAGTCCAGAGAAAAGAAAGCTACATACACAACGCAAAGATTCACAAATCACAGACAACTTAGGTATTTTCAACCACTGTTATTTTGCTTCCTAAGAGCAAACTGTTATGCTGAGCAGCAGTGTGGCCCCATTTTTGAGTGGAGTACAGCTGGGCTTTGTTCTGTAGAACAAAGTAGAGAGAAGAGAGGTAGAGAGAAGACTAGAGCAGTCATAGGTTCTGTTGTCACCTTAAGGGGTGCATGGCTTCGGGGATGCTGGAGATGGACTTTGCCCACAGAAGGCAGTGGGGAGGCCCTTCCTCCAAGAGTTTCCCTGGAATGTTAATCATTACAGAGGCTAGAAGGAGAGGACATGGAAGAAGAATTTGTGAATTCATGTGAGAGTTGCCCTGAGGTCTTCCAGAAATAACCAGAATGAAAGGCCAGGAAGGAGAGTACGTTGAGGTCCTACAGCTATGCAGGTGTGGGGCTATAAGCCAGAACAATGCAAATATTCATATTTGCATGACCTCATATTTGTCCAAATACGGTCATATGCCTCATGACCTCATATTTGTCCAAATATGGTCATATGCCACATAGCGATGTTTTGGTCAACAGAGGAACACATATATGATAGCAACCCCGTAAGATGATAACAGAGCTGAAAAAGTCCTATTGCCTAGTGACGTAGCTGTCATAATATTGGAGTATAGTGCATTACTCATGTGTTTGTAGTGATGCTGGTGTAAACAAACCTACTGTACTTCCGGTCATAAAAGTCAAGCTCATACAATTATGTGCCATACATAATATTTGATAATGATAATAAACAACTATACTACTGGTTTATATATTAACTGTACTATTGTTTTTATTATTTTTATTTTTATTTTTATTTATTTAAGTTTTTTTAGAGTGTATGTCTCCTTCTACCCATTAAGAAAAGGTTTACTGGCCAGGCATGGTGGCTCATGCCTGTAATCCCAGCACTTTGGGAGGCCCAGGTAGGCAGATCACTTGAGCCCAGGAGTTTGAGACCATACTTGGCAACATGGCAAGACCCCATATCTACAAAACACACAAAAATTAGCTGGGTAGGGTGGTTGGTGCCTGTGGTCCCAGCTAACTGGGAGGCTGGGGCAGGAGGATCACTTGAGCCCAGGAGGCAGAGGTTGAAGTGAGCTGAGATCGTGCCACTGCATTCTATGCTGGGTGACAGAGCGAGACCCTGTCTCAAAAAAAAAAAAGGAAAGAAAAAAAAGTTAACTGTAAAATAGCCTCAGGCAGGTCCTTCAGGAGGTATCCAGAAGAAGGCATTGATATCACAGGAGATGACAGCTTCATGCATGTTATAACCCCTAAAGACCTTTCAGTGGGACAAAATATGGAGGTAGAAGACAGTGATATTCATGATCCTGACCCTGAGTAGGCCTAGGCAAATGTATGTGTTCGTGTCTTAGCTTTTAACAAAGAAGTTCAACCAGTGAAAAAGAGAAAACATTTAAAAATAGAAAAGCTTATAAAATAAGGATATAAAGAAAATATTTTCTATAGCTGTACACTGTTTGTGTTATAAGCTAAGCATTAACACAATAGTCAAAAGGATAAAAAATTAAAAGTTTATAAAGTAAAAGTTACAGTAAGCTAAAGTTAATATATGATTGAAGAAAGAAACCTTTTTTATAAACTTAGTATAGCCTAAGTGTACAGTGTTTATGAAGTCTATAGTAGTGTACAGTAATGTCCTAGGCCTTCATATTCACTCACCACTCACTCACTGACCCACTCAGAGCATCTTCCAATCCTGCCATCTCCATTCGTAGTAAGTGCCCTATACAGGTGTGCCAATTTTATCTTTTATACTATACTTTTATTGTACCTTTTCTGTGTTTAGATATGTTTAGATACACAGACACTTGCCATTGTGTTACAATTGCCTATAGCATTCAGTACAGCACCATGACATACAGGTTAGTAGCTAAGGAGCCATAGGTTACAACACATCACCTAGGTGTGTAATAGACTATACCTTCTAGGTTTCTGTAAGTCTACTCTGTGATGTTCAAACAATGATTAAATTACCCGATGGTGCATTCTCAGAGCATATCACTATGGTTAAACAATGCATGACTGTACTGGAGGGGCCTAAAGCAATTCAGGTTACCATTTGGAAGGTCTAGTTCCTTCTGGATGAAATAATGTGCTTGTCACTGGATACTTTCAAGTGGAACTTAGACGACTTCATCAGGAATATTGTGGAAGCAGTTCCAGCATTGAATGATGTCTCTTACAATTGGGAAATTCTGTTATTCTAAAGCTCAATATATTCATCCATTAACCCATTAAAAACATCATTTGTTCACTTACAATGTACAAGACAGTAGGCAGTAAGGGATAAACATCAACTAAAGATGAATGTGGCATAGCATCTATCTTCATGAGACTCAGAGTCTAGAAGCTTAGACCCCATAATTATTGACAGGGCTGTCACGTTGAAGGGTCAGTGTTCCATTTCACTTCAATCTTCATAATCCGGTATTTCAAGCATTTTACAGAAGGCAAAATGAGATAAGCTGGGAGACACAGAGCCACCCATAGTGCAAAGGTTTACTCATAGAACTGGGGTTTGAGCTCAGGTTCACCACACTCCAAAGGCCAGGCTTTTCACTGCCCCATCCTGTTTCTTCTAATTATTGTGTTTTTAAAAAATCCAAAAATTACTGAGTGAAAAAGAAGAGATTTTTTTCACATAAAATTTACCAAACTGTTTTTTGCTGGGCTTGTTTCCCAACCTACCTGATCCACAAAAATGGATAAATTGACCACTGCATATCAAAACTTTGTAAAACATTAAGCTTTGGTTTATGACCCAGCTAAGGTTGCTAGCAGGACATCATTTATGCGAGTTCTGCACTCGTCCAGCTGGTATAAATGGCTGTGACATCAAAGCGTGTTGGTTCATATGAACACGCCTTGGGGATTACATGAATTGTTTCCCTATATATTCAAGTCACTCTACAAAACGCTAATAATGCTAACAGTACAAAGCCCTAATAGCATTTCATGTTTGACATCTATCATATATAATACCTACCACTTATGAAGCATTTTCTATATGTCAGTCACTGGACTAAATACCTGATAAACATTATTTCTTTCAATTCTCCAACAGTATCATGAAGGTAGGGAAGAAAATCTGAAGCTCAGAGAGATTAAGAAAATTTTTTAAGGTCACATATCTGTAAGTAGGAAAGCTGGATTGCTTTTTACAACTAATCTAGAATCCAGTTCCAGGTCCTTGAGAAAGGGAGTGGATTCCTTCAAATGATGGGATCTAAAGTCAATGTTCGAAGTTATTCTACAGCCTAGCAGCACAGGACTTAACGGGGAGTCAAACAGTCTGTGTCTAGAGCTAAAAAGGTGTCAAAATGGAATTGAGTAGAATCTTGAAGTCAGTAATTAAATCCATCAGCAGAAATCCAGAGAGCAGACGCCAGAAGACCCTATGGGTCAAAGCTTAGGAAACACTCAAGCTCTGATGAGGGTCAAGGAAAATGAATGAATGGGGCCCAGGCAAATCCTTATGCACCCACCAAAGATAGTCAAGAACACCTAAATGTAGTCAAGAGCTGTTACTAGTATACTTTCTTTAATGGCTGGGGAAACATAAGTTTGAAATTTGCTATCATTGATCTGTCTATAACTTTTATCAAAGAACTCTTGAGATTTGAAGTTCCTGTGGATCAACACCTGCTATTCCACTACAAAGTCATCACACACCCCTAGATCGCATCAAGTAAAACACCACGGAGGAGAAAAGAATAGCACAGAAGTTTGATCCATGGACTTCAGAATGTCAAATTTGGTTTTCATAAATGTCATAAATGATGGGTAGCTAGTATGTGGATGAGCATCCTTTGTACAAAAAAAAATCCAGAAGCATTTTAAACACTCCATCCTTCACTCCTTGTGGATATCTAAAATGCTTCTAAGCAGAGATGGCCTTGTGCTACCTGGATTCCAGAACAGGGTCTAGAAATGTTTCTAGATGGCAGGGTAGTGTTTAGGGGCTCAAGAACATCATCTAAGGCAACAATGGGTCTCCTTCCTAAAGGGAATGTACAAGGCTTTGACAAGGTTGGTGGCTTGATAATAACCAGCAGGGATGCCAATCAAACTGCAACAGACTGCAGAAGGCCAACTTCTACACCTTGAAAATTTTCTCCTGACCTAATCTGCCCTTTGGTAATCTGGAAGATCCTTGAGGGCAAGAGCTCCCTACAGTTTTATCTCCATATCTCTGGCTAGGCTTGGCGCTAGCCCTAGAACAGAGTTGGCAATAAAAAAATGTTAGCGGACTCTTTTCGGTTGTAACCAATTAATTCATTTACCTCCTCCCTAATTACAGTGTGTGAGATACTCATCAGCTCTGATTACAAATTGCTTCTGTCTAGTTGACAAGACTTTATCAGGAAATTAAAAGACAATGATTTGGCTTACAATACATGAAGCACAATTAATTCTTGTGTGCATATGTGGGTTTTCTGGTGTAAGCAAGAAAATAATCAGCCCTGTAGGTCATGCCTATTCATCCTCCAGTGGCCAAGTGATTTTTATTACATCCCTTATGCCATATGGCATCATCTCTAGCTCCAGTCTCACGGGAATGAAGGAGGATGCCTGCCAAGAGTGTCTTGTCACTTGTTAAAGGTATCTCATTTTTCTGTGATTTCTCCACTCGACAACAATAGCCCTCACATATTTCCTTAAGAAGTAAAAGCCAGTGCAGCAGAAGGCTTTTGTGCTGCTTTCCATCCTACTTGAATTATCATGGGAAGTGCACAAGCCAAATGTAAATCATAGCTTTCCATCAAAAGTGGCAACTTTCGCAATTGAAGAATTCTTACATGGGATCTCAAGTACATTACTGTGAATATAGACAGCCCCATGTGTTTGGAAATGTTCTTTTTGCACATACCCACGGCAAGTCTAAGGTTCCTGAGATTTATTGCTCGTGCTTTTTCTTTATATATATATATATATATATAAAAATACACATATATGCTGCAAGCTGAAGCATATGGTCCCCACAACTGTGATATTTACGATAATGAATCACAGATGTTTAAATGGATGTAATCTGAAAACACTTAAATGCTAAGATGCTGGAATCTTCCTGCAAACATTACAAAGTGAGGACCTTTGGATTATGTTGATTTTCAGATACTATCACTAGGAATACTACTTTACATATGCTGGGAAGATATCAGGCAGAAAAGAATGACACTTTTTTTTTTTCTCTTTTTAGCAATATGGTTTTCAAAATAACCAAGGAACTTCAAGAGTAGAGATTTGGTTATTCTATTGATCAGTGAAATGCAGCACCCTTTAGAATTAAGGGTGAGATTTCTTAGTGGATAGTCTTTAAATAGGTACACATCCTTTAACTCATATTATTTAATAGTCATTTTAAGATACAAAAATAACTAAAAATGGAATCAACTGGAGTGAAATGGGAGATGCAGCCTGTTACCATCTCGACAAGTCCCAGCTTCCCCCATTAGCCACACATTTTGATTATTAAATTATTCTACCAAATTTGCAAACTATATATATACTTAAACATCTTAGTAGGTAGGTTTTCTCTTAATAGCTATTAAATACTGTTTACATCAGTTTATATAGATTGCTTTTTTATGACTGCATATTATCTCTTAGTATGGATCTGCTCTCACTAAAGCAGCTTCTTATTGCTGAACGCTGAGGTTTTCTCTGTTTCATTAATTACCAGATGTGTAGTAGTAAATGTAAATATCTTTTTTTTTTTTTTTTTTTAGACGGAGTCTCCCTCTGGTGCCCAAGATGGAGTGCAGTGGTGCAATCTCGGCTCACTGCAAACTCTGCCCCCCGGGTTCAAGTGATTTTCCTTCCTCAGCCTCCCAAGTAGCTGGAATTACAGGAATGGGCCACCACTTGGTTACTTTATTTTTAGTAGAGACAGGGTTTCACCATGTTGTCCAGGCTGGTCTTGAACTCCTGACCACAAGTGATCCATCCGTCTTGGCCTCCCAAAGTGCTGAGATTACAGGCATGAGCCACCATGCCCGGCCATAAATATCTTTATACCTGCCTTTTGTACATACATTTAAGTAGTTCAGAGCCATTCTGAAAGTGCTGATTCAAAGGAAACGTCAGTTAAAATTTAGTTAGATGCTAACTAATTTAAGGTTTTTTTTTTTTTTTAATCGATTTGGGCTCTATTCTCAGAGTTGTCTCCTCACACTAACGATTGATAATGTAATGTTTATTTTTGTTGGCCAATTTGATGGTTGGAAGAGAGTGTGGTATTAGTTTGAAGATTTTTCAATGAATGGGGAGGTTAGATATTGTTTCATAATATTGGCAATTTCTATTTCCTTTGTGTGTGTGTGTGTGAATCCCCTGATCCATCAGAATACTCAGGAGTTCAAATTGTCATTCCTTGTTCTTTTTGCTTTTTTCCTTATCAGACTGTGAGCTTCTTGAAGGAAGAAAGTGTCTTCTTTGCCATTTTATCTCCAATACTTAGTAAATGCCTATTATATGTGTTTTACTGAATGAAGATGTGTTATATAGATGAGGCTGATGTTTCTTTCTGTTATCACACAGCTGCTTACCAGAGTCCCGATTTCCAAGAGGAAATTCAGGGCAAACCCTCCTTCTATCTTTTGGATTCCTCCATATATTGTGTCTTTCTTGCTAGAATAAAACCTCTATGCTTGCAGGAACCGGGCCATCCCAGCAACCTTTGCATCTCTCACACTAGCACAGAGCTTGACAAACAGTAGCCACTCAGTAGATAGTTTCTAAATGAATCAGACTTTTATGATCTGTCAGATTGTGTCTATGTCAGGTATCACACTGACATCTAACCCTGAGGGACAGGCAAGTTATTGACTTTCCGCTTTTCTGTTCATCTGCTTTTCTGCAGTGAGAGGGACAGGAGAAGAGGATTTATTTGGAGTCTTCCTAAGGTTTTTAATCCCACTTTTGAGGATTGGGGTTTGAGGTGTGTATAGATCATGTGAAAGGAAAATGCGATTATGACATTAAAGCGTGGGCTTCATGGCTTGCTTGGTTTGTTTATGGCAGCTGCGTAAAGAAGGTTGCACTACTAACTTACTGGAGTGGGCCTAACTGAGATGCTGAATCCAGGAGCTGAACTCATATTCATACAGGACGACACAAAGTTGTGAAGTCAGGGCTCCAAACCAGGAGTTGGGAATCTACAACCTGCGTGTCAAATCTGGCCCCCTACCGTTTTTGTAAATAAAGTTTTATTGGAATACAGCCACACTATTCACTTACATGTCTACGGCTGCTTTTGCACTGCAACAGCAGAGTTGGACAGTTGTAACAGAATATCTGGCTCATAAGCCTTAAATATTTACTTTCTAATCCTTTTCAAAATAAGTTTGTTGATCACTGCTGTAGGCCAAGGTCATATTTTTTCGCATATTTTGCAAGACATCTACTCTAAGCCATCTAAGTGCTCAGGCCAGTAAACTCATTCACAGTGTATTCAGCACCATCAGTTCCATGAGTAACTGCAGAGACAATCAGCGGAGTGGGGAAAATGATTCACAAACACCTGGATGTTATCTCTATGTATGTGTATTGTAATGCCTTTAATTTTTTTAAATACAATCTGCTGGGAGATATTTTCCATTTAAAATAAATTCTCAAGAGGCTTAACTTTTTAAATACACTTAAAAAATCCATTATCTGCAGTCTTTAAATACATGGACAAGCACTCAGAGAAAATAAATATACTCTCAAGTGCCAAATGGAATTGTATCTATATTTTTGGTATCAAAAGCAATAATTTAATTTAGAACCAAACAATTAGCTGGGAATCATGCTTAGATCAAGTTCGGGTGCAAAGCTGTTTGTCTTCAAGGTCTGTTTCCCACACTTAAAGTGATCTGTCATCTTTGAATGTGATGTGTCACACACACACACACACACACACACATATATATGTACATATTTTTTTTTCCTTGTAGAGAATCTGTCATTATTTTCCCCCAAACGACTAAGATGTCTAATTTTTCTGCATTGTGTAAGTGAAACCATTTGAAAATTTAGCCTCTTGGAAAATGAGATGAGAATTACATAGCCCAAAGGTGGTAGGAAAATAGCGATTTTATTTTATATTTTCCTTTGACCAGGGCTTAGTTCATTAGCAGAAAGCAAAGCACTATTTCTTTGAGCAAAGGGGCAAAAAAAGGAAAGAAACCAAACAACCCTCAAATTGTTTTAACATCTCTCCAAATTTAGATCCTATATTTGGAAAATTGAAAAGAGATAGTCACTGTGTATTTTAAGTACTTAAAAATCCAATGAACCCAGAAAAAATATTGCATTTAAACTATAACACGTATTTCATCTGTAATTTTATAAGTTATTCTTGGATGATTTTCTGAATTCCTAAAGTTTTTTAAGCCTGGATATCACCAGTGAGCTCCTCTTTCAACTTTCAAATGGTCCTGGGTAACAAAGACCTAGTCCTGGGCTGGGGAAAGGGCATAAAGTTAAAATCTAGTGATCTGATCACAACAAGAGTGGGTGAGAAATAAAAGGAGAATGAGGCAGCATTGCTTACTCTTTCATTAATAACAACTTTGAAAACATTAATAATAGCTGTAATGAATGAAACAGTTGTGCAACCCCAACTCTCCTCTAAGAAAGAAAGGTAGATCCAGCGGAGAGCAAGACCCTTTGTTCTGCTGAGCACTAGATCCAGTGGAGAGCAAGACCCTTTGTTCTGCTGAGCACTAGATCCAGTGCAGAGCAAGACCCTTTGTTCTGCTGAGCACTTGCTGGGTTTTGGTGTAGAAGTTTGGGAGAGTAAAATAGTGATTGCTGAAGAGCATTGGATAATGAAAGCTTAACTGGGAGTAGAAGAAGAAGGGAAGAAAGGAAAGGGCTGGAAAGATGGTAGAAGATCACACATGTGTCCCCTGGCCCGAACCCTCAGTGGCATTCACCTTGCTCAGTGATACGTGTGTGTGTGTGTGTGCACACGCATGTTTCTTGTCCAATCTGGTACAGGAGCCACGTTTTACTGCCTGGTTGACTCAGACAGGGTAAGAGACAGCCTTTCAGGCACAGGACCCAGAAGCGAGATGGGTCATGACGGCACAGACCCCTGGGGATTGGCGTATGTGAGAGGAAGGGCTTTGGATTTGCACTACTTGTAGAAGTTGAGGGCTCACCTTTCAGACTAATTCCCTCGGGGTTGAATGTGCTCATGAGCTCTGGTTTATATTTAATATTTATTCAGCTGTTTCCATGAGCTGAGCAGTGTGCTAAGACCTTGCATGTATGACCTCATCATTTTAGGAGCTTTTTACAACTCTGTGTGATATTACTATTATTTCTCCATTTAATAGAGGGAGAAACTGAGCCTACAGTGAAGCTGTGTGGTAGATGTAGAAAAACCTAGTCTCCAAAACAATCTGCTTGGCTTCGAAGCTCACACACCTTACTACTTTCTTCTGCTGTCTCAAACTCAGTAAATTGAGCCCCAAAGACTGTGCTGTGTTCCATGTGCATAAAATAGAAGAAAGGTTCCACACCATCTTTAATAATCATGAGTCTGGCCAGTGAGCAAGCCATTTAAAATTAGGTGACAATGTTGCATGTTCTACACATTAGAAGTGTGAACTAAGTGCTCTGGAAAGAAAAGAAGGTGCCATCTGGTGTGAGCTTGAGCCACAAAATGCTAAGAAATTACATTTGAGTTTCACCTTAAAGAATGGGGAGAACCAAAGAGCTGTCTCCTACAACCGACTACATGTAAGCTCCACTACTGGTAAATGACATTAAATATGAACTAGTAGATGTCCCCGCAGGATGTGTCTAATCATAAGTTCACAAACCCACCACTGATTCCTTTTTTTTAAAAAAATAAGTATTTCTTTTGATTGAGTAGGGCTCTGGGTAACAACCATTAGGGACTTCATCAGCCCCGTTTGTAGCAGATTCACCCACAAGGAGGTATTTCTGAAAATACTTTGAACAACTACAAAGTGCAACATAAATTTCAAAGTGAAAAGGAAAAAAAATAGGCAGGAGAAATAAAATGTGTGTGTGTGAATGAGTGGGGTTCCTCTTGATTAAATTCTGAAAAGGAGATAAATTAGGAGAAAATGAGAGCACAACATTACCTATGGCTTATACTCTTGAATTAAAACAAGCAAAGGGGCCAACAAACCCTACATTTCCATTTCTGACCGTCGTGCATCGTTGTAATTCAAGCTTTCTCTTACAGTTAATGCAGGTGGGAAGGGTATTGACTGATCATTGAAAACAGTATTAACCTCTCTGACCTCCAACTTGTTCTTGCAAAAATGACGAGACTGGCACAGACCAAGGATTCTCAAAGTGCGGTGCCAGGATCAGCAGCATGAGCAACCTCATGAGCTTGTTAGAAATGCAGATTGTTGGCCCCCACCTGAGCCATTCTTTGTTTTTTGTTGTTGTTGGTGGTGTTTTTGTTTTTGTTTTTGAGACAGAGTTTTGCTCTTGTTGCTCAGACTGGAGTGCAATGGTGTGATCTCAGTTCACTGCAACCTCCGCCTGCTAGGTTCAAGCGATTCTCCTGCCTCAGCCTCCTGAGTAGCTGGGATTACAGGCATATGCCACCACGCCCGGCTAATTTTTTTTATTTTTAGTAGAGATGGGGAATCAGAGTTCAGATTTGATTCTGGATAAAACTTGAAGAGTTATATAATCTTGGACAAGCTAATTGACATTTTGAACCATAGGTTCCTCATCTGTGAAATGGGTTTCATGTTAACATATATAATTCTCAGATTATAGTGAAGATTACATGAGACAGCATTCATAGATCACCTGTCACGGTGTCTAGCACAGAGTAAAGTGTCAATGAATACAACATTGCTACGATTAGAATTTAAGTCATCAAGCTGGGCGCGGTGGCTCATGCCTGTAATCCCAGCAGTTTGGGAGGCCAAGGCAGGTGGATCACCTGAGGTTGAAAGTTCGAGCACAGCCTGACCAACATGAAGAAACCCAGTCTCTACTAAAAATACAAAAAATTAGCTTGGGTGGTGGCACATGCCTGTAATCCCAGCTACTCGGGAGGCTGAGGCAAGAGAATCGCTTGAACCCGGGAGGCAGAGGTTGTGGTGAGCCGAGATCGTGCCATTGCACTCCCGCCTGGGCAACAAGAGTGAAACTGTCTCAAAAAAAAAAAAAAAAAAAAAAAAAAAAAAAAAAAAAGAATTTAAATCATTCAAGACTGGGAATTTTGAAGAAAAATGAAATATGTAAAATTTTCATGGCAAATTACATTGTTCCTTACTTTAATGAATTTCAAGAAATGGAGTTATTCTATTGTAAACCATCCAAATATCTTACTCAGATGAAACCAGTTTCTGAAAATAAAATTGCCACGATTTTGCAAAGAACAAGTTTTTAAACATCAGTAAAGGCTCCTGGCTCCCTTCAAACTCTGCTGGAGTTACAGCTCACTTCGTCATTATTTGCTTCTTTAGACACTATCAGAGGCAAACCAGTGGTTACAAAAGTGAATAATCCTCATTGGGATATGGGCTGTCGACAAGGAGCAAATGGCACCACCAAGAATGGTGTTGTCAAGGCTGCACTGAGCAGTCAAGCGCTTGGCTAGTCTTTTTTAAGTCACCCCATCGTCCTCAGGCTTAGCCTTTGATTTGTCCCTGAAAGGCAGGCTTTGGCATTTTTTATAGAGGAGCTATTCTGGGGGAAAGTGTTAGTCAAAACTGTTCAGGAGACATACCTGAACTTTTTTTTCTGATGCACCTGGGAGAAAGCCTCTCAGATCAAAATTGTTTTCCTCTCTGTATTAATGAAAGGTTGTATCATCACTGGGGTCTAAAAGCATACACCCAAAATGGCAATAAGCTCATTTACTATTGTGTTACATCTTTTTTGTTTCTCTATTAGAGTGATGTGATTGAGACTTGAAAATGCCCCCACTGAGCTGCCAGTAGATGAAAATTACCAGAAAGTTTTGAGTTAAAGGAGAGCTGAGCCCAGTATTGTGCAACTGAAGCACAAGCTATCTTAAGCTACCGACCTTAAGGACACAAAATGTAATGCTGACTCTGAACTGAGTACATTTCAAGAAAAATTTAAATTATATTGTCAATTACGTATTAAGGACTTCTGCCACATTAAAAACAACTGAACGAAACCAACCAACCAAAAAACCAAACACCAGTGCTAGGACAAGAATGTTATAAATAATACAACAGAAGTCATACTTTAATCTTCTAATGTCTGCTATCTGATTTACCCATTATCAGTGAAGATGACTGTACAAGCTTACATAATTTCTGCCAGGCCTCTTAAATCCTCTGCCAGGAATTGGTTTTAATAACTGAGCTCATCACAAACATTTTCAAAGGAGCAAATCAAAACAAAACAAAGCAAAAGAAACAAAAGCCTAGCTCTCTTTTTGGAGTTAGAGAACCAATTAGGGTACTTCTGGTGAGAAGGCATGCATGAGCTGTGATGAGAATCTGATGCTCTTTCTGAAACAAGCTATAATGGTGAGACAACTCCTATTTACCTGGGAGGTAGAGAAGATGAACACACAAATAATTGGAGAATTTCCTTTGTCCCTCACAACTGGAAAACACTGTTCAAAGCTCTACACAGAAATTGGGCATCTGAAGGCCTGAGGTTGTTGGTGCGAGTGGCCTAGCTCAGTGGTAGTGGCAGGGCACTGAGTCATGGGGGTACCAGGCCTGCAGCTAAGCGTACCTTGGTACTTTACTATGCTCACAGGTTACAGAATGTAGGGAAGTGGAAAGAGATGAGAATGAAAAGGGAGAAAGAGTGAGGAGGGGCTGGGGCCTGGAGTTCCTATGCTTTGGTAGAAAAATTCCCTCTTTTCCAAACTTAATCTTTAAGTGGAGACAGTGAAATAATCATCCAAAGTCCAGCCGTGTCCAGCTGTGAAGGGTAGAGCCACTGGTTAGGGCCCTGGCAGAAACTCTGTTTTCTTGTAATAATGGAATCTCATCTCCTACCCTCTGGGTTTTATTCAGGTACCTGGCTACTTAGCTAGAAACTACACTTCCCAGACTCTATTGCAGCTGGCCATGGCCATGTGACTCAGTTCTGCTCAATGGGGAATGAAAGGAAGTAGTAGGAGAAACTTCTAGTCAATGTCCTTTAAAAGGAAGATGCTCTTCTCCTGTTCCCCCCTGTCTGTTTCCTAAAGCCTAGCTATGGTACAGGAGGTAGGAAAGAGGACACCACCCTGGGGATGACAAGTGCCATCTGTCCAATGCTACTTGGAGTCACAAAGCTGCTGTAACTTGCTGGAGATGTAATGTGAGATGGTAATCCACAGCCTTTTCAAAACATGGGTCCTTGGCTGGGCAGCACAGTAGCTCACTCCTGTAATCCCAGCACTTTGGGAGGCTGAGGTGGGCAGATCACTTGAGGTCAGGAGTTTGAGGCCAGCCTGGTCAACATGGCGAAACTATCTCTACTGAAGAGACAAAAAATTAGCTGGGTGTGGTGGCGGACACCTGTAGTCCCAGGTGCTTGGGAGGTCGAGACACGAGAATTGCTTGAACCTGGGAGGTGAAGGTTGCAGTGAGCCAAGATCACACCAGTGCACTCCAGCCTGGGTGACAGAATGAGACTCTGTCTTGAGAAAAAAACAAAACAAAACTTGGGTCCTTGCACAACGTTCAAAAGAAGAGTTACCTTACTGCTCTGGACTGGTTTATGAGGAAGAAGTATAATTCTATTTTGTTTAAGCTTCTGTTTTTGTAGCATTCTTTATTACAGCTGTTAGCCAGTAACCTAACTGGTTTGGATGCCCATGTCTGAGCTGGCATAGTGTTTTGTGAATTCAGAGTTCTTCCTTTTGAGCCTCCAGAGCCTTTTGCCGCGTTCTATGACCCTTTCCTCCTGCTTTCCTATCTGTATCCCTGACTCCTACAAAACTGGCTGCAAGGGAATGCAGATACTCATGGGATGAGGAAGGGATTCAGCTGACCTGGGGCTATAGGTTTCTGCTGATAGACTCAGTGTTCTACAGTTGCATTCATTAACCCAAGAAAATTTCCTCATCAAATCAGAATTCCCTCTCATTGACTGAGAACAATTGTTTCCAAAGAGCATTTATTATCTACTTTAGTCTGACACATTCAATTGTCTTGATTCTCCTACCTCTTCCTTTGTTAATACAATGAGGAGGTACAGTGTTTACATGAAGCAAAGTCACTTAGGATTTTCCCCAAAACAAACTAAAGGAGAATATAAAAGAAGTGACAGGCATCATAGATATGTAAGCTCTTGTTTATACAGAATTATTTAGGGGAAGGAGCATGCTTGTTAAGCCCTGTTCACATTTCTGTAACTGCTTCCATCAAACATTCTAAGGAACCTTTGAATGGAATAGTCACCGATGCCCAAGGGTAGTACTAATCTTCTCTGTGATCTAATGCTATGTCAAGAGAGAGGTAAAGTTAGTTTTGGTTCCTCCACCTGTCTCTCCATTGCTGCTTTCTGTAACATTCCAGGATACGATATGCAATGATCAACGTGAACTATTCAAGTCTGAGAGGTTTGCAATTGAGCTATACTTGCTTGCATAAGAAATAAAGCTCCTTCTTTATTCTCTTTTCCTTGCTCAGTAGCTGCATCAATGATAAAATGTTACTAACCTGATTATATTTATTTATTCTCCCTATACAGCATTTTCTATATTGTCCCTATTTATGAGCCTGGATTTTTGAGATATAAAATTTAAAAAAAAAAAACCCACTTAAGCCAGTTAAAGAGATAAATTATCAGTGCTATGCTACCTGGAGTCATAAAGCTACTGAAACATTCTGAAGGCACCATGAGAGACAGCAATCCACAGCCCTTGACCTTTTCCAAAGTACAGTCCTCTCACCGCCCAAGAGCAATTCTCAGCTCAAAATATATTTGCATTGGCCTCAGAGGCCAGCTGGGCTTATCAAGACTGTCATATGGGACTGAAAACACAGACAAATTACAAATGAGATAAATATTTACATAAGTCATTCCAGTGTTGGGGAAAGGACATTGGGGTTGGCATCAAATTTAGATTTCTATTCTAGTACTGCCATATATGAGTTGAGTCATGCTGGGCAAGTATTCAGTGTTTTCCTCTTCAAAGTGGAAATTTTATTACCTACCTCTCTAGGCTTTTGCAAGAATGTCGTAAAACAATAGACTTGGTACATGCTCAACAGGTAAGTGTTAAGTCAATGGATAAATAGAAGTAAAAGCCCTACATAATCTGGTCTTCTCACCATTTGCTGACTTAGATCTTCTCCAATACACTAGGCACACTCCAGTGTCACAGCCTTTGCAATTTCATTCCTTCTATCTAGACAGCTTTTCCTCCACATACCTACACGGCACATTCCCTCACCTCCTCCCAGTCTCTGAATGCCCCTTTTCAGTGGCATCTTTCCTGACGATCACTCCACTCACAATCAAACCTCTTCCCCACTTGTTCTGCTTCGTTATTCTGTTACATTGATCACAATCCAACATTGAATACATTTTATTTGTTTATTGCCTGTCTGCACCAAGCTAGAATGAACACATCCCAAAGGCATGGGTTTTTGTCCGTTTAGTCTATTGTACTAATCTCCTGTGGCTGCTATAACAAACCATATAAGCTTTGTGGCTTAAAACAACAGAAATTTTTCTTTAGCAGTTCTGGTAGCTGCAAAATCAAGATGTTGACAGGACGACACTTCCTCCATAGGTTCTAGGGGAGATTCCATCCCTTGCCTTTTTCACCTTCCTGTGGTTCCAGGTGTTTCTTGGCTTGAGGCCACATCACTCCAAGAGTTGCCTCGTATTCATATGGTCTTCTCCACCTTCTGCTGTGTTGTTCCTCTGTGTGTCTCTTATTAGGACACATGTCATTGGTTTTAGGCCTCACCCAGATAATCCAGGCTCCTCTCATTATGAGATTCTTAACTACATCTTCAAAGACCCCTTTTTCCAAAGAAGGTCACAATCACAGGTTCCAGGGACAAGGATGTGGACATATGTTTTTGGGGCCGACATTCAACCCATCATATCCACTATTGTATCTTCAGTGCCTAGAAGACAGCATGGCACGTTGAGGTGCTCAGTTCACATTTGTGGAATAAATGAATGAGTCAAATACAAACAGTCCCCGGAATGTGGTTGGAACTTTTAAGGTGAGCTTCTTTTTTGTCTTCCCGTTTCTATCATATGATATTCCTGAGGTGTACAGCTCTCCTGAGACAAATTTACTGAAACAGTAATTGCACATTCTGCCCACTTGGAAGGGCTTCCCATAGCTCCCCCAGTCAAAAGTGATCTTTTCCATCATGTGTCTCGAGCCTGGATCCCACCACCTGGACAGACTCATTGACATGCACAAAACATCCTTTACATCAAATGTCCTCTGGGTCAGAGCCAATCGTCCGTAGGTGTAAATGGCCACACAGAACTCCTTCTGACAAGAGAAGCAAAATGTGAGATTTGCTTCTCAGAGTGGCACATCCATTAACATGGCTGCCAGATAATTCCTTAGAACTTTACTGATTTACATAAATACCTCCCAGTCAATTTCTCTTTTTTTAAATTAAAATGAAAGTGGCAGCTCCCTGGTTGAGGCCCTCGACATGGTCTGGCGGCTCCGTTTTCATGTGAGCAATGGCATTTTGAATACTGGCCCATTGGAGCAGGAAGAGATGAAAAAATATCCATTATCATTATTGGTCACTATTTGCTTGAACATGCTGAATAACCCTCACTTGAATGCACAATAAACTCATTTAACAGGTTGGAGGAATTCACACCAATGCAAAACTCTTGTGCTAAGTGGCTCCAACAGAAGGCTAGAAATGCATTCTCAGTTGAAAGAATGACTTAAGAAGATGGAATTGCTAAGCAAACGTGTTACTTGCCCCCTCTGTGCAGATTTCTATGCTATGTGGTCACCACAGGGTTTTCTTAGAATAAATATAAAGTCATCTTTTCCTTCAAGGGACTTATGGTCTACTAGAGGATCATGACAATATTCTCACATAAACAGATTAAAAGCAGTTAAGTAGAGCAGTAAGAATTCACGAAGGAAGCTCTATGTGATTTTCAGGAGAGAAGTGATACATCTGGATTGTAGTAAAATCAGTTGAGGTTTGGAAGGGGAAGCTGAGAGTGAAAAGTGCTGAGGAAAAAGAGAAAAGCAAATAGGCATAGAACGAGTAAGCTGTCCCTCAAGTAATGTTCTGTCCTTAAGAGATAAACTCAGGGTTGGGTAACATGGCTCACACCTGTAATCCCAGCACTTTGGGAGCCCAAGGTGAGTGGATCACCTGAGGTCAGGAGCAAGACCAGCCTGGCCAACATGGTGAAACCCTGTCTCCACTAAAAATACAAAAAATTAGCCAGGCGTGGTGGCGGGTGCCTCTAATCCCAGCTACTCGTGAGGCTGAGGCAAGACAATTGCTTGAACCTGGGGAGGTGGAGGTTGCAGCGAGCTGAGATCACACCTTGGCACTACAGTCTGGGTAATAAGAGCAAAACTCTGTCTCAAAAAAAAAAAAAAAAAAAAAAAAAAAAGCTAAACTTGTGGATGTTCCTAGGGACAAAGCATTTACATAGAATTGCCCAACAGATGTAAAAATGACTGACATGTACTGAGCACTTACCAGGTACCAAATGCTCTGCAACATCCTCCACCCTGTATAGACCAGGATTTCTCAGTCACAACACTACTGACATTTTGGGCAGGATATTTTTTTTTTGTTCTGCATGGATGTCTTAAGCATTGCAAGATGTTTAACAGCATCTCTGAATTCTACCCACAAGATGCCAGTAGCATCCCCCAGCTGTGACCACCAAAAATGTCATTAGACACTGCCAAATGCCCTCAGGGGGTGAAACTGTTCCTGGTTTAGAGCTACCGGTGCACACTCTTTTATTCCATCGGCTTCTTGAAGGACCGCAGAGGCAGTGTCATTAGCCTCATCTTATTGATGAGGAGATAGATATATGGAAACGTTAAATATGTGCTGGACGACAGCTGCTGGAGAGGGGTCCTTGCCCTTTGGAATATATAGTGCAAATTGTGTTTTTAAACATGTCATTTGCTTTCATACTTATACAGTTTTTATTGTACAGAAGCATTAAAATTTTATGTAGCCAATGATAACAATTTTCAGCTTATTTTAACTTTTGGTGACATACTTAAACTGTGCCTGACCATAGATTAGAAAAAAATCACTTCTGATTGATTTTTTTTCCAGTGTTTTACGGTTTCCTTGAACATGTATCTCGGTACCATCAAGAATTTATTTTGATGTAAGGACATATCTGTATACATAAACATGTGCTATGTGGCTATGTGATATTTCTTCCCTGTTAACAGAATTGAACAGGTAAGAACAAGTGGTATTCTCTTAAATCCTATTATTTGGAGTTTGTCATACAACATTTTGGTAACATTTCTTCAAGCCACCTCCCTGTGGTTATGTGCAACAAGAGTTGAGCCGTAGGAGCTTTGGGACTGACAAAGGAAGGGGAAAAAAAAACTTAAATGCTAGTAACATTAGAAAGTATCTACAATAAGAAAGTTGAAAGAGAAAAGGGGGCTAAATGGAAGTTACAAGATACACGGTTAGATAAGATAGCAAGTCAAAAGAATGTAACATAATGAAAAACAAGAAGAGGGATGCTTTTACCATAGTGATGCACTTCAAGTACCAAATGCGGGAAAGTTTCTGCTGATGGAACCCGGAAGAATACGCGTTTTGGTGTCTGAAGGGATGTTCTCGGGAGGATAGAGTGAGGAGTTAACTGTGAAACTTGATTAAGATAAATATTCATGAGCATAACGAAAATTATAGCATGGAGAGTGAAAACTTCTTTATCAGGAAAAGTGTTGGTGAAAGTTAAAAATGAGAAGGGGCAGTATCTGCAAAAAAAAAAAAAAAAAAAAAAAAAAAAAAAAAAATGTGGCTGGGTTTCTTAAGTTAGGCTTAAGGGGTACATGAATGAGATTTAGGGGAGCCTGTGAAACCCCTAAGATTATATTGAAGTTTTGTTTATATGTATATGGTATTCTAAGTATATGGAACATATTAAATCCAATTGTGAATAAATGCTGATACCTACTTGTCAGAGGACAAGGTCAATGTCTGCTAATTCATAGCAGAGGAGAATGACCCAAGAGAAGGATCTAGATTGGAAGGCTGAGAGTGGCATGAGATATTGGATGGAACAAGGTCCAAGCAGAGGTAAGGACAGATGAAGTCAAGAGTATTTCCTGGACAGAAAAGTCTAGTCCTGAGATCTCATTTGTTTTATCATCATGCTTTATTTTTTACCAAGAGGACAGGTTGTCCAGAAAAAAAGTTACATGTCACTCTACAAAAACAGGACAAAACAAAACAAAATAGGAAAGTACTTCACCAAAGTGATATTCCTGCTTATTTATGGAAGTTGGAAATGCTTTTTTGCTATGTTCTTTCTTTCTCTTTTGTCAAAATGTCCTCAGTTAATATATGCTGATTTTTAAAATTACATAAGACACAAGATGTTATTAAAATCAATGCATTAATGTGTCTTAGAAAATAGTTATTCTAGGGAAAATGATACAAGCAAAGTGAGTATCTTAGGAAGGTCTGTATGGCGAAATATAAAAAGTTCCAGGCTCAGGAGACAAATGCGGATGTCTCTGAAGCCATAGAAAGGACAGGATTATGTCAATCTAGAAAATTTGAGCTGGTCACCAACTCTGCAATGAATTGACCATGACTGTGAGTGCTCAAATCTGAGATTCTCTTTCTCTATTTGTGAAATACAACACTGATGTCTTCTATACAGAGTTTCTAAGTAGGTTAAATATATTATTTATACGAGTGCATACTTAATAAATGCACATTCTTAGAGTTCTACTAGTATCAGATTCACCTTAGCTGACACTGTTAGCCTGATAAGAACTGCAACTGGCAGTTAATCTCTTTGACTCCCCACCATTTAAAAATAGCCCAGAAAATGATAGTGAATATTTAATGTTGTGACAGAAACTTACCTTAGAAGCTAGATAGACTGCTGAACTTCTATGTTAGATATATCTGAGCTCAAATCCCAGCTTTTCCACATATTAGCTATGTGACTGTGGAATAATCTCTTGGGCCCAGTATTTTCATCTATAAAATGGGGATAAGAAAAACTTGGGCTCAGACTGCTTTTATCAAGTATAAAATAAGATTGCCATTAGCTGAGACATCTGGGTGGGATTGGGGGAGGTGAACAGAATGTATTATGCGTGTACAGGACCTTTATTTAAAATGTTGACATTTGTTTACCATGGATTTTTGCATTAATTTTTATTTTTATAAAATATTGCATTAAATATTATTTACTTCGATTACTGCGTTTTTTGGTATCCCTCTAAATTTTGACCCAAAGAGAGTACCTCATTCACCTCACTCTAGTCCTAGCCTTGAAGCCAACAATTAGTGAAAACGTATTAGGGTCAATCACAATACTGAGCACAGTGATTTTACACATTTGCTTGTTAGTAAGATGTTTAGCACGATACCTAGCCCAGAATAAGGCATTATCATCATTACCACCCATTACCATCATCATCACCACCATCATCACCATCACTATCATCACCATCATCACCACCATCAGCATCACCATCACCACCATCACCACCACCATCCTCATTACCATCACCACCATCACCATCACTACCATTGTCATCACCACCATCACCACCGACACCATCACCATTACCACCACCATCATCATCATCACCATCACTATCATCATCATCACTACCATCACCATCATCACCATCACTATCCTCATCATCACCATCACTATCATAATTATCATTACCATAATAATCATCACCATCACTACCATCATCATTACCACTGTCATTACCATCACCACCATCAGCATCACTACTTTCATCATCACCATTACCACCAACATCATCATCATCACCATCACTATCATCATCATCACTACCATCACCATCATCACCATCACTATCCTCATCATCACCATTACTATCATAATTATCATTACCATAATAATCATCACCATCACTACCATCATCATCACCACCGTCATTACCATCACCACCTTCACCATCACTACTATTATCATCATCATCGTCACCATCATTACCATCACCACCATCACCATCACTATCATCTTCATCACCACCATCACCATCATCATTACCCCCACCATCATCATCATCACCATCACTATCGTAATTATTATTACCATAATAATCATCATCACCATTGCTACCATCATTGTCATCATCATTACTCTCATTGTGATTTTCTAAGATATCCTAAATAAATTTCCTAATATTTCCAAGTTGCAGTTGCCTCATTTTTATTACAAGGCTAATATTGCCCCCTTACAAGGTGTAGAACTTAAACAAGGTTGTTTTTGTTGTTGCTATCATTAATGTTTTTGCTGATTTCAATGTATGACCTGACTCCACAGCAAATCCAAAGAGTGCTTGTCAAGAAATCAGACATTTCTAATGAACATGGAGACTAGCCAGACAGAGAGATAAAGCAGGACCATGCTGGATCCTGGGCTGGCTTTTGCACAGCTGCCTAAGATCTTCACACAAAGAAGCATGCACTGTTCTCAGAGCTGACATTTCCATGGTCATAAAGCTCAGTGTTGTTCCAGTTCAGGAAGCTGATGAGTCATGGGGTAGAGGCCGTCGGGAGAGGAAGGAGGCTTACTCTTTTTTTTCTTCTTACCATTTTCATTACTTCTCAGCTGATTTTCAATATACAACAGGAAAGGAATATAATGACCTCCTACTCACTGCCCCACCCAGAAAACCTCAAATGACTAATTGCCTTTTTTCCTAAAATGGAAGAGTTATTTCATCTGCCTGAAGGTTTTACTTCCTTCTGCTATGCTTTTTCCCAGTAAGCCTTTTAATCTTGCAAAGCACAGCCATATAAACAAACAAGAGAGAAAACAGGAAGATGGAAACTTTCCAAGTTCATCCCACTTTGAATCTCACTTGACAAACAGGGACGCATGGTTTTGATAAAGGGTGTGAGGATTGTGATTTGACCTTCCTCTTGCCACTGTGTAAAATGTAAACACAATGTACTTTCTCACAATTAAAAGATATCAATTTCCCAGCAGCCCGTGAGGGTGCTGAATAATCTTTCTCCTCAATGGATGCAGCATGATCCCTGTTATCAACTAGTTATATCCAATCAGAAGTAAACCATGCCAAGCTGGGTGGGGGAATGCAACGGCTTTGCACTTTCAGAAGTTGTATAAGTGGGAAGAAGTATCACATCTATTTTGAAAATAGTTGTTTGGTGTGTTTTTACGATACACCATGGTGTTATAATAGGTGATATCAGACTCAGTAGTTTAAAGTAACAAGAACTTTTTTCTCCCTTATTTAAGAGTCTATGTTGGCAGTCCAGAATTGGAATGGTGGCTTGATGGTATTGGGGATGCATCCTGTTGCTATGCCATCTATTCCATGTTACCCTTTTCAGCTTAACTGAAGATTGATTCACCACCATGTCTGTGTTTCAGCTGAAGAAGAGAAAAATAGGAAGGGAAAATAGATTTCTTAAGCCTCAAAGGCATGGATTAATGTGCAAACATCACATCCACTAGTATCTTATTGGCCGTCACTAGTTCCATGGCCACAACTAGATGCAAGGTGGCTGGAGAAAGTAGTCTTTAGCTGAGTGACCATGTGCCCAGCAAAATTTGCTATTGGAAAATGGAGGATGGCTAGAGTGGGATTCACTATGAGTTCTGGCCACAGTTGAGTTGAATAAATGTTTCCCCTAGAATGGAGAGAGCATCCTAGTTGGGGTCCCTCCATCCCTGAGCCACTTGGGTTGTGATGATAATTGATAGTGGTGATTAAAATGACAGGAATAAAGATAGCAGCAGCTAACATTTACTCACTTCTTGCTTTATGCCTCTTTGTACTAAGTGCTTCGTAAACATTATGCATTCTATCTTCAGGATAATCCTACAGGATCAATAGTATAATTATCCCAATTTTATCCATGAAGAAATGGAGTTGCATCAAGTTCAGAAACTTGTCCAAATTCATGTAACTAGCATGTGGCCAAATGAAACCCATGTGTCTCTATGTCCAAAGTTATTCTCTTAACACTTTACTCAGGTATTAACAGTGGTCTGAGATGCGTCAGTATTTCACAAAACTGAACTCAACTGACAAAGTTCCCCTTAACCAGATCATCTGAGCCAGCTAAGAAGTGTTTGGGGCTTGAATACTATCAATGTAGATATCAGTGTAGATTGGCTGTTTCATTTGTCAAAGACTAGTAAGTTTTTCTTCCTTACAGAGAACTTGATTAATTTTTTAAAAAAGGGAAAATGAATGAATATTTATTAAGTGCAATTTGTTCAGTATATCAGCTCTTTCTAAACATGACTTCCAGAGTGAGAGAGAAATAACCAAAGGGACCATTAGTTGAGTAAAGTTTGGGAGATCAGGATGAAAGTCTACGCTCTCCATGGTGTCTTTGCTGGTGCTGATAGAAGCCCTAGGCCAAGAGCAGAGCAGGGAAATCCCTGCCCCTTCCTAAAGGTGGGGGTCTCAGACACCTCGCTGAGGCTTGATGATGCTGAATCAGTGAGCAACATGGAATCTGGGGCAGTCTAATGCAAGGGTCAAGGTGTACTAAGTCATGATGAGGAAGAGTTAGAGATGTGGGTCTCTAGCTATAAAGAGCTCCATCCAAGAACTGAACAGAAAAGCAAAGCCAGGATGGGTTCTGAGGTGCAGCTGCTGTCGTCTTCATGCATCAGCACATTAAAATGTTTGGGAAGAGAAGGGGAATAGAACATCCCTCCCCTCCCCATAAACAGATGGGTAATTAGATGGAGGGTGGGAGGCAGATGCTGTACTTCCCCTGAGACCAGCACCAGAGGGAATGGGCTGGCTCTGCAGAAGACATTTCCGTTCCTGAAAAGGGATATAATGATGGGGAAAGAATCAGGACTTCAGGATCTTGCAGGGAGGGGTAACAACGGAGGGGGAGTGCGTCCTTCTTCCGTGTTAATCCTCTGCAGTCCCCTCTCTGTGCAGTAAAGAACCAAGCGCCAGGTGAGCACTGTGCTTAAGAGATTCCACCTGACTATAACCCTGTCAAAATGACATTTCAGGAAAACCTGCTTGTTAGATCCTGCCAGCGCTATGTCTGCTGGTGTTTGTTTCAGTGGCCTGTTTTCTGTGTTTTTTGGTACAATGCTATAGACACTTCCCCAGAAGTGTAAGAAGTGCTCAGCTAAGTCTCATCTGAGAAGCAGCATCCTCTGAACTACAAGACACAGTCTGATATAACATGTCTTTAATGCTGACTCAGCTGCAATTATTTGCTATTAATCCAAAATAGATTCTTACAGAAAACTTCTTCAAACATTGCCCAACGCTACTTCACAATGATGATGAATTTGGACTTGGCAAAGAGGCTGGTGAGGAAGTCTAAGATCAGTTCCTATAGTCCTCATGGGGTCAACTGACACACCTCTCTCACCCTGGACCATTCTTTGTTTTTTTCAACTGAGTCAAAAGCCAGTGGTAACTCAAAACCTGCAACAACTTAAATCAGTAGTTTAATGAGCGTAAGTGTTTGTAAGATGTAGAATATTCTCTGAAATCAAGAACAGCAGTATAGGCAGCACCAATGCTCTATGGTGGGACAGCCCAAGACATCTGGAAAAGAGGGAACTTGGGCTGCCTTTGGGAGACAAAACGTGAAATTAACCCACAAAGAATAGTCAAAAACTGTTAACAGACGGAAGCAGATATCAAGAGCAGAAAGAGTACAGACAGTTATTAATATATTAACTGAATTAACCTACCTAAGATCCAATGTGGAATCAGAAGATAGGGCCTGGTAAGTCTCAAGTAAATGAACAAACAAAAAAAATAGTTGGCATGGCCCAATGGAAGCCCTGTTTAAGGAAGACTTTGCTTCAGCCAAGAGACTTAGAGTATCTTGAGGCAGATGGACACATGGGGTGGTCTCAGCTAAAGGTCATTAAACCTGCAATCCTGAGTCCTTCT
This sequence comes from Rhinopithecus roxellana, assembly GCF_007565055.1. Taxonomy (NCBI): domain Eukaryota; kingdom Metazoa; phylum Chordata; class Mammalia; order Primates; family Cercopithecidae; genus Rhinopithecus; species Rhinopithecus roxellana. The sequence continues at coordinate 55,033,639 of NC_044568.1, forward strand.
GTAGCCAAGGACATGCCTAATCAGCAGCTTCATTTTTACCAATAATTTGATTATCTTCTCAGTATGAATTGATTTTCTGTTCCTCTGAACTTCTTCCCATTATTGCTTAATTTTTATGGGGTCAACTACTTATTATCGACTTTATTTCAAAGCAGACTTTAATCTGCTTGATGCCAAGAACCATATAGTAACTTTTTTTTTTTTTGGTATATAACCCTCTTGTCATGTAGTACTGAAGTTAAGCATTTGCTTTAAAAAAATGTATTTATAGGCTAATGTTAAATCAGACCAATTTATTGATCATACAAACATTTAGTTAAAGCTTTTTGACCTTGGGGTATTATTCCAGAACACTGTAGCATTCTAGAATGCTAGATTATCTCTAGAGTTCTGAATTATATCCCCACCCTGCTCCTTGACTGGTTGTTACCCAGTCTCTCTCCACATAGAGCACAAAGTCTCACTGACATGAAACTTTAACCTAAAGATGTTTTTTATATATACATATATTTAACTCTGATTGTATATATCAAAATCCCCATTTGATGGAGTCTTGAAAATTGACTTTTAAAACATTTACAAACATCCTTGGTGATTCTGATGCCCAGGAAAGTTTGAGAACTGCTGGTTTCAGGCCAAGCTCTTCATTTCACAAATAAGGATACTGAAACAGATAAGGCCATGCTTGCCCAGCTAGCTCGCAACAGACACTGGGCTAGGACATACTTCGACATAGTACTGGTCTCATTCTGAAGTTTACCACTTCCTATTAAAGCATGAGGAAGTCATGTCCTTAATGAGGTTAATCAGTGCCATTTCACTTCTATGAAATACTCTTCTACTTCCTCAATGCTCCTTTCAGTGGAACACAATCTGCTAGAAATGGTTTCCTCATCCCTTTCTGAAATTTTTGACATGATTGATCCTCCAGCTCATACACTACCTTCTTTTTGATTAATGGAAAAAGTTCTGGTAAATTTGTATATATCACTTGCATCCTAGATAATGATATAAAGTGGTTTTGTTAAATTGGCAGAACTAAAGTTTTAAATTTCTCCTTCTCTCTTCCTCAACCATGTTCAAGGCTAAGATCAGCTGTGCTCAAACTTCTATAATTCTCTCAGTTTATAGACACAATCGTTTTTATTGCCAAAATCAGCAGTCCTTTGAGTTTCACTGTGCCACGCGCAATGTTCACATCAGCAGTTGCTTGAGATTACTGTGCCCTCAGATCATGACTTGCCCTTTGATCACTTATTTGGCCACCCACATGTTGAGGGAAAGTTTTATAAATTATGTCCTGGAGGTTGCTGTGAGATGAGGGATTGCAGTAGTCTGGTTGTTTCATAAGAGCTAAATTGGACTTGGGCAGGAAAGAGATGAAAAGCCAGACTGAACAAGGGCCTTGCAGTTCATGGCATCTGAAGTGAAGGAGTTGAAATCTGCATTAAAGATAAATCAACATAAGGCTGGCCAATTTATATAAAAATTCTACACCTTCCCCCTTACTGGAGGAATGTTAAGAGGAAGGCATATTAAAATATGTACTTTTAAACTATTTGATTTTTACCTTAAATTTGTCTTTCAGCAGTAAAAACCAAAATTATTGCAAATGTGACCCATGTAATACCTAACAAGAGTGTGTGATCAATTTTTCAGTTGAATGTGTCATTAATAATGAACTCTTGGTAGATGCGTTGCTATTAGTTTGAAATAGCTTTCCAGGTCATTTAAGTTGTCACTGTTGCTTCGGAGAAGGCCATTGTGCAAGGTGGTGTGATCAGATGTGCTTCTGGTCTTTATCAAATCAAGGATGGCAGGTGCACGGCAGAGATGCTACCACTGCTTCCTCACGCCCTATCTCTGGCAGGCACCACTACTGCCCTCTTTTCTAATGAGACCAGTATGGTTTCAAAATTGTTCTCAAACCAGAGCCATTGAATAGTGCCAGCACATGAAACTAAAGCCCTTTAATTCTTGAGTCAACACATGTATGAGACTTGGTGCTGAAATCTGATAAGAAAGTCTTCATTTTAAAAAGATATGCCATGGGGCGCAGTGGCTCACACCTGTAATCCCAGTACTTTGGAGGCCAAGATGGATCACTTAAGGCCAGGAGTTCAAGATCAGCCTAGGCAACAGAGCAAGACCGCATGTCCGCAACAAATAAATAAATAGCTAGTCCTGGTGGCATGCACCTGTAATTTTAGCTACTCAGGAGGCTGAGGTGGGAGAATCACTTGAGCCCAAGAGTTCAAGGCAGCAGTGAGCCGTGATTGTGCCACTGCACTCCAGCCTGGGTGATAAAGTGAGACTCTGTCCCAAAGAAAAACCCAAACCAAAAAACCCACACAAATGGCAAGAAAGATATGGAAACTTTTGGCTTCCTTGGCTAGACTGCCATCCAAGTGATGTGAAATCCTGAACGTAAGTCCACGAGGGACCCAGGTGAACCCACTCACAAGATGGGCTGTACCTAGAAAGATGGGACAGTTTGGTAGGCCAAGATGAGTGAGAACCACAGTAATGTATTCCTGTGTCCTCACTCCTGAGTCATTCCAAGGGAAATATAGAGATGATGTCATCCTCCTTGAAATGTAGTTTGGATGTTTTTTCTAGGATCCTTGTTTTTCTACAGAACAAGAGGCTATCCATTCCAAAGGTGAACTTTGAAAATGCTGAATTCTAGAATGATTGGCAGTTGGCTCTCAGACTTCTAGTCACTAGAGATTGGGGTTGGAACAGATAAGGGTAAGTTGTTTCAGGGGGAAGGGGGAGGTTGCAGACAAAAAAAAATCATGATGTGATCCAGTATATAGATATTTCACTGAAGGGCTGAAATAAGAGAATTGGCTGACAAGAAGAGACTCTGGGCTTCAAAAAACCTTGGAGACAAGAAATAGCTATTGAGGAGAGCTGGTAAAAAAAAAAAAAAAAAAGTGGGGGGACTTATGAGAAATTTGCTAAGCAGTTGTTGAACGGAGAGCCGGGGCTGGAGAGAATTTCTATAATTAGATCCCAGGGATTTTAACAAGGGCAGCTTCATTAAGAAACAAAGGGATAAAACTAATATCTACATGTAAATCACATTGCTTGGTTAAAGAGTCACTGGCCAGGATGGGGATGAAAACAAGTCACTTCTGGATTGGTGGGTTAATCTAGGAGAGCCAGCATTGAGAACAGAAGCAGGCAATATCCTGCACCTTGAATACAGCATGACTGCTGAGATTTCTTCATCCTCTGCAGTAATAGAGAAAATTAAAGTCTCCACTGCATCACTGGTCCACACAGCCTCATCTAGGCTCTGGGCCTAGAGAAAGTGCCAGAGAGAAACAAACAAAAACTGACATGACTGGATTCCCAGCCTTCAGGCACCACTTTGCTGGTCACCCTTGCCGTTGCCTCACCCAGAATAAGTTTATAGGATCCTGATATTCCTGGGACATGTGGCTTCTTCATCTCCCTATCCCTCTCCAACTCACACTGCCATGTCAAAGGCAGAACAGAACCTCCACAGTCAGCTAAGATTCAAAATCAGTGATTACTAACGCAAAAGGTAACACGAAGTGCAAACTATATGCTTGTCTAGGACACCCAGGAATGCAGACTTATACTTGTGAGTGACATCAACATAAATATAGGCCCCAAAGACAGCCCCATTCCTTGGGGTCTTCTTCCTTTTTCAGCTACTCACAGTGCCATGTTCCAGGTAGCAGTTAGATACCCATGCAGTCTTCATTCTCCCTCTCCCTCTCCCCTTTGCCTGCTTTGTACATTTTTGAAAGTTGATTTTCTCTGTGTAAGTGCAGACCTTACCCGATATTTCAATTTCAAATTAACTTAGTAGTTCACTCTTTCATTCTTTAATAAGTTAATTTATTTATCTAATGTCCATAGGGCTCACTTAGGTCTTTGGCACTGCAGATATAAAAAGAAATGAGACAATGGAGGCTTCAAGGAGCGCAGAGTCTCATATGGAACGTTCTGACCTGATGTCCTCTCTGTCTTTGGCTTTCATCAGCAGAATACCTCCTATCTTGTGAGACAAAGCAGTCTACTGAGAGAGCATCCAGTCTCACTCCTGAATCTGCCCTTCATTACTCGCTCTTTTCTTTCTTTCTTTTTTTTTTTTTAAGGTGGAGTTTCACTCTGTCTCCCAGGCTGGAGTACAGTTGTGCAATCTTGGCTCACTGCAACCTCCGCCTCCCAGGTTCAAGCAATTCTCCTGTCTCAGCCTCCAGAGTAGCTGGGATTTCAGGCATCCACCAACATGCCTGGCTAATTTTTGTGTTTTTGTGGAGACAGGGTTTCACCATGTTGGTCAGGCAGGTCTTGAACTCCTGACCACAGGTGATGTGCCCACCTCAGCCTCCCGAAGTGCTGGGATTACAAGCATGAGCCACCGTGCCTGGCTGATTACTTAGTCTCTTTATGGACATTTTCAGCTCTGCTAGAAGCTTCCACATTCTTCAAGCTCTGCCTCTATAACTCCAGCCTCCAATTTCTCTACTTCACATTAGGGGTCACCATACTTATCCTTCCATCTTTCATTGATTTGCCAAGAAAAATAACAAAAAACATTCCCTCAACTCTCCTCACCTCAGATGCCCCCAGTGCATTTCATTCTCTAAAGGCATTTCTTTCTTTATATTAAAAAGAACACGTGTGTGTGCATGCATACACATACACCACACACATATGTGTGTTCACACATACACTGCATGCATATATGCACACATACACCACATATGCATGTACACACACGCCCCTGGGTTATATTGCTTTGGTTTTGGCCCAGCTGCCTTTTATCCTCATCAGTCTTCAATGATTGAGGAAGGAGGGATTTTGCTACAAGATGTAAAAACATAGCTGTACTTCAATTGGCAGAGGCAGTAGCATGCTCTGGCAGGGAGTGCTCTGCTGGGAGGGTAGTGTTCCAGCCAGCTAGTGTAGGAAACAATGAGACAAGGCAGTGTTGACTCATCAGATCATGATGAACACTTCAAAGGGAGAAAGACCTCTCTGTGCTGGATCGAGGTTATCTTTCCAAATCCCAAGAGGCAGAATCACAAAGCAAGAGATGGGGCAAGCCAACACAAAACCCTTGAGTCTCTAAGCAATAGTAAAACCCGCAGACCCCTGCTGAAGAATGCAGCCATAGGGAATTCCTTGCATGGTCCTTACAATCTTCACAATTGAACCAGTGATCAGCAACTTCAAAAGAAGCCTTTTAAAACTGGCTGATTCACGGCCTGGCGTGGTGGCTCATGCCTGTAATCCTACCACTTTGGGAGGCCGAGGCGGGCAGATCACCTGAGGTCAGGAGTTTGAGACCAGCCTGGTCAACATAGTGAAACTCCATGTCTACTAAAAATACAAAAATTAGCTGGGTGTGGTACCAGCTACTGAGGAGGCTGAGGCAGGAAAATTGCTTAAACCTAGAAAGTGGAGGTTGCAGCGAGCCAAGATCGTGACACTGTACTCCAGCCTGGGAGACAGATCAAGACTCCTTCTCAAAATCTCAAAAACAAACAGACAAATAAAACAAAACAAAACACAAATTGGCTGATTCATGCCAACGAGGCAGCATGTCATAGGATCTCTGCCCAGTAGACGGAAAGGTAGCTAATTAATGCAACAGAATCTTATCTTTTTGGGGAGTTTAAGGGATACAGCAGTAATTGGAAGAACCAAAGAAGACAGGGAAGTTGAATCATGATGAGTATAATGATGACCACAGAGGAGGGAGCAATGGAGGCTATTTCTGGGAAAATGGCAAGGTAACCAGTGCTACAGCTGCTCCTCACTAATTCAGTGTCCTCTCCATAAACATTTCCTGAGTAGCCATTTTGTGTCAGGCACTTTCCTGCCTGAAGGCTTTTTGTCCCTGAGGAGTGAATCCCCAAATTCTAATTCCATCAAGACAAGATGGAATAGATGGGATAAGTGTCTCCTTACATGTTCTCTGTCCCCTTTCCATAGACTTAACTCACCCAAACCAGGTGAGTCTGTTCTACATGACTTGAAAGTACCTAACTCATACAAATTTAAAAGCACTGGGAAATTTGGAGTTCCAGGTATGACAGAATGAGATATGATCTTAATTATTTGCCCATTTGCAGTATTTGTAAACATTCATCACCTTGCCATGGTCTTACAGTTGGGTTATCCTTGTAACTTAGTTTGACCAGCAGGTACTATTGGATGTAGTTCAAGCAAAGGCTTGAGATGTGTTTGTGCAGTTGGGCTTGCCTCTTTTATTTCTGCTATCCCTAGAAAAATAAGAGACATAAGGAGCAGACCTTAGCCCAACCCATAGTTTATCGTTAAGCCCAGCAGAGGCCCAGCTTAGAGAAGCCACATTCCAGATAACACTCAGGTGTGTATGCCAGAAATAAATGCTTGTTGTGGTAAAGGACTGAAATTTTGCAGTGTTTTTGACCCAGAGGGCAATAAGAAATCTGAGAGAATCGGCAAGCTAGAGATTCTGAAAAAGGGCTTTTGTGACAATGCCTTTTACATTCACAGTTTGCATGGTAGGTATTTGACAAACATTTTAAACAAAGCAGCTTGGTTTTGATTGCATCAAATGTCAAAGGTTTGTCATTGACCTCAGCATAAGCCAGTTCTGGGGTTCACTCTGGTTGCCAAGTGTTACTCAGGCTCAGACGTACCAATATGAAAATTCACAGCATCCTAGGTCCAGTATTAGTCTCTACAGAGTGCCTGGCTGAACTTGCAGGCACAGATTGCATTTACACATTGTCTTACTTTGTCCCACAACATCTCTACAATAAGTGTAAGAGTATTACTGTATTACTGAATCCATTCTTACATTGCTATATAGAAGTGTCTGAGACTGGGTAGTTTATAAAGAAGAGAGGTTTAATTGGCTCATGGTTCTACAGGCTTTACAGGAAGCATGATGCCAGTGTCTGCTCTGCTTGTCGGGAGGCTTCGGGAAGCTTCTAGTCATGGTGGAAGGTGAAAGGGAAGCAGGCACATCACATGGCTGGAGCAGAAGCAAGACAGAGCAAAGTGGGAGGTGCTATGTGCTTTTAAATGACCAGATCTCATGAGAACTCACTTACTATCATGAGGACAGTACCAAGAAGATGGTAGTAAGCCATTCAGGAGAAATCTGCCCCTATGATCCACTCACCTCCCACCAGGCCCCACCTCCAATGCTGGGGATTGCAATTCAACACGAAATTTGGGTGGGGACAAATATCCAAACCATACCCATTACCAGCATTTCAGAAAGAAGGAGGTCAAGGTTCAGAGAGGGGAGGGTCCTGCCCAAGATCTCACATATGGAAAGTAGCAAAAGTGATCTTAAACCCAGATCTGACGATCTCTAAAACCACGCACTTATCTCTGTAGGCCTGAGTGAGAATTTATCTGTAAGAAAAAGGAGGAGGAAAGCCACAAATATGTCTAATGAATATAGTTGTCATCAAAGCACCATTTATTAACTTCACTGAAACCATCAGATTCTACGTTCGATGGTACTTTATTTTCCTCCAAAAGTAACTACCACGTTTTACTTACTTCAAGATCTCTGAGCAGAGTTGTGCTTTCCCTACAGAATAGGATGAATCAGCCCTCTAATTTCTTTTTGCTATAATAGAGATGCCTTTCAACTCCCCCTCCTTTAGATTCAAAAGAAGTTCTCCTAAGGTCTCAGAGATACTGACACTACAGTTCCCTGGACACCTGTGCATCCTGAAGAAGTCAAAATACATTAGGATTAAAGAGTTCATATTTTATTTCTGAAAGGATTCCTTTTCAACACTTACGAGAAATACAGCAACTACTATTACTTACTGACCTTATTCAACAGGTTTTGAATTTGACGTTCCCAGTCTCAGTAAGTTCATGATCCACGCATGCTGTCCTGCTCATCACTGAGACAGGAGCTGGGCACAAAAAGGAGAGGGCATGAAGACACAGGTGTTCTGGCTTTGCAAACAGCTAAGTAGGAATATCGCAGATGCTGGAGAGCTGTGACAATTGCACTGTAAGTCCCTGGGTAAAAGCAGTGATTGTAACATTAGCTAATAGTTATGGAGCCCATAGTGTGTTCCAAGCTCTGGGTAAAGTGCTTTATACACAGATAGCATAGTATGTGTGTATAACGCATATTATCCTGAAAAGTACATTTTGACTGAATTGCCTAGGTTTAAATATCAGCTCCATCCTGTTTAGTTGTGCAAGCCTTAGCAAGTTATGTAACCTCTTGATGCCTCCATCTTTTCATCTGTAAAGTGGGAATCATAGTTGAACCTACTTCAGACGGTTGTTACAAACAAATGAGCTGATAGATGAGCTGAAATAGTGACTGGCACGTAGCAAGTTGAAAATGAGTGTTAACTGTTATCATTACCCCACGTGATAATTTCAATAAATTTAGGAAAAAGGTGTCATTACCATCCTTATTTTACAGCTAAGAAATCTGAGGTTCTGAGAAGTTGAATATCTTATTCAAGATCACTCAGATGATAAGTGGCAGAGCCAGAATTTAAACTCAGTCCTGCCAGATTTGGAGGTACATTGTCTTAAACACATTAAAACAAGCAATTCAACTTCTGATAGCACAACACATTGCCAATGTGAAGACACACATGAATGATGTTTCAAATCCGAGGTGGTTCCAGGAATTTTGTTCAGCAAAGCAGTGTGGTTTTCAAATTACATTGGCTAATTCAATTGCAAGGGAAAGAAGGTTTTAGAGTTTAATCCAGGTTCCTTGCTCTTCCTTTCAAGCCCTTCCCTTGAAATCCAAATTTAGAACATTTGGGGGGGTTTGATGGCCTCCCATGTGATTCAGGTGACCTGCCAGGTTTAGAAACCTGCTGGGACTTTTGAATTTATACAACTGTCTGAGACGGAAGGTCTTGTGGGCTGCCCACTCCAGCTTCCCACCCATGGTAGGAAGTCCTTGTAGTCTAAGGAAGGTCCTGCAAGACAACAGGGAAGCCTGGAGCCAAGATCAGCTGTTGAACGAGTTCCAAGATTCCCAGAAACAGATCTGCCTTAGTATCCCTCCCTTGCTGAAGTCTTCGGTGAGGAAAGATAATAAAAAGCATAGCCTCAGCCCAAATGCTGTCATGGACGTCAGAGTGCAGCATCTGGGGTCATGTGTCAATCATGTTCCCTGTTGGGGGAGGCTCTGGGAGGCATATTCTCAGGGCCGCCATGCTTAGCAAATGAAACAGCTGATTTAAAGAAGTATCCCTTTCACTCAGGTTCATGGGGGTGTCCATCAAAGCTGTTTTATTTTTTTATTTTTATTTTTATTTTTGAGACGGGAGTCTCGCTCTGTCGCCCAGGCTGGGGTGCAGTGGCCGGATCTCAGCTCACTGCAAGCTCCGCCTCCCGGGTTTAGGCCATTCTCCTGCCTCAGCCTCCCGAGTAGCTGGGACTACAGGCGCCCGCCACCTCGCCTGGCTAGTTTTTTGGATTTTTTAGTAGAGACGGGGTTTCACCGTGTTAGCCAGGATGGTCTCGATCTCCTGACCTCGTGATCCACCCGTCTCGGCCTCCCAAAGTGCTGAGATTACAGGCTTGAGCCACCGCGCCCGGCCTATCAAAGCTGTTTTATTTACTTATTCTCACTGAAAGTCGACAGAAAGACTCTTATTCTTCAATAAATATTGGAAAATGGAGGGAACATTAGGGCCATTTGTAGAAGGAAGTTCATCAAGACAAGGAACAGAAGTAGTTATAGGATTGTGATGAGTTTACTTGTATTTGTATGGAGTGTAGCCACAAGGAGACGGCCTGCAACTACTAGGTTGGTGCAAAAGTAATTGTGGTTTTTGCCATTACTTTCAATGACAAACAGTTGGGAGGATAAGAATGGATTCCTTCGGGGGTATGAGACTGGCCTGAAAATCAGGAAAAATCTTCCGCATAGAATTGATAGTTGAAACCATGGAAATTCAGCTTTGAACATGGAGGAAGAGTCCCTAAGCCAAGGGATACAGGAAAAAGGCAGAAAAGCAGATTCTCTGCTATGGCTCTGCTGACACTTTAGATTTTTTAGGACTTCTGAGCTCCAGAATTGTATGATAATAAATTTGTGGTATTTTAAGTCACTAAGTTTGGGGTAATTTTTTAATACAGCAACAGGAACCTAATACAGTTCTACAAGCGGAATATTGGAAAATGTCAACTTGTAGATATTATTGCCGTAAATGATATTTTATCATTTATAAGAATTATTATTTATAAAATAAGAATAAATTCTTATTTTACAGAGCTTGCATAATTGGTTTATATGAATTAATTCATTTACCTTCCTACAAAGCATTATTATCTCCATTTTATAGTTGGGTAAAGTGAGATTAATTTTTTTCTAATAAATTGCCTAAGATCATACACTTATTAGCTAATAAGTGCTGAAGCTAGAAGTTAATCCAGGGAAATATGGTTTCATATACCATGCCTTTAAACAGAATGCTATACTTCCTGTTCCAGAGTGGTCCAATGGCAAGGAACAGCATTCAGACAGCAAGGTAAGAGGTGGGACTGAATGTTTTGCCATCCTTGATACCTATTTCAAGGCTGGGGTAGGAAAGGAAGAAAGTTAACAGTGCTGGAAGCTAAAGAGATTGAGAAGCATACACTGTGAATGGTCATTAGGAAGCCATTAGTAGCTCTTGAAGGGCTTATCTTAATGGAGAAAATTGGGTAGAACATTCAAAAAGGAAGGCAACGTTGCAGCAAAGGTGAATGTGAGCATCCCATGTGGAGAGATGCATAAAAAAATAAAAGCACTTGCAAGAAAGGTAGAAAATGGAATTTTAAAATTTTATTTTATGGTGTTTTTCATGAATTTCTTTTTTGACCTAAAGAAGGAAGGAGAACACCTGAAGAAGATGGAGAAGAAAGAACCAAATGCCAGAGCAGGCTCCTTACATGGACCATTGGGGGAAGACTGGCTTTGCAAGAAAAGACTCTTGCCCCCAGGAGGAGAGAAGAGGGGGGCAAAATTGCTGCGGTGGGTGGAGAATGATGAGACATTCACACACAGCTTATGTGATCTACCACATCACCCTCCAAAGAGGGGGTCAGGGAGAGGGCTTAAAGACTGGAGATTCATGGTGAGGCAGCAGGATTTGAAACTGGACTGCAGTGTGTGAGCTGGAGGCCTAGGGATAGGTGAATTGAGCATTCTTCAGGGAATACATTGATCAGGACACCAACTTTATTCACACAGGCTGATAATTAATGTAGTTTTGAGATATGCTGGTGAAAGGGAAAGTGGACGTTCATTATTTCCCTCCTTTTGAATCATTTTTAAGTGACTAAGTGGAAGTTCACAACAGCTCAATGGAAAATATTCCCATAGAAATGGAGCCCTTTCGGAAACCACCTAGGATGGATATTTGTATGTATGCAGGCCAATCGCAGGAGGCCGGGGCTCCTGAGGCACCCGAGCTCCCTTTGTGCGGAAATGGCAAAATTTGGGGGGATGAGAAAAAAGCAGCAGCATATTTTGTCCTGGAGCACTAATTACGAAGCACCAGAAGGGTTTCCAGACACTCAATTAACAACGGGAGCAGTCAATAAGAACTTCCTGACATAGAGACTTTAATAAATCGTCGTTTCTTTTTGGCTTTCATGAATGCTCAGCCATGAAACAAACATATTTTCTTGACTAAGTTGAAAGATGAGAGCCAGAGAAGACAAGGAGGTTCTTGGGGACAAAGGTACCCCAAAAGGATACAGTTCACAGTTTGAGGGCTCTGACTCTGTCTATGGTAGTTTGCTTGAACAAGTCAACAAAGTCTTTAAAGTCTGTTTCTTCTACTAGAGAACATGGAGACCATCACCTGTCTTCCTATATTCTTGGGAGGACTGAAAGAGAGTTTGACTTAAGAGCTCCCCACAGTGTTACCATGAAAGGAGCCCTCAAAAATCATATTTGCATTAGTTTTAAAGTACATTATCTGGTCCTCTAAGACTTAAAATACTGTGTTGTGTTTAATCATCTTCAATGCACCCTCTTGTGTATAGCACTGGATAAATAAAAACCAGGCTGGATGGCTTCTGTTTACCCAGCTCCTCCCTTCACCACCCTTCTTTGGTCCCTGGAGATTGGTCTTTATGAACCCAGCCAAAGCACTCTGTGACCCTCTGGTTTTGACCAACAGACAAAACTCATTACGGAGTGAAGGCAGGGAGAAAAGGAATCAGGTGTTTATACTGCTTCTTCCCTGGTGGGCCACTGAGGGCCGGCTGTATCTGTCAAAGGAAGGTCTCAGACATGTCAGGTGACTTTCTGCACACATGCCTCACTGTCTCCAGTTCAGAAACGGCTCCGTCCTCTCCTCTTAACCCTTCAGGCCAGGGCAGATAACTGTCCCTGCCATCACTAGCCGCTGGGGGCAGTGCCACCCCTTGTGGTTTCCCTATACTTCACCTATGCATTTATAAACTGTCCCTTTATAAAATATTCCACAAATGATTAAATTTGAGTGTGACATCTATTTGCTGCTGTGAATATTACTTAAATACGACTCAAGGAAGTGGCCCCAAACAATGCTAGTATTCCAAGAATTCCTAAAATGGTCTCCAAAGTCCAGTTTTTTTTCTAATGACTGTGCCATGCTTCCCCCCTGCCAATTTCAGCCATGACCTGTTCTGATCTTATTGTTTTCCTCTTTCAAAAAAGCAAGGCAGGAAAAGGCTCCCCACATACTCCTTGTTGGTCTGTGTATTAGTCTGTTCTCATCCTGCTAATAAAGATACACCTAAGACTGGGTAATTTATAAAGGAAAGAGGTTTAATTGACTCACAGTTCTGCATGGCTTGGGAAGCCTCAGGAAACTATGATCATGGTGGAAGGGGAAGCAAACATATCCTTTTTTCACATGGCAGCATCAAGGAGAACTGCTGAGCAAAAGGGGGAACTGTCCCTTATAGAACCATTAGATCTCATAAGAAATCACTATCATGAAAACAGCATGAGGGTAACCACCCCCATGATCCCATCACCTCCCACCAGGTCCCTCCCACCACATGTAGAGATTATAGGAACTATAATTCAGGATGAAATTTGGATGAGGACACAGCCAAATCACATCACTCTGTCCCTACTCTCCAAAATCCCATGTCCTCACATTTCATAACACAATTGTGCCCTTCCAACAGTCCCCCAAAGTCATAACTCAGTCCATCATTAACTGAAAACTCCAAGTCCATAGCCTCATCTGAGACAAGGCCTATAAGCCTGTAAAATCTAAAGCAAATTAGGTACTTCCTAGATACAATGGGGGTACCAGCATTGGATAAATAAACCTGCTCCAAATGGGAGAAATTGGCCCAAACAAAGGAGCTACAGGCCCCATGCAAGTCTACAATGCAACAGGGCAGTCATTAAACCTTAAAGTTCAAAAATAATCCCCTTTGACTTCATGTCTCACATCCAGGGCACGATGATGCAAGAGGTGGGCCCCCATGATCTTGGGCAGCTCTGCCCCTGTGACTTTGCAGGGTACAATCCCCCTCCCGGCCGCTTTCATGTCTGGCATTGAGTGTCTGTGGCTTTTCCAGGTGCGTGGTGCAAGCTGTCAGTAGAGCTACAATTTTGGGGTCTGCAGGATGGTGACCCTCTTCTCACAGCTCCACTAGGCAGTGTCCCAGTGGGGACTCTGTGTGGGGGCTCCAACCCCATATTTCCCTTCTGCATTGCCTTAGCAGAGGTTCTTCATCAGTGTTCCATCCCTGCAGCAAACTTCTGCCTGGACATCATGTGTTTCCATACATCCTCTGAAATCTAGGCAGAGGTTCCCAAACCTCCACTCTTGACTTTGGTGTACCTGTAGGCTCAACACTACATGGAAGCTGCCAAGACTTGGGGCTTGCACCCACCAAAACCACAACCTGAGCTACACCTTGGCCTCTTTTAGCTATGGCCGTAGTGGCTGGGACACAGGGCACTAACTTCCCATGCTGCACAAAGCAGGGGAGCCTTGGGCCTGGCCCACAAAGCCATTTTTTCCTCCTAGGCCTCCAAGCCTCTAATGGGAGGGGGGCTGCCATGAAGACCCCTGACATGCCCTGGAGACATTTTCCCCATTGTCTTGGTGATTAATATTTTGCTCCTCATTACTTATGTACATTTCTACAACAGGCTTGAATTTCTCCCCATAAAATGGGCTTTTCTTTTCTATTGCATCATCAGGCTGAAAATTTTCTGAACTTTTATGTTCTGCTTCCCTTTTAAACCTAAGTTCCAATTCCAAACCGTGTTTTTATGAATACATAAAACTGAATACTTTTAACAGCACCCAAGTCACCTCTTGAACACTTTTCTGCTTGGAGATTTCTTCTGCCAGATACTGTAAATCATCTCTCTCCAGTTCAAAGTTCCACAGATCTCTAGGGCAGGGGAAAATGCCACCAGACCCTTTGCTAAAGCATAACAAGAGTCACCTTTGCTCCAGTTTCCAACAAGTTCCTCATCTTCATTCGAGACCACCTCAACCTGGGCTTCATTGTCCATATCATTATCAGCATTTTGGTCAAAGACATTCAACAAGTTTCTAGGAAGTTTCAGACTCCCACATCTTCCTGTCTTCTGAGCCCTCCAGGTCTCTAGGAAGTTACAACATTTCCCACATTTTCCTGTCTTCTGAGCCCTCAAAACTGTTCCCACCTCTGCTTGCTACCCTGTTCCAAAGTCACTTCCACATTTTGGGGTATCCTTATAGCAGCACTCCACTCTGCTGGTACCAATTTACTGTATTAGTCCATTTTCATGCTGCTAATAAATACATACCTGAGACCGGGTAATTTATAAATGAAAGAGGTTCAACTGATTCACAGTTCTGCAGGTCTGGGAGTTCTCAGGAAATTTACAATCATGGTGGATGGGGAAACAAACACGTCCTTCTTCACATGATGGCAGCAAGGAGAAGTGTCAAGCAAAAGTGGGGAACTCCCTGCATAAAACCATCACATCTTGCAAGAACTCACTCATAATGAAATTATCTCCCACTGGGTTCCTCCCGTTACATGTGGGGATTATGGGAACTACAATTCAAGATGAGATTTGGGTGGGGACACAGCCAAATCATATCACTCTGCATCTAGGTGACTTAATGCTGATGATAAAATGACTACTAAGCTTCTGGTTAATACCCTGGCCCTCACTGTGCCTCCCAGGGCTGAGGGTTGGCTGCCTTACTCATCCCAGTGTTGTCCAGCTCTGCAACCCACAAAGGACACTGGGTCCATGCTGGAACTCTCTATTTAGCAATCCCAGAGATAGCAGGGACGAGGGCAACTCAAAATGGAGCTCAATTTTGGGAACTTAGGAACTAGATTGGTGTGGAAGCCTTTAGCATAAATTTATAAAGTGTATTCCAGAGGTATATTTAGTTGTTTTAAAAATTCTGTAAGAGGAAATATACAGCTTTTGTTTTCCTTTTCTTAGCCATTTGTTGGGGGTGATTAGACTGTCTATAATAGACAGGACAAAGCCAGACTGATGGACCAAGAGTTCCAGGCTGTCCCCTCAGAATAAGCCAGTGTCTTTTGGCAATTGGAGACGATGTCATCATCCCCTTCCTGCAATGCACCAAATGCAGCCTGGCCTGAGCAACAGAAATCCCAACTCCAAGTACCACCTGGCTAGCTAGCTGAGTTCCAGGCAGAATAACTTCTTCACAAATCAAACTCTTGCTTAGTCCTTTCTTTGTGCTCAGCACTGTGCTTGGTTTGGGGAATAAAAGAACCTCAACAGCCCTATTTGGGAGTTAGAACCCCTCGGAGCCAAACTCACCTACATTCTTCACCATTTGCATGTCTGCAAGCAGGTCTCAACCTCCTCCTGCCTCAGTTTCTATAGTTGTAAAATGGGTATCTGGGGTTGTCTTGAGGTGTATTTCATCTAATGCGTGTGGAGCACTTAGCACAGGGACAGAGTAAATGACCAACGATTATTATTTTAATCCATCATGAAGATAACTGGAAAAGTATCTAAGATGCATTTTTGCCTGGAGCTCCAGTACAGTGAAGAAAACAGACATAGGAATCTACTGTTACAGTTGAGTGAGATACATTCTCTAATAGAGGTAGGAAGAGGGAGGCACAGGACCCCAAGGAGGAAGAATCCGCCCCCACCTGGGCAAGTCAAAGTAGGCTTCAGAGTCCCAGGAAGTAGAACTGGTGTTTGTTAACTTCTTCAGAGCCCCAGCCCTTCAAAAGCCCAGGCCCCCTGGTGTACCTGCTCTGGAGTTCTGTCTAATGAAGACTCTTTGACTGTCTCCTGAGTCATCTCCTTTTTAACTCTCCATAAATCTTATCGTGAAAAATACTTTTCTTGTCTCCCTCGTCAATGCCTTTGCATTTCTTCTTTGCTTTGTTACTGGCCTTCCGACCAGGGGCTTTCATCTCTTCACAACACAGAATCCTTACTGTGCTGTTTTCTATCGTTTATGCAACCCCTGTTATTCTCTCCCTTCGTGCATTATTTAGTCCCGGAAAGTGCTGGGGGAGAGAGCTTGGAGGAGAGATGTCAGTAAAATAAGTTGTATTCAACTGCATTATGCTGTGAAAAGCCCTAAAAGGAAACCCCTATTTTTCAGGGATGGGGGTATAGACAAGGGGAGTGGTTAAGGAGGGGAAGATTTCCTTGAAAATAATATATAAAGGCCTTTTCGTGTAAATATGTGAAAACTGATTATGGTACTTTATTCTTCAGATAGAAGAGCAAGGTCAGCAATGCATCCTGTATATTACAAGAAAAAAATCAAATTTTCTGTCTTCTGAGTGGAGGAATGTAAGAAACTGTAACTATTATTATAATTATTATGCTGATAAGAATAGTATCATTATGATGATTATTAATTGAGTGCCAACTCTATACCATTCACTGTATTAAGGGCTTTACATGCACGATCTCATGTAAGCCACATGGCAGTCCTATGAGGCAGGCAGTATTATTATCCCTGTCATAGGGAGGAGGACGCCGAGGATCAGAGAGGTTAAGAGCGTGCCTAGGGTCACACGGCAGCTGCAGAACTGTGACTGACACCGAGGCCTGACGACGACCATGACCCCACACTGCCTGCCACTGTCTGGGGCTCTCTCTTCCATGGAGCCCACACAGTCCTATGTCCTCACGAGGATCACTGGTTTTGTCTTCACTTACTCTCCATGCAGCCCCTTGGGAGCCTCATCTTGGGTTTCCTAATGATTTGTGCATCCTCTCCCGAAGACCAGACCATCCAACCACAGCAGCCAGGGCCCTAAGGCCACCCCGCATCTCACCTCAACCACCCTACCTGATTGGAAGGAATTCTGACTCTTTATTTAAGCCTTGTTTATGCTTTATACCCATTGGACTAAAAGAAATCAGAAAGATTAGTTGGGCCAAGTGATGCCAGGGGTGTGGAGATGTGAGGACTTCATGTGCAGCTATCAGAAATGTGGGCCTGGACAGCTGTTCTGAGACTGACCCAGTGCCCATTACGTCAGTCAGTCTGGGCTTAGTTTATGTATGGTCTTCCTGTGGCTACTGTAACAAATCTCCAGGAACTTAATGGTTTAAAGCAATACAAATGTATTATTTTATAGTCCTGGAGGTCAAAAGTCTGACATAGAGACTCTTGGAGGCTCTAGGGACAAATCTGCTTCCTTTTTGTTTTACATGTTCTACATGCTGCCCACTTTCCTTGACTCCTGGCCCCTTCCTCTATCTTCAAAGACAGCAATAGAGCATCTTTTAATCTCTCTCCAACTCTGGGTCTTCTGCCTCCTCTTTTTTCTTATAAGGAGCTTTGTGATTATACTGGGCCCACTTAGATAGTCCATGATAATCTCTCAATCTCAGAAATTTTAATCTAATTCCATCTGCAAAGTCCCTTTTGCCACCCAAGGTCACACATTTGCAGTTTCTGGGGATTAGAATGTGGATATCGTTGGGGTCATTATTCTGCCTGTCATGTCTGAGATCCAGAAATTCCATTCCTAGGTATATATAAGCCAGGGAACCTCTCACACCCATTTGCAAGTGAATCGTAAAGGGTATTGTTGCAGTTATTCAGGGTGTTGGGAACCAGAGACAACACAGGCATTCTACGTGGAGATAATGGAAAAGTGAAGGATGTGGAAGATGCAAGGACACACGGTGAATGGAAGTAACAGCCTAGAGGTTTACACCCTGACATGAATGCATCTTAGAAAGAATGCTTAGGCCGGGCGTGGTGGCTCACACTTGTAATCCTAGCACTTTGTGAGGCTGAGGCGGGCGGATCACTTGAGGTCAGCAGTTCAAAACCAGCCTAGCCAACAGGGTAAAACCCAGTCTCTACTAAAAATACAAAAACAAACAAACAAAAAAGTTAGCTGGCCATGGTGGCAGGTGCATGTAATCCCGGGGACTACTTGGGAGGCTGAGGCAGGAGAATCACTTGAACCCAGGAGGTGGAGGTTGCAGTGAGCTGAGATCACATCACTGCAGTCCAGCCTGGGCAACAGAGGGTAACTCTGTTAAAAAAAAAAAAATTATTAGAGAGGGAAAGCAAAAAACAGAATAAGGTGTGTGTGTATGTGACACAGGATCATTTACATCAATGGAACAGCTAAGTACAAAATTGCGACATGCACTCTGCATGAATACTGTATAAGCAAAAAGACATGTTTAGACACCTTGGTGATAGCTGCCTAGGAGACTAGAAAAGGAAATGTTATGGGATAGAAGAATAAAAAGGAATAAAAATAAGTCTTGTTCATATATCATCCCTTCCGTGAAGCCATCCTTGATCCGCTGAAGCCTCCAGGTAGAGGGGCATGGTTCAGTGGGGACAGGTCTTTAACAGGATTCTTGCACACTGTCTTGTGTCGGTGGGTTTGCATTTCTAGCTTTATGTGAGCTCCTTGAAAGCAGGGACAACGTCTTGTTTTCCTTTGTATCTTTCAAGAGCAGCACAATGCCTGCCTCACAGTAGGTGCCTAATACGTGTTTGGTTAACTTGAACAGTGAACAGTGGGAAAACAAGACATCTGGAGCGGGTGTCTCACATGAGCTGACACTTAGAAAAATTTCTAAGGACACTCAAATGGGCTTTAAAGCTATGTTTGGAACAGAAAGTTGAATCATAAAGCCTGATTCTTGCAGGTGAGCAAAGGAGAAGGAGGGCAAAGAGGATGGATGCAGACCTTCTGAGCATCTGTTCTGCTTCTAACTTCCCCAGACAAAATGCCAAGAAAAATGAGCATCAGAATAAAAATGCAGAATGAACATTGGTAGAAGGGAAAAGAAACCCCAAGTTGGGTAAAGAGATTGTAAGACAGCATTTAATTGTTCTAAATAAATCCAATCCAAAAGAGTGGCAGAAATGCTGAGACAGAGGATAGAAAGTATCTCCAAATATTTCAAAAGGTGGCAGTAAATTCTGAGATTCTGTAATGAGACTGACATTGTTCTGGGTCAAGACTCCAGAACAGATCACTAAAGCAATGGTTTTGAACGCTTAAAAAAAAAATAAAGTGGTGATTCTTCAGACGCCTACAAGGGTTCATTAAAATCAAGTTGTGCCTGAGTGACCTGGTTTCCTTTATGGACCTTAAATGGTAAAAAGGTAGAAACCTGTAGTAGATATTTTATACAGATTTCAGCTAAGAGTTTGCCAAGCTCTTTCTCAGTGGTTTTAAACACAAGGCTGATTCTTGCTTTGACAACCAGTTCAGTTATCATACCCAAATGGCTTGGATTCATGGAATGGTGCCAATCTACCACACATAATATTAAAAACAGCTACCATGTATTAAATGCTTACCACGTGACAGGTACTATCCTTGGCAATTCACATGGAGTTATGCATTTTCAGTTCCAGCTGCTCTAGGATGGAAGGGCTGTTACTACTGCACTTTGCATGTGAGGGAAGTGAGGTACTCACAGGTGAAAGAACTTCCCCAGGTCCCATGGCTAGCAACAAGTGGCTCTGGAGACTCAGGTAACACAGCGTGTTATTCTGCTAGAGAATAGATGAGATGCTGGGCTGTCTGACTTGCAAAATGGAACTTAGAAAGACAAGAGCCTCTGCAGAAATGGAATGAACAAAAGGAAATATTTTCTCTTGTCTTACCTTTCAATCATTCTCTGCTTCTCACCTAAACACAGCTCTCACAACCAGACTCTCTACTGAAAGGTATGCTTGGTCTTTCCAGGCCATTTCTCTATAGTAGATCTCTGTCATAGGGTCCTTCTCAGGGACTGTTTTCCTCCATTCTATTGGTCTGTTTCCCACATGGTTTTAACCCCTGGTCCTGACCTGTTCCTAATCAGTGTCCCCAAATTTCAGTTTTGGGATTTAGCCTCACCCTACACTGCTTCACCTGGGTAGACTCTCTTCTGATAAAAATCCATCTGTGCAAGTTGCTGTGAAATACAAATAAGCTTATGTCAGGGCCCAGCAATAATGGGACTTCCTGGGATAGAGGGTTCGTGCCTCAAGTAGCTGAAGAGGCTTCCCACACAGCTCACCCTCCTCTGAGCAGAGTAATCACTGCAAACAGGGTTGTTGGCCATGTGGAATCCATCCCCGCAAGTCTGGGATTCAAAAGATACTTCCCTCCTCAAATAGGAGCAGGAAAAGGTAGCATTTAAGGGGCACAGGCACTTAAGGGGAAACAATCCAACTAACTTAAATGTTTGTGTTTTTTTACATTTAATTCTTATCCAAACAGACTTATCTATTTGGTACCATACTATGACTAGAAAGAAACCATTTGACTTCAAGGTTGAACTTGGGAAGAGTTTATATCAGAACTACATCCAGCCATCTTGTCATTTAATGCACACTAGTTGAATACCTGGTAGAAACAACAGGGTGAACTGGATTATGTCCAGAGTTTGGAGTCAGAGGTCTAGGTTAGATGCCTATTCTTCGATGCACTTGGTAGATGGCCTTAATATCTCCACCCGGCACTTCTTTTAAAAATACAGGTGATGATAACACATCTCATAGGGTTGCTGGAAACCTTATGCTTTGCTGTCCTAGGAGCAGACCCTGCAACAAGGATTCAAGTATGCGAGGTTTATGTGGAAGGTGATGGGAGCACTACGTGAGAATAAGAGAATAGGAGTGAGAGTGACAGCGAGAATAGGAAATGAGATAAGGTAGGGAAAGCGGCCAACAAAAGGGCTGTGATCAAATCAACTGTCAATATGGATAACTAAAACTGAATCCTGCTGGTGAATTACGGAAGCCAGTTTAAAACATAAGCCTTGGCCAGGCGCGGTGGCTCAAGCCTGTAATCCCAGCACATTGGGAGGCCGAGACGGGCGGATCACGAGGTCAGGGTCAGGAGATCTAGACCATCCTGGCTAACACGGTGAAACCCCGTCTCTACTAAAAAAAAAATACAAAAAACTAGCCGGGCGAGGTGGCGGGCACCTGTAGTCCCAGCTACTCTGGAGGCTGAGGCAGGAGAATGGCGTGAACCCGGGAGGCAGAGCTTGCAGTGAGCCGAGATCCGGTCACTGTGCTCCAGCCCGGGCAACAGAGCAAGACTCCGTCTCAAAAACAACAACAAAAAACATAAGCGTTAGAGTTATCACATTCAAAGAGTGAGAGAGTTGGGGTATTTATACACCTGCTCCTGCTGGTCTTTGGTTGAGGCCTGGCTGTTCTCAGAATGTGTTTGTTCTCCTGCAAGTAAATTAGGCCAGTATGCCCTAGAATGGTAAAAAGAAGGGATATAGGCAAAGCATCTCCAGTGTCTCCTAGGGATTTTGCAAGCTAGTCTATGTGAAATTTATACATTCAACAAATATTTTAAACATGCCTACACTCTGAGTAAGTACTGAGGCACTGGGCATTGGAAGGTAAACAAGTGGTCTTGCAATAATTTTACTAAAATTTCAAAGGTAAAGTAAGTCATTATAGTCATTATAGTTAATACTAAAGAATGCTCTAATAGGGAAATAATAGAGGCGACTTTCGTAAATACAGCACTGGAACTTAATCTATTATACAGATCAAGGAGCTCTGCCTTACACTCAAACAAAAAAGGTTAAAGCTGAGTCCTTAAGAATATGCACCTTTTATAATAGCAAAGACTTGAAACCAACCAAAATGCCCATCAGTGATAGACTGGATAAAGAAAATGTGGCACACATATACCACGGAATACTATGCAGCCATAAAAAAGGATGAGTTCATGCCTTTTGCAGGATCATGGATGAAGCTGGAAACCATCATTCTCAGCAAACTAACACAAGAACAGAAAACCAAATACCACATGTTCTCAATCCTTATTGGGGGTTGAACAGTGAGAACACATGGACACAGGGAGGGGAACATCACATACTGGGGTCTGTCAGTAGGTGGAGGTCTAGGGGAGGGATAGCATTAGGAGAAATACCTAACGTAGATGACGGATTGATGGATGCAGCAAACCACCATAGCACATGTGTACCTATGTAACAAACCTGCATGTTCTGCACATGTACCCCAGAACTTAAAGTATAATAAAAAAAAAGAGAAATACTAAATGGAGTATTAAGAGAGGTGTAGAAATGGACTTTCTGACAAAATAGTAAAATATGCCATATTAGGAAGAAGTTTCCAGGAGATAAGGGTTTGCCAGTCATCTTGTTTCTGGTGGTAGCAGTCCATTCCCTCACTTGGAAGGCTCTTAAAGAACTAAAGAAAAATTTAAAAATATTTTGTACAGGGACTATCCTGATGCTCCTCAACCAGGGGTAATTTTTTTTTTTTGAGACGGAGTCTTGCTCTGCAGTCCAGGCTGGAGGTGCAGTGGCATGATCTCGGCTCACTGCAAGCTCCGCCTCCTGGGTTCACACCATTCTCCTGCCTCAGCCTCCTGAATAGCTGGGACTACAGGCATCTGCCACCATGCCCGGCTAAGTTTTTGTTTTTTAGTAGAGACGGGGTTTCACCATGTTAGCCGGGATGGTCTTGATCTCCTGACCTCATGATCCACCCGCCTCGGCCTCCCAAAGTGCTAGGATTACAGGCGTGAGCCACTGCACTCGGCTAAGACATTTTGATTGTCATGACTGGAGTGGTACTAGTGGCATCCAGTGGGTAGAGGCCAGGGATGCTGCTAACATTTTATAAGGTACCCCCTTCAGAACAAAGGATTACCTCATTAAAATTGTCAATATTGGCCAGGTTGAGAAACTATGGGCTAGCCCCATTATCTTTACACTCTTCCAGAGAGAAGCTAGGAAGCTGCTTAAAAAAAGAAAGAATATGCAGAAAATAGCCAGAGAAAATGAGGGATTTCCTAAGGCAGGTTTTCAGGCAATAAGAAGATCTTGGGGTGGGAGAGATCAGGGGTCAGCAAATGAGAGCCCTAGGGTAAAATTCAGCCCCACTTCTATTTATATGAATAAAGTTCTGTTGAAACATAGCCACATTCATTCTTTTATGTATTGTGTATAGGGCCATTAGATACATAGTAGCAGAGTTTACTAGTTATAAGAGAAACTGTATCACCTACAAAGCCTACCTGGCCCTTTGCAGGAAAGTTTGCTGGCCTTTGGTTTACACAATGACCTAGATATAGATTCTAACACATTTTAAATAATCAAAAATGTTTATTATTTCTTTTTTGTTTGAGACAGAGTCTCATTCTGTTGCCCAGGCTGGAGTGCAGTGGTGCGATCTTGGCTTACTGCAACTTCTGCCTCCAGGGTTCAAGCGATTCTTCTGTCTCAGCCTCCTGAGTAGCTGGGATTACCATGCCCAGCTGATTTTTGTATATTTTGTAGAGATGGGATTTTGCCATGTTGTCCAGGCTTGTCTTGAACTCTTGAGCTCAAGCAATCCTCCCCTCTCAGCCTCCCATAGTGCTGGGATTACAGGTGTGAACTGTAATCCTTATTATTACTTAATGTAGATATATGTAAGAACCCATTTGTGAAAGGCTCACGGCCTACTGAGGGGAGCAGAGCGTCAAAAATAGTTATAACACCATGTGACTGATGCTGTAACAAAAGCCTATACCGGGGCTTCTAGAGCTGCCAAGAAGAGAATAATGCATCCTGCCTGGGTGGGGCAGGGAGGATGGCTTCACAGAAGGAGAGATGGGTCTTGGACTCTAAATCCATGTTTTCAGGATAATGGAGGGAATTACACTGGAGTGTGTTAAAAAGAAGAGAGAAATCAAAACCCACGAAGGGTTCAGGAAAGATTTCAGTTTACCTCCTTGTGCCTCCGAGCCACTGGCAAGGCCAAGAATACGGCTTCTCAGGAGAATTGTCACTTAACCCCCTTCATCTCTACTACCAGCTTTTAAAAAAATTCTTATTTCAAGAGTTAGTCAGCAAGAACAGACAGTAACTGGACCACTGGGTCTGAGGCCTTCTTGGAAAATTACACATTTTCTAGATAAAGGATGCAGTACACGAAGGTGGAAGGTGGCAGATTTTAAGTGAAGCAATAAAAGTTGATGTGCTAGGATACTTCAGTATAAAAACTGCATGTTAGGACTCCCACTGGACAAATTGTAGACAATTGGAGCACAAGAATAAATAAGGGTAGCAACAGATTGTTACTCTACAGAATGAAAAAAGAATCCATAAAACCATAGTAACAAAACTTTTAAAATGGGAAATAAATTAATAAGTTCAGGGGAGCTTTTCCTTAAAACAGAATGCCAACAAATAAATGTAGAAGGACCCATGCCATTAGAGAATCACCATTTGGTAACCATAATGGTGGGGCAGGGGGCAAAAATGATCAATGAAGCCTAGAATCAGTGGCTGAAAATATAAAAAGAAACAAGGTATTTGTGTAGTCTGGAAATACCTCCTTCCAAGACACTTGTTGGTTATAAAAGAGGAAAAATTAAATTCATATAGGAGAAACCTGGCAGACACCACCTTAAGTAAGTGATCCAAGTTAGTATCATCAGTAACGACACAAAAGCCTGCTACATGCTGCCTGATATGAAGCACTGAGAAGGACACAATACGGCCATGATGTTGCCACAAATGCAACAACTGATGGGACCAACCGTGAGGGCAGGCTGGGGGGTCTCCGTTCTCTGACGTGGCTTTCCAATGGGCTTGCCATCACTCCCGTAGGAGTGTGAGTTCAAGGACTTCAGAAGTAAGGCAGGAAAGCGCCGTTCCTGTGGGCTTCCCATGCCAAAGGGAAATGGGTACTTCATGCATTTCACTAACACATACAGAGTAATCATCTAGCTTTACGGACTGCTTACTGTGCACTGGGAATTGTACTAGGTGTTGAGGATTCAGGGTGCAAATATGAAGCAGGTATGAATTCAGTCCTATGGAGCATACACCCTAATGGGGATGTCAGGTTTAAATAAATCATTACAGAACTTGTTATACAATGAAAGTTGTGATTAGTGCTACAAAGGGAGGGCAGACTATGAGAAAATGTAAGAGGAAATAGACTCACCTAAAATGTGGAGGTAAAGGGGAGTTTGTGAGGATGTGATGGGGTAAAGCCATGGAGGGGAGGGTGGCAGAGATTATTTACGTGTTGAGAAAGGAAGTTCCTTGCTTGTACTTTCTTTCCAGCTGTTTCTTTAACCTGGATCTCATCTTGGGAGACACTGAACAAAATAACCAACCTATAATCTTAAACTATGTCATGGTCATGAAAGACAGAACAAAGCTGAAGAACTTTTCCAGATTAAAGGAATTTAAAGAGACATGAGATCTGAGGCAATATTAAATCCTGGATTAGATCCTGGACAAAAATTTTTTTTTGCAATTAAAAAATTAGTGCGGTAATTAGATAAATCCAAATAAAGTAATTTTCTCTTAAATAGTTGGGGAAGGGAGGAATAATTAAGTAAAAGTGATAATATGTTAACATTTGAAAATTTGTCCTAAAAGTATAAAGGAATTACCTGCATTATTTTTGCAACTTTCCAGTAAGTCTGAATTCATTTCAAAATAAAAGGTTAAAAATAAAAACCCTGTATATTACAGAAGACAGATTTACAGAACAGAGGCTCTAGAATCAGACCAATCTGGATTGGAATGTTTGAGCCCAGATTGACTGGCAGTTATGACCTTAAATACGTTATCTAGCCTCTCTGAGCCTCAGTTTTCTCATTAATAAAATAGGAAAAATAGTATCTACTTCTCAGGTTTATGTAAAGACAATGCAGTTACTATGAGTAAAATTTTACACAGTGCTGCACAATGCCTGAGACTGCCTGCCAAGGTACCTCTGAGGCTAGCCAAGATGCTTGGTCGACTTGTTGACTGATTGGTTGACAGGGATGTTTTCATGCCCTGAATAACTCAGGCTTTATATGTGCACTTCTCTCCATTGGGCAGCTATGCTACCAGATTCCAACTTTGTCTTTAAAATACTCCTCCATATGGGTGTGATGTATGCAAGGAAGACAATGTAAACCAGGGGGTTAATACTCCAAAATAGGTTTTAAATACAATAAAGTTTACTGGCCCGGAGCAGTGACTCATGGTTGTAATCCCAGCACTTTGGGAGACCGAGGTGGGCAGATCACTTGAGGTCAGTAATTCGAGAGCAGCCTGGCCAACACAGTGAAACCCCGTCACTACTAAAAATTAAAAAAAAATATATGGAGCATGGCAGGAGAATCCCTTGAACCTGGAGGTAAAGGTTGCAGTGAGCCAAGATCACACCACTGTACTCCAACCTGGGTGGCAGACTGAGACTCCATCTCAAAAAAATAAATAAATGAATGAATAAATAAATTATCAGTATTCAATTACAAATGCTAAATATGTTTGCAATGGAATATTTGAAAAATAAAATTAGAAGAAATGTACATTGATAATTTCATCCAAAGATTAAGTCACACACACACACAAAACACTCCATGGAAAACCTAAATGAGAATAAAACCAAACTAAACAACTTAGCATCTTTGTCTCTTCCAAAGTGGCTACTTGTTCAGCTCCAGCTCAGAAGAGCATTCTCTTTGCTAGCTCAGCTCCCAGGCTTTGGGGAGATCGTGTGGGGAGGAACGAAACAAAGTATTACTAAAAAGATGAGGAGTATTTTCTGGTGGGAAAATGAGACAGGTGAGGGGTTTGGGCTGGAAGCAGAAGCGGAATGGGAGAAACTGCAGAGGGAATGTGAGAAAACACTATTCCAGGTTACAGAGTGGATCGGTTTTAACATTTTTGAAGAAAGGGGAGCTACTTTTTATTTACTTTGAAGTCTCAGACTGCTTTCTTTGACAGCACTCAGTGATTGCTAAACTTACGTCACCTGGTGCTTCCACCGTCCTTCTTAGCTCCTAGTGTGGGGTGATATTCTTGAAAGATAATCAGGAAGGACTTTTCATCCCTGCCAGCCATTCCCCTATATCCTCCACTAAGGCACTAAAAGTTAGTGCCACCATGTCCTAACCAGGACAGAAACAAGGAAGAAAAAACCCAGGATCAATCATTTTGAGAGGAATGGATTCAGTAAAATCTGGGTGGGAAGTAATATTTTTCCTGTTGGATATATTTTATAACTGTAGGTTATATTTTACTTTTTAAAACGCACAATTTCTAAATTACGATGGCTACACCTGACCTCTATTAACCCCTGGAAGCTTTACATATATTTTCTCAGTCCCTTTATGAAGAAGTGTTATAAGTTGGTTTCTGTCTTTTATTTCAAATAAGGAGAATGATGTTGATAAAGCTCACCCACTTAAATCCACATGGTGGATGGAAAAAAGCCATGGCCTTTATTAATAAAGAAAGCCTGTGTGGCCCTTATCCAATATGGACAATTACCTCCTCTCTCTTCCTCTTTACTTCTCCCTGGAGGTTTAATGGGATAAGCCACTGTCTGCTTTCTAAGAGGGCTACCTGCTGTCACAGAATCCCCAATCGTTATCACCGAAGTACATTGGTGGTGTTTTGAGATGCCGTGTACTTGATATTTTCCTTTTGAGTCTAGTAAGCCCTTTGGGATCTTTCAAGATAAAACCATTTCATAAATGTGGCTGTATTACAGAGTGAAATGCTTTATAGTGGACTTCAAGGAAATTACATTAGCCTATGCCTCTCTTTTATGGAGCGCCACCATTTAGATGGCTTTATTAATACAGAGCAGGCCCGCTATGGATTTATGAGATCTCAGTGATCTTCACTCCTTTTTCTCTTTGGCCTGTGTTCCTGTTCCCATGTTTGAGGGTCATATTGTACAAATCCACAGTCACGGCATTGAGCACACAAAGCGACTCGGGGGGTCTCAAAAGCCCGCAGCTCCACCGGGCACTGGTGTTCCCTGTGTGAACAGCAGCGTGTGGGACTCCCACAAAGGAGCCGCTGATGTTGCATTGCTGAGTCCAACTGTGAGAGCAGGCTGGGGGTCTCTGTTCTCCCACCTGGCTTTCCAGTGCCCTTGCCATTGCTCCCGTAGGAGCATAAGTACAGGGCTTCAGAAGTCAGGCAGTAAAATGCTGTTCCTCTGGGCTTCCCACCTCAAGGGGAAATGCATGTCACCTCATGATGTCACTAACACATACAGAGTAATCGTCTAGCTTTACGGACTGCTTACTGTGCACTGAGAATTGTACCAGGTGTTCAGGATTTAGGGGGCAAATTCAAAGCAGATATGAACTCTGTCCCCATGGAGTGTACTTCCTAGTGGGGAAGTCAGGTTTAAAGAAATCATTATAAAATTCGTTATATAATTACAGTTATATAAGGGGAAGACAGACTATGAGAAAATGTAAGAGGAAACAGACTCACCTAAAATGTGAAGTTAGAGGGGAGTGTGTGAGGATGTGATGGGGTGAAACCATAGGACACAGGGGACAGGGATCATGTAAGACGTATTGAGAAAGGACATTCCTTGCTGGTACTTTCTTTCCAGTTATTTCTTTTATTTTCTTTTTTGTTTCCTTTTTTTTATTTATTATTTTTTTGAGATGGAGTTTCACTCTTGTCACCCAGGCTGGAGTGCAAAGGCGTGTTCTTGGCTCACCACAACCTCTGCCTCTCAGGTTCAAGCGATTCTCTTGCCTCAGCCTCCTGAGTAGCTGGGATTACAGGTGCCTGCCACCGCATCTGGCAATTTTTTTTTGTATTTTTAATAGAGATGGGGTTTCACCATGTTGGCCAGGCTGGTCTCGAACTCCTGACCTCAAGTGATCCACCCGCCTCAGCCTCCCAAAGTGCTGGGATTACAGGTGTGAGCTACCGTACCCAGCCTATTTCTTTAACATCATACATGTTGGTTACAGGGATAAAGATCAGAAAGTTTTAGATGTTACTAGAAAAATATACAAATGATCATTTGTTAATTACAAGTAACTTTTACAAAAGAAAGAAAAACAATTACACATTTTCCTGAATTATTATTTTGCTTATATATAATTTCCCTAACCTAATTTCGTAAAAGATATGTGTCTTGGGTTCTAGGTCATTAGTGACCATTAGTAAATGAAATTATTAAAAGTTTAAGTTTGTTTCTATTTCACATGTCTTGCATTTCACAGCGAATCAAGCTCAGTACTGTTACAAGATACTGACACCTTGAGATCTAAAAAACCAAAAAATTTAATGAAACAACCAGTTTTCAGAAATGAAATGTGGACAGAAGAATCATCACTGGGTGTGTTGCTCAGGCTTCACGACTTCCTTGCCCTGGCCAGGGGTTCAGAGTTTCACCTGCATCTTTGTCAGATTCTCTTCTAGATCTTCCTAACCCCAGCTCCTGTCCATCTTTGGCCTTATGAGTTGCCTGCATCCTATCCCTTCTCATGGACCCAATCTCTCCTAATTTGCTTTGGTGAATTTTGCAACCAAAGGCACAGGCATCTGTATCAGTTACCTATTGCTGCCGTACCAAATTACTACAAACCTTGTGGCAAAAAAAAATAGTGATTTATTCTCTCATACCTCTGGAGGCCAGAAGACCTAAATCAAGGTGTCAGCAGGACCAGGCTTTTTTGGAAGTCTCTAGAAAAGGATCCTTCCTTGTTTCATCCATCTCCTGGTGGATCTGGGAATCCTTGGCTTAGTGCCATATTGCTGTAATTTCTGCCTCTATGGTCATATCACCCTGTCCCCTGTGTATCTGTTTTCCTCTATGACTCTTACAAGGCCACTTGAAATTCAATTTAGGATACACTCAGATAATCCAGGATTATTTGATCTCAAGATCCTCAACTTAATTACCTCTGCAAAGACTGTTTCCAAATAAGCTCACATTCACTGGTCCCTGGGATCTGACATGGATGTCTTCCAGTGGGCCACATGTCATAGCATCCATGTTATTTTACCATGGATTTACACCCAGGAAAGGGGTGTTTCCCAGGGCTTCCATTAAACTAGGGTTTCTCTACCTTGGCACTATTGATGTTTGGGGCCAGATAATTCTTCGTGGTGGAGGCTGTCTAGTGCATTGCAGGAGGCTGAAAAGCATCACTGACCTCTACCCACTAGATGGCAATGGCAGCCCCCCCATCCCAGCTGTGACAACCAAAAGTCTCTAGACTTTGCCTTTTATCCTCTGCAGAGGCAAAATCACCCCCAGTTGAGAACCAAAGACAGGATCAATTAGCACAGTACCATAGACCAGTTTGTTCTCATTCCTGGCTGTATGTTGGAATAGCATGGGTAACTTTGAAAAATACTGAGAACAGAGTCCATCCTAGAGTGTCTAATTTAGTTAGTCTGAGGTAAGGCCCAAGTATCAGTAGTTTTCTTTTTTGTTTTTTGTTTTTTGTTTTTAAGTCCCCTGCTTATTCTTATGGACAAAAGACTGTGAATTGCTGATAAAGACAGTAGGGGCTTCATAACAATTTGTTCAATTGCAGCAAGCTCATTTCAACTCTTTTGCAAATCATTTGGGGCCTTCATTTTATTATGTATTGAGAAGATTGACCCAGTGGAAAGAAGCCTAAAGAAAAGAACATGTTACTTCCTTTCTCTTCTCCACTTCCTCAGAACCATAGGTTAGTGACGTTTCCTTTTCCAAGGATGGCCTCTGAGGTGGGCACCTGGGAAAAAGAAGGGCAGCTGTAAGCCAAAGGCCTGACTGTTAGGCCTGGCCAACCTGTCTCCTCATTGACTTGTGGTGGGAAGTCCCATTTCATCTCTGGGCCTCGGTGTCCTTGTGGGGAAGGTGGAATGTGAGCTGGGATGAAGCCTGAGTTGGATTCAGCTGCTCTGTGCTGGCGACAGCTCAGGGGGTGTGGGGAGGCAGCGGCAGTTGCGGAGTCATGTGGCTATCAATAGATCCATAGAAAGGGAGCATCTGCTTTGGCCTCAACTGTAGCTCACGGGAGTCATTGCCAAGGTAGAATCCAATGTGAAACGTTCCAGCAATGAAAAAGCTATCCATATTTTGTATTACCCTTTCTAACCCTCCAAATCACAATATAAAACAGAAACATGTGTACTAAAAATGATTTGTATGGAATTCTTCCTAGAATTAAAAATCACAATAGACTTGTTTGTCTTAACAATGATTATTTTTTAAAAAGATTAAAGAAACATTACAACCTTGCTATGGACAAATGAAAGACAAAACCTTCTCTATGATGCACTTATACAAAGAAGTTCCCTAAAACATATCAGAAATAAGCCTCTGTGAGACTTGGGTGCGCACTGCTCTTTGTTTCTGCTTTGCACATTCTTGTGGTTACTGTAGCTGCTATATTGAAATGGAAACTCAAGGTGCCATTTTGTGAAGCCCAGTAGGTGAAAAAGATTGTTCTTGAGATTGAGTGGATAGCTGTTGCCTGTCATTATGCCATGCTTTGCACTGGGCATATTTATAGACACTGTCCTTTTTCACTTTCTCTCCAGCTTCCCACATCTCCCCTTGGCTCCAGACTCTTCTTTCTAAACACCCACCCAAGGATTCCACTGTAGAATTTAACAGGCACTCATCTCTTTCTCATGTCATCTCCCATACCTGTCCTCCCATTATCAAGACAAATAGGTACACCACGAATCACTATCCTCAAGCCCAAACCATAGAAATCCTCCTTGAATCCTTTCTCCCAATTTCCACAAACAATTCAGCAGCAACCGTCAATTATATCATCAATATATGTCCCTTATCCTACTGCTTCTCATCATCTCAACCATACCCACCCATGCTATGACTCTCTCTCTCATCTTTCACCTGAACCACGGCAGAGGCTCCCTTCTGATCTCCCTGCTCCTGAATTTGCCCTCCCTACTGGCATTCTTGATCCATCATCCAGAGAATGTTTTTGAAACATAAATAGGATTGAATCACCTTACTGCTCAAAACTCTTCAATAGAATCTAAAATGGTATAGCCACTCTGGAAAACAGTTTAGCAATGTTTTCTTTCTTAAGTCAAACAAAACATGCAATTATATAATCCAGACATTGCACTTTTGGGTGAATTCATCTCAGAGAAAGAAAACTTACATTAAAAGAAAAATCCGTACACAATTGTGCATAGCTGCCTTACTCATAAATGCTAAAACTGGAAGCAAACCAGATGTCTTTCAGCAACTAGATAGTTAAAAACAACGACAACAACAACCGTGTGGTACGTCCATGCCATGCAATACTACTCAGAGATATAAAAGAACTTACGAACTTACATAGCAAATAGAACCTTTGCAGGTGGAATATGGGTTAATCAGCTGACCTTAACATAAGAAGAGGCCCCTAACTTACCCAGGTGAACACAATGCAATCACAAGGGTCCTGAAAAGTAGAAACACAGGTGGAAAAGAGTGCAAAGGAGATGTAACTACTCAGAAAATGGCTGGAGAGATGCAACTTTTGTGGCTTTGAAGATGAAGGAAGGGGCTGTGAGCCCCTAGAAACTGGGAGAGGGAAGAAAGTAGATTCTGCCCTTGGGCCTCAGAAAGGAACCAAAGGCATCCAGACATACATGGGTTGCTTTAAGCCACAAAGTTTGTTGTAAATTGTTACAGAAGAAACAGAAAACTAATACAGGAGGCAAAACATCATTTCCCAGTGCCCCGCACCCCCCGCCTCAAAAATCACCATGCAAGTTTGAGTGAAATGAGTGTCCTTTAATTATATTGCCATCACCAATGCTTTCCTGTGTCTGTCATCTTTTTAAACAAAACATGATTTTGAAATGTAGAAAAGATTTGGAAGGTAAACATGAATTGTAAAGCAGAGGCTTTCCAAATAACAGGGGAAATTTTCTTGTTGTGTATGTGCCATAACTGTGAAAGATAATTATTTATATCCAAAAGGGGAACATCAGGTATTGGTTACAGCTGTCAGATCATGAACACTGCTGGGGAAGCCTTGTACCTCGCCAAAATACTGTCTGATGTAGACTTCAGCAACACTGCAGAACATTGTACATTTGATCTTCAGTCTTCTCTTTTTGCACCAGGAAAACCTTGGGGGTAGATTTCATTGGTTCATAACCACTTTAACATCTTCCCAGGCGGAAGGTTCCATTCATACCTCGGGCTGAATACACCTAAGATGTGCTCATTCACCCAGGTGAATGCACTTGAAGGCCTTCAGGCAGGGCATGCATTGCATTGTTGGCCCCAAGTTAACCGTCTCTCCTTCCTGCTTTTCACCCTGACTGCTACTTGTCCCTGAAGACAATGGAGCCTGTGACCTGTGGCTGGTGACTCTTGGGTCAAGTGACTCCTAAACGGATGTTTTGAACTTAGACTTCTCTACAGAGCTTCAGACCTGGCTATCTGATGCCTGTTTAATATCTCCATGTGTGAATCCCTTGACCACTCAACTTGACCACGCCTAACATTGTACTCATTGTCTTCCTCTCAAGCCCTCTCCTCCCCCACTGCGTTTTCTGTCTTGGTGAACCATTCTATCAAATCATCAAATTGTTGAGGATAATTTGCTACATTTCTATCCAGGCCATCTCCCTAACACTGGACCATCACTAGGCCCTTTCCATTATGTCTTCTAAATTTTTCTTCACTGCAGCCTCTCCTTTCTATCCCTACTGCCTCTGCTGAAATTCATGCTTAAATGGGGGAATTTAAGTCAGCTCATATTTATCAAGCATGAACGATATATCAGATACTCTTTTAAGTACTTTTATGCGAAGCGTCTCAGCTATTCCAGGAAAATTGTTAAGTAGGTATTCAAGTCATTGTCATTTTTAGAAGCAGAGGTTGGTGCTAAGAGAGGTCAAGAATCTTTTCCAAGGTCTGACAGCCAGAAATGGGTAGAATTGGGATTTTAGGTTAGGTATGGCACACAGCAGATTCTGAGTACTCAGTTACTAATCTGTGAGTTTACTAAGAGAAAGACAGAGCTGTGGTCCCTCATCCACCTCTGCCACCTCTCAGACAAGTGTGGATATCTTAGGCCAGGTAGATTAAGAACAAAGTGAAGAGGAGTCTTCCACAGGACTCCTTTTGTCTTGCCTTATGAAGAAATAAATATTGACAAAATTATGAGTGCACATTTTCCAGCTATCGTGTCTCCAAAAGAAGTAATAACTGGTCATAGCGGAAACAGTTTAAGAAATATTAATTGTAGTAACTAATACTAGAGATCAGTTATTAAATGCTCATCATCGGCCAGGCATTTCCTAGGCAATTTCTAGATACTATCCCACTTAATGCATATAACATCCTTATAGGAAAATAAAGCTCAGGAAACTTAGGGAATTTGTAAACATCACATTAATAAGTGATTACGCATACAGACCTTTCTGAGTCCAAAGCTGCTGTTCCTAATCACTAAAGTATACTGCCCTGCACATTTATTCAGCACAGAGGGTGGATTCAGAAGATAGCAGGGAGGGCATGTACGTGTTACGGGTACTTGGGAGGCCCATGACTTCTCTAAATTTTATTTGTAAAGAGGGCATGCTATTGCCAACATACTAGTGGCCTTTATCTATCTTGAATTTCCAATATCTGACATTGTTAACTTGAAAATTTGTTTAGTTAGCAAAAAGTGGTGTGATTCCAGTGCCCCCAACCCTGCCAGGATTGCCATGTCTGGAAGGAAAATGTACTTATTTCTTTGGATTAGTTTTACGTAAAATAATTACCAGAAACTTCTGTTTGTCCCCCAAAGAAAGACCAGTATCTCCTGATTTTCCTTGCAGCTAGATTTCATCATATGGTCAACAGTTGGCCAAGAAGATATGAGGAGAGGTGGTAGATGCAACTTTCCACTTGTGTATTTCAAGAGAAGGGATATAGTTCCCCTTTCCCCTTTCCCCTTTCCCACTGACTGGGATAAGATGTGGATGTGGTGGTGAGTTGCCTGGGGCCATGAGGACACAGGCTATATTCCATAAATGCCACAAAATAAGAGGGAAGCCAGGTTTTAAAGGTTTTAAAGATTCAGCTTCCTACACATCTCTCAGACAGATTTATGTCTCTCCATCCCTGCCTCCATTTTGTCTCTAAGTGACACAGTGGGGCCACCACGTCAATCTAGAACTGCTCCTGCCTGAATCATCACTTATTGAAGCCACTGACATTTGAATCTTCACTATGGCATCCAAACCCATATCCTAACTCATAGAAATCCACTGAGACACAAGCTATTGAAAAAGTACTTTTTAAAGCTCATTCTATGCAAACTTTCCAGTGTGAAAGAACCTGCCACGTTCTAGGGTTAGTAAGAGATTTGACTTGGCTCTGCTCAACATAAGCATCCGGTAAGGGATTGGGTAACGATGAAATCAGAGAAGTCATCAGGGGCTGGGTCATGAAGGACAGGCTCTGCTGTGTTAAAGAAAATGGACTTAAACCTGGGGGTAATGACGATGCAAGAGGAGTTCCAAAGGGTGTGGCAGGATGCACCTGAACTTGAAAATAATCCTTCATCAGCCATTTGGAACAAGGCTCTGATGTGTTAAAGAAAACGGACTTAAACCTGGGGATAAGGATGATACATGAGGAGTTCCAAAGGGTGGGACAGGATACATCTGAGCTTGAAAATAATCCTTCAGCTGCCATTTGGAGCAGAAATTAGAGAGTAAAGACTAGAATTAGGAAGAAAAGTTTGCAAGCAAGAGATAATGGTGGTTTAGATCTAGGATGAAGATGAGGACAGAGAGAAGCAAATCTGTCAGAGAGAAGTAGAAGGTTAAATGATGAAGACCTGCCTGACTGGTGGATAGGTGAGAGAAGCCTGCAGAAATACCAAGAATCATGCCCATGTTTGTGGTTTTGGCAACAGCACGGTGAGTAGCACCCTTGATTTGCTAAAATAAAAAGCATACAGTGGAAAAAAAGTTTGGGGCTGGGTTGAGGGTGGAGGTTCGTGGGGAGATTGAGTTTAACTTTGCACTTGTGCAGTTTGATGAGCTATGGGACATCCAAGAGGCAGTGTCTAGTACATAGAGTTAAAAAAAAGAATAAATCCAAGACTGAATGTCAGTGATGACACAGACTCTTGCATATTTCATAGTAGTATTTGATTATGCTAGGTGGAGAACACACCTAAGACATTCTTTGTCTCTATATTTACATTGCAAGCCCCTCCTGGAGAAGATGTTTTCCACTTCTTTCTTGTGTGGCATTTGTGAGCACAGCTTGCCTTAGATTCAGGGTGAATGATAGGAATGCAGTAGCTGCTTGTGATGGAGAAAATCCCAGCAATGACTAAATGCTGTGTCTTCTAGTGCAGTTTCCTTCAAAGTTTATTTTTCTCTAATGTAATTGTATCTGGTTTTTGTCCCCCCGCTTTATTCACAGCACCTAACACAGTGACTGACTCACAGCAGGTGCCAAATAAAAACAAAAACGAATGCATGTTGAATTAACTGCCACCTGTATATGCTTTAAAATCTAGCTACTTAGAAACTGCAGGCCAAAAATGTTTTTGATGAAAGCATGCATCACTACACCCAGTAGGGTTAACCAGACAACCCACAATCATAAACTAAATGGATAATTATAAAGCAAAAGTATTAATCATTTATAAGTAAAAAGCAAGTACAGGCATTAAAATCCAGGATCTACTCGACTCTGACAATGTACCGATAACATCCTTCTTGAATGTTTTAGGAATTCTGGAAATCTATGTTTCCAAGTGCCTGATGGTGATTTTTCTCCTTTGCCAAACAGTGTGAGGCAGGCATCTTGCTTAATTAAACAGCAAATTAAAATCATCAATAAACTCTAAGACTGCTTGGGAAAAGAATCTGGCAGTTCCTCAAAAGGTTAAAAATAGAGTTGCTGATAACCTAGGAATTCTACTCCTAGCTAGATGCACGTCCACACCAAAGCTTATAGGCACATTTTCATAGCAACATTATTCAAAATCGCCTAAAAGTGGAAACAACTAAAATGTCCATCAAGCAATGAATGGATAAACAAATGTTATATATCCACGCAATGGAGTATTATTTGGCAATGCATAGACTGAAGTACTGATGCATGCTACGACAGGGATGAACTTTTAAAACATTATCCTAAGTGAAAGAAGGCAGGCACAAAAGATCAGATATGATATTCAGTTTCTATAAAATGTTCATAAAAGGGAATGAGACAGAGAATGAGATTTTTTGGCCGCCAGGAGCTGAGGATGTAATGGTGGAAAATGAGGTATGACTCAGGGATAGTGTGTTTTTTTCCAGGAGATTTAAAAAAAAATTCTAAAATTCATTGTGGCGATGGTTGCACAATTCTGTGAATAGACTGAAAACCATGGAGTTGTACACTTTAAAGGAGTGAATAAAATGGTATGTGAATTATATCTCAATAAAGCTGTTGTTAAAAAAAAAAAAACTCTAAGAACAAGGGCTCATTTGGTACATTATTGGACATTGGTAGCCCTCAGACATAGGCAGCAAAAAAATTCTTTGGAAGAGTACACCATCACAAGCGCTTGGTGACTCTGGATCAGTTATTACAACTCGTGAGGTCCTGGCTTCCTCTTGTAGGAAAGAAGTGCAGCAGGTGCTGTTGGTGTGTATTCAAATCCTTGTGCGTCACCAGTGGCTTTCTGGAAGCCCCTGTATCTCTGTACCTGAGGGCTTTCTGTAGCCACCGGAACATACTTGGCACCTTCCTTTCCACAGGGTGAACTGGAAGTTCCGGGAAGCTGACTTCCCTGAAAGCAGCTCTGAACTAATTACAAACAGGAGTCGGAGGAGCAATACTCAGCTTCCTCGCTGACTGTGTGTTACAACTCAAAGGTGTGTTCTACCCTATCCCCGGATATGCATCCCAGGTGGCATCCCAGGTGCCCACAGAGAAAACCCGCCTTTCAATGCATCCTGGTGTTGCCTTCCTTGCTTTCCCCAGCTAACTTTCTTCATTCCGTACCAGTATTTCTTGGCATTACCTCCCAAATAAACTACCTGAGCACATAAATGTCTGAGTCTGCTTCTGAAGGAGACCAACCTGAAATAAGGGATAATCGGTGTGCCTTCCTCTTAGGTCGATTGGAAGGAAGAAATAAAATACTACATGGACAGCGTTTCAGCACTGTGTCTGGCCACTTAATAAATGTTACCTATTATCATCATCATTATTATTATTGTTATTACTAAAAACAAATAATTGACTGGAATTATTTATCAGATCTCGGCCCATCTGGAAGCCTGTCTTGGCTTTCCTACATATGTGAGACATGCCAAGCTGGTATTGTGCTTATTATTTCACCACTGAGCACCCAGTTCATTATTTTCCATCCAATTGACTCCAGGTTTTCAAAGACTTTATCTAGCAAACTGCACAGATTAAGTAATAATTTATTTTCTCATCCATGTTTTATTAATCAAAGGCACAAGTAACTGCCAATCAGAGCTGCTGATCAGAATTAAATTACTAAGTTCACCATGCAGAGCTAATATCACTTCAGTCAAAAGCAAAACATCTTGATGTTTTTGTTTGTGAAGCTTTCTCGCTTGTAAAAGTAAGATTAGATTAGATTTTCTGAAATATTTAAAATAGCTTGCAGACCTTCATTGCCACAATCAGGGTCCCCTAAGACCCAGAAACTCCATGTTGGCCATTGCTGATCTAATAACCCAAAATTCACTAAGAAGTATGTCTGCTTTTGCTATAAAAATTGGAGCAATAAAATCTTTATGGCCATATTTGGCAATAACTTTTCTGTATATGACAAAAAAAATAAAGGATAAATGGATATTTAGTAATGTATTTTTTATCTTGACCTTTTCACAATGAAATATCCACAAATCTAAGAGAGGCTGGATTACACTAAGATGCTAGCCCACACCAGGTTTCCTGCTATAATATCAAGAGATCATAGTCTATGAGGAAAAAGGAGAAAGAAATAAGCAGTCTGGAAGAGCACAGCAAAAGGGATATCTAATTCTCTATTGCTTAAAACAAATGGCACTTGCTGGCAGTATGTTCACAAGCAGATGTGCTGAGTACATTTGCTTAGCCCTCTGAATTTACTCTCCCTTCTATACCCTGCTCTGTCCTTGGGCAGAGCACCTGGCAGCCTTGTCTTCTGGTTTCCAGCTGGCTTCAGTAAATTAGAAGCACTAGTGAGGAATCAGAGGTGGAGGGAGAACAAGACAGGGTGTCAGGTCTCCTGGTTTCCTTCCTAAGGCTTCATACAGATCAGCATCTTGTGGCACCAGAGAGTAAAGAATGGTGGACAGTGGATCTGGAGGGGCCAGTGGGTTACAGTTGGCCCACCAGGATTCCTAACATGTAAAATAAATACCAAAAAGTTCACAGGGTTTGTATGAGAATTGAATCATCTGATCCACAGAAAATTGACCACACTGCCTAGCATGTAATAAGTAAACAGATATTAGCTACTGTTACTATATTCAAGGATCTGAAGAAAAGTTATGGTTACTCTCTGCTTTGTGAATAGCAACAAGCACTGTTTCTCCTATTGTAGGGATCTGAACTCATATTAGAGCCATCACTGCTCTAGGCAAGAGGATAACTTACCTGCCTGAACGCTGACCAACGCTCACTGAAAGCCAGTATTAACCAGGGACTGTGGTAATTACTTTTCAAGTGTTGTCTCAGCTTTGCATAGTAGAAATACCATAGCCAATGAGATTTATCAGAGGTGTAATGATCATTCATTGAAAACTCGGGCCAGCAGGAGGAAGAAAGCTGCTCACGCTCAGATGGTACATGATAGGTACAAGTGGCATTTGAACTCAGGCCCATGAGCTTCTCAGGCAGCACCCACGTTCTCCTGTTTACAAGAGACCAGTTCTTCAAAGTGAATCCTGAGCCACTTGATGGGCAAGGAATCAGGTTGTCTGAGTGTGGAAAAATGTCTACGCATTTATCATTGTCAAAACTCCTTTCGAGAAAATGTGCAGTAATTGTACATTTAATTCAGCCCCAGCACAACACAATGTTCCAGTGAAGTGTACAGCCAAGTGGCATGTGTTGAGATGATGACCCTGTTGGGAGGGAGTCTTGTAAACCTCGCACTAAAGAAAAATGACCAACAAACACATGCAGTGGTTTATGGGCCTCATCTCTTTGTGGCAGCTCTGTGGCTCCTGGGAAGGAAATGGAGCACTTAGGAAGACATACTGAGCCTCCTGGTTCCCATGGGTGTACGATACGTGAGCCAGTGCGTGAATGTATGTCCTTGAATATTCATCAAAATCCCCAGGGGGAGACAGTTATGGACGTCAGAGCAAGCCTGGGTCCACGATGAATAGACCCTCCCTTTGGAGTTCCCTGGGCCTCCCTGCACTTGAGTCAAGCCTGGAAGAGTTGTGGGGAGCACATGGCAGCCCTGTGGATGCTGGCAGTAAGGAAACTTCTGCTTGGGCATCTCAACAAAATAGGACTCATTGC
This sequence comes from Rhinopithecus roxellana, assembly GCF_007565055.1. Lineage (NCBI taxonomy): Eukaryota > Metazoa > Chordata > Mammalia > Primates > Cercopithecidae > Rhinopithecus > Rhinopithecus roxellana. The sequence goes on from NC_044568.1 coordinate 55,074,348, forward strand.
CATGGACTGAGCTCATGCAGTGATCTCGCATAAGAACCTAAATGTGGTTATTTTACATGATGCTTGCCAGCATACCCAACGCCCTTATGGTGAGCTGTGTCCTGGGCTTGGGAGGAGATGAAAAGTCCTTTCCTACTTCAGTCTTACCCATGCAAATAGCTGAACATCAGGACCCACTGCTTGTATCTATACCTCCAGCTCAGGATAGAACAACTTGTAGGAAGCAGATATCAATTGATATTTGTTGGCCAGGCACGGTGGCTCACTTGTAATCCCAGCACTTTGGGAGGCTGAGGCAGGTGGATCACGAGATCAGGAGATGGAAAGATCGAGACCATCTCGACTAACACAGTGAAACCCCATGTCTACTAAAAATACAAAAAAATTAGCTGGGTGTGGTGGCAGGCGCCTGTAGTCCCAGCTACTCAGGAGGCTGAGGCAGGAGAATGGCATGAACCCGGGAGGCGGAGCTTGCAGTGAACTGAGATTGTGCCACTGTACTCCAGCCTGGGTGACAGAGCGAGACTCCATCTCGGAAAAAAAAAAAAAAATTGATGTTTGTTTCTGAATCAATGAAAAGCCACTTCTTCTTTGAGAGCACAGGCAGCCTTTCCTCTCCAGAGACTGGGATGGGGTGAGGGATGTGGGGGAAGGAGATACCCTCTGGGCGGCTTACAGTCTCACAATGATTCCACTGACTTTTATAGGGGACAAAATCCTCACACATGTACACAAGCACACACACTTGCACACCCCCCAAAACATGACCATTCTGACCTATGCCGTCACTCCCTGGAGATTTAAGAGTGAGCCAAGGGAAGGTATCTGAGCTGAACTGGACCAATAAAATTATTCTTGAGGATGTGAAATTCAGGACACAGAAATATGGTGATGGGCAACATCCAAGCTGAAGTATATCAGTTGGAGAGTTCCAGATTCACATATTGCAGTGCCCAGACAGGTTTGATTTCCTTCTTTTTATGATCAGATGCTCCTTTGTGTCCATGTGCATACAACTCTCTCACTGCTGTGGGTTTCACTGCCCACCCCCTACCACCACCAACAAAAAAGATATGTGGGAGTTCTAACTCTCAGTGACTTTATTTGGAGATAGGGTCTTTACAGAGGTAATCAAGTTAAAATAGGGTCATGGGTAGACCTTAATCCAGTATCACTGGTATCCTGTATTAGTCCATTTTCACACTGCTGATAAAGACATATCTGAGACTGGGTAATTTATAAAGAAAAAGATGTTTAATGGACTCACAGTTCCATGTGGCTGGAGAGGCCTCAGAATCATGGTGGAAGGTGAAAGGCACGTCTTCCATTTGGCAGCAAGTGAAAAAGAATGAGAACCAAGCAAAAAGGGAGACCCCTTATAAAACCATCAGATCTCATGAGACTTACTACCACAAGAACAGTACGGGGGAAACCACTCCCAAGATTCAATTATCTCCCACCAGTCCCTCCCATAACACATGGGAAGTATGGGAGCGACAATTCAAGATGAGATTTGGGTGGAGACACAGCCAAACCATACCATGTCCTTACAAAAATAATGGGAGATATTGACTCAGAGGTAGACATAGACAAGGGAGACTGGCATGTGAAGGGAAGGGAGAGACTGGGATGATGCAGCTACCAACTAAGGAATGCCAAAGGTTTCTAACAAACCTCCAAAAGCTAAGAGAGGCATGAACAGATTCCCCTCACAGCCCTCAGAAGAAACCAGCCCTACCTACACCTTGACCTTAGACTTCCAGCCTACAGAACAGATTGACAGGAAATTCCTTTTGTTTAAGCCACCCAGTTTGTGGCACTTTGTTATAGGAGCCCTAGCGAACTAAGACACACCCCAACAATCTTCTTTCTTCCCTTTCCTTACCTCCTTGATACTAATCATAGTGAATTCCTTTTGCTTGCAACCAAGAGAAACCTAACTCAGGTTTCTGACTTTTATCAGAACTCAGGATCCTGGCTTTTATCAACCACTATAAAATTCATTTTGGATTTGTAAAGCAAAGCAACTTATAATTAACACAGAGGCTGTAACACAGAAACCAAGGAGATGCCTTTAGACCAAAGAGGCAGTAACTAGAGAACGTTCTTTTTCAGATAGAATGGGTTGAGAAAAACAATTTGCTGTAAAAAAAAAAAAAAAAAAAAAAAAAAAAAAAAGTTTCATTTCTCTGACTGTTGCTAGCACAAACGGCAGAAAACAAACAAGCTCTTAAAGGCAAATAAGTTGGTTTTTGTCTCACCCTGTATCATAGGAAAGATCATTATAAAAAACAAAGGCATTCATTGAAATATTGACCCTGTTAAGAACTATCAGGAGATCCCCATTTAGGAGTTGAATTGTGTCCCCTAAAAGAAACATCCAACTCCTAACCCCTAGTGTCTGCAAAAGTGACTTTATTTGGGAATAGAATCTGTGCACATGTAATCAAGTTAAGATGAAGCCGTTAGAGTGGACCTATTCCAGTATGAGTGGGGTCCACATAAGAAGAAAACGCCGTGTGAAGACAGAGACGTGGGGAGAACACCATGTGAGGAACAAGGCAGAGACTGCAGTGATTTAGCTACAAGCCAAGGAACACCTGGGGCTACCAGAACCTAAAAGAGATGAGGCCGAATCCCCATCTAGACACTCTGAAGGTAGCGTGGCCCTTGCCAGCACTTTGATTTCAGAGTTCTAGCTTCCAGAGCTGTGAGACAAGTATTTTCTGTTTTAAGTCACCCGGTTTGTGGTACTTTTTTATGTCAGTCCTAAGAAACTAATTCATCCCCTCACTTGAAATATCTCTTTGGGTTGTGAGGAGGTTTACGCAGGGTAATGCCAAAGATTTGAAAACTCTCTCACAATGCAGAGTTAAAAGATGTTTACAGTAACTGAATTTTCTATAGTAAGTCTGGAAGTGCTATCACCTACAAGATCTGGATAGGATACATATCATGAAAGTAAGTAAATGTTGTCCTTCCTTCTGGTCCTCATTAAAATGTGTTCAGTAAATTGATGTCAAAATAACTAATACTCTACAATCATACTTGAACATGGGTTACATTCAAACCAGGAAGACTAGTTATATGGTACCTTTTGGTGTGTTTGTAATAAAGGTTCTGCTTTTGAATGGTGTAAAGAAAGCAACTAAAAGAAAATATAAAATCAAGGCATTCTAAACAACATTTTGAAAGTGACTAGTAGCAGAGTTTGCATTAGGCTGTGTCCTGGAACAACTCTGTTCTTAGAATAAAAATAAAAGATTGTCTTTTTGGTTGGTTGAAGAAGTCTTCCTTCACTTTCCAGCAAAGATTCTTATGCCTTTGATCTTTTGATTGTTCCCAAATAATGATGTGTTTGTTCTAAAAATAATTCTTCTTCAAGGAAGAAACAGAAATGTATTTTTTGGGACTACATTGAAGAGAGCAAACTGAGCTCTAAAAGGGGGAAAAAGAGAAATCGATTGAAGGCATGCCATGTGTTAAATTTACTGCTGATGTTCCAAGAAAATCTTTCCCTAATATTTTTAGACTGAGATTAATGTATTTGCAGACAATTTTAGAATATCAAGAATCCTAAACTGAACATCTGCTTTATTGTCTTGGTCCTAGAGTCAACCTTGTGGCTTAAACATTTAGAAAGCAGATTTGGGGGAGTAAATACATAATTTTGGCTTATCCAAAGAATTTACTCAGGTGCTTTGGGAATCAAAATGGTTTTTCCTTTCTTTGCTTTGATAGATTAACGTTAGAGTTACTGGCTTTATTAAGCATTGTATGACAATATCTTTCAATGTCCATTAAAGAATACTTAGTAGAGTAAATGTTAAATTACCATGTTACATCTCCATAAATACATGTGAAGTCCATATGAATGCCAAATGAATTCAATATGGTCATTTCTATTACAATAAATGCCAAGTGAATTCAGAGTGATGAGGCACTTAAAATGTCACACACTCCCAACTAGTTCCATCGTGAATTCAGTACTCCCGGTGACACATTCTTGTCAGGGTTTCCACTGTAAATACTACTTTCAGCAGTTTATCATAAAATTCTACGTGAGGAATTGATTCTCATTGGAAATATGGAAGATAAACTCTAAACCTCAAAAGTAACATCAAAATAAGGTGACTGTACTGGGATTCCCACCCCTGCTCCCAAACTTGCAAGCTTAATATTTGAATAAAATATCTAGTTATGGTTTTTGATATTTTATATCAAAGAAAATTTCAATGTGATAAGTTCCCTCCTAGAACAAAGAGTTCTTTTAAAATGTCTCTTTGTAAAATTGACTTAATTTCGTACCCTTCTTATTGAGGCAGATGTGTCAAAATTACACGCAATAAGCAAATGGGAAAACCGAAACATCATAATAAGATAATTAGTTTAGTCAACACAGAAGCATGGATAATATCTGGTTTCATGATCTAATATTTCCACTTTTCCAGTATTATCCAAAAATATCCACTTTGCAACTATAATATTTTTTAATTCTGAAACTTTATACTCTTGACCATCACCTCCTGGGTACACACTGTTGGTCACTCTTCTGTAAGAAATAGGTAGATAGACGGAATAAACACAGAGAGAAAGCTGAAGAAATACAAATTGCCAATTGATGCATTTGACAACCAAGCAGGTAGTAGGAATAACCACCTACTCTGGCTGAGGTGTGATCCATCCCTTAATAATGCATTCTCCCTTAATAACTCTCCTGACCAACTGCTCTGTTCAGTTGAGAGATCAACAATCCCATAAGGGAGTCCACCAAAGCCCACTACAGACACATAGTATTGGTAAATACGTTGACTAGTAATCCGTTTTCCATCAGGTTAAGCAATGCTTCTGCAAGTCATACCAGAAGCTGGAGGATGTCATAAAACCAAATCCCATAAATGGGACTCCAAATTAGGGCCCGTCCACAGTCTGTTAATCATGCTGGACAAAGAGAGGTGAGGTTTGCCTTGTATTCTCAGTTCTTGTAACACGATTCTCCTGATCTCTAATGACAGTAATGAATTACATAATGGCTGAGTAATGAATTGGGTTATTTCCTAAGGCTGGAGATCAAGAGACATTAAATACTTATTCTCAAGGTGACTCAGTTGATAAAGGGCTATTTGAGTGCATTCACTGCAGTGGAAGCAAGACCTGAGTAAGATGCCAAGGACAACATTGCCTGGGCCCTCTTTCTCAACAGGTTGCAGAGTCAGCTGAAGGTGCTAATTGCAAAAGATGCAAGAAAATGTGAAGTTACCTTAATGACGTGGCAGGCCGATCACTTGACAAAGAAAACTAACTCATTATTAAGCGCATTTTGTCTTGTTTCCATCTAGCATCAAAGACACTAGCTTGAGAGACATCTGTGCAATTGATTGCAGCAGTCCAAATTCTATCTCAATCGATAATAGCCTGAAGGGCAAGGCCAGGTTATATTTCTTTGTTCCCCAAAGTGTCTTGGACATAATAAGTGCTCAATAAATATTTGATCGACTTGATAGGGGCTGGTGGTTTTATCCACAGATATTGCATCAGACATACATTGCCTGATAACAGCCAACTCATCAGTCAGAGCCTCTTATGGAAGGAAGAAAGGGCCTATTTCACCCAGAAAGGAATTTCAGGGTCTTACGCCAATAATCACACCTTTTGTCATGAATTCTTTTTTCCATTTGAGTCATATAAACTTTCACTGTTGGATGCTTAGGTTTATATACGAAAAGAAAAAATCATTCACAGAGATTTTAGTCATTTTGCCAAAATTATACTTTCACAGTCTATCCTGCAAAGGGTACATTATGAGAACTGATCTAGTCAATACTATCACATCTGGCTCATGATGCTAAAGCAATATATAATACATAAATATGGAAAAAAGAAATTGTGCCTTTCTTTTCTATGCATGAGAAAAAAAGTCTGCAACAAAGACAATTAGAATGGAAGAACGGAAGCTCAGTAAGTGGGAGATGACAATAATTGTAAATGCTAAACTCTCAAATCAAATATGTAATTAAATGTATATGATTCCAAAGTGCAATTAGTCATGCACCGTAAGATTTTTTGGACACATATTGATAGTGCTAAGGCAGAGTTGTCATATTAAAATGGGAATCAATTAGCTCGTTCTTAGTTAGGCATACAAATAAATTCAGCTTTTACAAAGAGGTAATCAAGGATACTGGGTAGAGCACAGACCCTGAAGTTAAACAGAACTGAGTACGAATCCAAGCATCACCGCGTTATAGCTCAGCAACTTTGAGCATTTGTACCTAGAGACAATGCAGTGTCATGGGAAGAGGCTGGATCTATTGGGAAACCTGAATTCCAATCCCACCATTGTAACTCATCAACTCTGTGACCTTGGGCACATCACCTGTTCTCTTTAAACTTCAATTTCACATCTTTACAATGAGATTATTTCACTTCTTCTTGGGCATCTTCCTTGTTTTATTGTCATTATCTATTCCAGGCCAGTGCACATATAGCATGATTCACATTAGCCACATCACAGGACCCATCCCATCATAAAGTGAGAAAATTGCCAAGTAGGGCATGCCCTAGAATGCAGACCCATGAAGTACTTCTCCACCTAAATGACACATCCACTCAGAAAGCCAACTCTGACCCTCTTCCTTTAGGTTAAATCCTCTGGCGTGTGTTATAGTCTGTATTTCTATTATCAGAGCACTTACAACAGGACAGTTTTAAATGCCTACATAAAAACAAAAATGATTAAAATTTACCACCTTCATACTGGCACAAGGTTAAATATAAAGACCAGGGAAAGAGAGTGCAAAATAGATCACACATATTGGTTATTTGATTTATGGCTGCAATTCAGTGATGGAAAGGGTGATCTTTTCAATAAATTGTGCTGCAGCAACTGCAAAAATCATACGTCTTGACCTCTACCTCACACCATACATGAAATTAGTTTAAGAAGAAAATTAATCATGAAACCTATGAAAATCAAGCTTTTAGAAAACCTAGTGGAGAATGTCCATGACCTTGGGGTATGTAAATATTTCTTAAACAGGACACAAGAAGCAATAACCCTAATAGGAAAAATAAATAATTAGCCTTCATTAAAATAAACAACATCTGTCTATCAAATGATACCATTAAGAAAGTGAAAGACAAGACACAAAGGGAAGAGACTTGTAATTCATGCATCTGACAAAGACTTATATTCAGGATATATGAAGAACTCCTTGAATTACCACTGAGGGAAGTTTCTTTTAAATGGAAGAGAACTGTTACATTCTGGAAAACAACTTGCTGGGTATGCATATAAGTGCTTGAGATTGGAACTCAATGAGGGAGCAAGAATATAGAATACTCATACCATGTAACAGCCCCCACATACCGGGTAGAAAATCAAGAGGAGAGATGGGAACAGGGATGGAAAAAGAAAACTTGGAGGTAGTTAGAGATAGAGAGCTAGGTACAAGCAACAAAAGAAAATAGGCCTGGTGCCTGGAGGACATTTAAGAATAGCCATGTTTAATATTCCACTGGGAGTTGATAAAATCTCCAAACACAACTTTCTAGAATTTCAATGAAGTGTGCTGTCCACACAATGCTTTCAAAGAAAAGGGAAGGGCTATTTTCCTACACGTGGATTGTGCAATGTAAAGATGATGAAACAAAACAACAAAACGAGCAGATGCTGATCTTAGAGCTAGGAGGGGACCTTTGGTAGTGAGCACCCACCCCCGTGAAATTCCAGAAATGTCACAGATATCACTGAGCATTCTCAAGGCATGCAACAGAGTTTTGGTCCAATTCTATCTAGATTTCACGGAATGGGAGATCCCAGTTGGCATGCACTTAACGTATTTTCATTGATCTCTCCCAACTAAAACATTAAATTCTTTGAGAGCAAACTATATACAGGAGCCCCAAAATATTCAATGGATCATGAATGAATAAATAAATGAATGCGGATGAATGGAATTTAGGCATTTTGTTCACTCTCGTCAGCTTTCAGAGCTTCCTGATCACTTTTTTTTTCAGTCTCTCATTTTACTGGTGTTTTTTCATTTGACCATTTTCCTATCATTTGCCAGAAGTTCCCAGTCATATGCTTATTGTATTGTTCATCTACAAAGCAACATTTCAGCCCAAATGTGCACCTTCTCTATTTGGGGATGAGTTACACTATAGCATACAGTGATTCAAACACATTTGCAAAATAATTACCCCTCTTTCATAACTGAGGCTTTTATCTGAATAAATGTTTCCCTAATAAAGCTTGCAGCTGGGTTGAGTTTGAGAAATACAACAATTAGGAGTCATGGGACAAGAGCTCAAAAAAGGGTTCCCTTTAAACACGAGCATTTGCTTCCTACATTTCTGATTAGTAGGAACAAGGCCTGTATGTGCCTGCCAACATAGCACTGATTGCTAATCAAGTGGCCATGGTATGTGTGAGCAAAAGAAAATTAGAAAACAAACGTAGACACTGATTAGTTTTCTATAAACATCTTAAAAGATATATGAAGCAGGAACCAGCTAAGGTGAAGCAGGTAAGAAGAATCCAGCTCTTCTTGCTTTGCCAACTTTACCTGAACCAAATCTGGAAGTAAAAAAGAAACTATGGAACAAGGCATCAAACTGACTGCAAGACCCAGATGAATCTAGGGAGTAATTAGTAATGACAACAGCAACAACCACAATCAAAACTGCCAAGGTTTGTACTCAACCCTACCACCTAGCAAAACAGTGATGTTCATTAGCTCATTCTGGTGTCGTAATTACTCCCTGAGGTGACTGTTAATTTTTGCCGTCTCCATTTTACAGGTGGAAAAACTGAGATTCCACAAGGGAATAATTTGCTCAAGGTAATGTATTCAAGTGACGGAACCAGGATTTATAATGATGTCTTCCTCTCCATATTTCGGCTTTGCATTTGACCTATTGATATGCTTTGGCTGTGTCCCCAACCCAAATCTCATCTTGAATTAATAATTCCCACATGCTGTGGGAGGGACCTGGTGGGAAATAATTGAATCATGGGGGCAGTTTTCCCATACTGTTCTCATGGTGGTGAATAAGTCTCACGAGATCTGACGGTTTTATAAGGGGAAACCCCTTTAATTTGGTTCTCATTCTCTCTTGTCTGCTGCCATGTGAGACATGACTTTGCTCCTCTTTTCCTTCCACCATGATTGTGAGGGCTATCCATTAAACCTCCTTTTCCTTATCAATTACCCAGTCTAGGGTATGTCTTTATCAGCAGCGTGAAAACATGCTAATATACCTATAGTGGAAAAGAAATATATTTGAACAAGCCAAGGGGTGATAAATATTATCGACAATATTATAAGCAGCATTAGAGAAATAGGTTTAAAAAATACAGAGATTCAAGGATGTAGGGGTAACCTTTGCAGCTAATGGGAGCTGGTGAGGAGACAGGACTTCTTAAAAACATCCATTCTGGAGAAGACAGCAAACAACCACACTAATAGAAGACACCCACTGTTAACATTCAGTTTTTACATTTGCTTTAGTTGGAATATCAAACCCATACTTGAAAGAGTGTACTTGGGGATCTCACCTGAGTATTCACTTTAGGTATGTGCGTAATTATTCATTGTTCTGTCAACAGGCCTCCCTCCCTCCTTCCCTTCCTCCCTCCCTTCCTTCCTCCCTCCCTCCCTCCCTTTCTCCATCTCTCTTCCTCGTTCCCTTTTATTTATTTATTTATTTTTTGAGCTAAGGTCTTGCTCTGTCACCCACGCTGGAGTGCAATGGTGCCATCTCAGCTCACTGCAACCTCCGCCTCCCAGGCTCAAGCATTCCTTCCATCTCAGCCTACTGAGTAGCTGGAACTATAGGTGCATGCCAGCACACCTGGCTAATTTTTGTATTTTTAGTAGAACAGGGTTTCACCATGTTGCCCAGGCTGGTCTCGAACTCCCGAGCTCAGGTGATCCACCTGCCTCAGCCTCTCTCAAACTTCTGGGATTGCAGGCGTGAGCCACTGCACCCAGTCTTGTGACCACTGCTTTCTAATGCTATTTTCCACACCAGAGGAGATGCTGTCAGTGTCTTGATAAATTCCTTAGACTGCACCCCACTTCACTGTGCTCCAGGCAACCTCCCATTGCAGGATGTGCAGTTCTGTGCCTGAGGGCTTTTCTCAGAACCACAGAAGATGAATCTGCCTGTGTATGTGGCAGGTGTGATGCCCCTCTGGTGGGAAGTGTTCCCAAATCAACACCCTTTTTTCTGGGAGTAGTCCTCAGCCAAGAGCACTGACATAAATACTCCCAGCCTTCCTCAGGAGGGATAACTCTGAACTGTGTCTTCTACATTATTTCCAGAGTTTTCTTACAGGATTAAACTTTAGTTGCCTACCATAGCTTAATACTGCACCCTACCTTGACTCTCCTTTCTTTCTCCTTGTCTTGTGTGCAGTACTGGTGCTTCCTGCACCTTTTAAATAAACTATACACACTCACATCCTTGTCTCTTCTCGAGGACTGCGATTAAGACACACATAAACCCATGTCATTTCATGTGTCCCCACTGGACCAGAGTCTTAGACTTTGGACACCGGTGGCCTTTCAGAAGGCCCAACGCTGATGTCAGGCAATGCCATGCTGAAGTTGAGACATCTTTTTAACACCACAGACTTTTTACACTTCAGACACTCTGTCAAAAGCTCAATATTGAAATTACCTCATTATCTCCTCTAAGGCTGGCAGAGACCATTGATACTTGAGAGGGCTAATCTAAAAGAAACATTGATCATTTAATCTGCTCAGTTTACTGAGTTCTATTCCTGAATCAAGTCAAATCGCCAGGAAGCTTAGCGCTCTGTAGGAATGCATTCACCTTATCACGATTCCTTTTCATGTCTTTACTGAGGTAAGATATACAATGTAACCAGGCAAAGACTGTTTTTACACCTCTGGAAAAATAGCTGTTGAAAAAGCTATTCCCTGTGTAACTCAATGCCCTTTTCAGTAAAGGCTCTTAAGATACGTTCTTACCAGAAATAAATGCCAAGGGGAAAAAGTATTATCTTTCTGTTTATTGGTGTGTTGTTGCTACTGCTGTTGCAGCTGCTTTTTCTTTTTCTTCTTCTTTTAATTAAACAATGAAAATTATTTAAGCTAACACAATTCCATTTTTACATGGTTAAGTAAAAACTCAAAGTAAATTAAGTGCTACATTTGAATAACTATATCCAATTACTGTCCTTTTATATTCTATGTCTTTAAAAAGATTTTTACTATCATGAAATTGTACTTTAATAAGCTGTTTGGAAACATTTAAAAATAAATGTGATAGACATGATGAATAAACAACATTAAATCTACAAATCATCAGAATATAATCTTTGCTATAAAATAGGTTATATGTGGACAAACAGATGTTATTGATGCTTGATTCAAGATTACCTACATTTGGTTCATAGCAAAAACGAAGTTCCTGCAGTTCAGAGATAACACAGGAAGGATCAACAGGTAACCTTCTATTTGCAACAATATACCTGTTTGCAACTGACTTGCAATAATATACATGTTTATTCATTCAGTCAGTCACAAATTTTGTGTATCTGCTATGTGCTAAGTATGGCATTAAGGTTAGGTATAGATATCTGAGAAAATATATGAATGCTGACTCTGTTCTCACGGAATTCGTGATTCAGCGAGATTGTGTGTGTGTGTGTGTGCGCGCGCGCACGCGTATACATGTGTATGTGTGTGTGAGAGACAGACAGAGACAGAGGGAGAGAGAGACAGAAAAAATAGCCTAAATTAAAGACTGCCTCGCCCAACCTCCAATGAAAAGTAAAATAGCAACAAAGGGAACTAAGGAAACAGCTTTGGAAACCTGATTGTGAATGTTTATGTGTATCTGTGAGGGTAGCACATAGCATGAGTCATGGCTTGTACTATAGCTGCACCAGAAAAAAAGAAACAGCAAAACAATGCAGCAGTAGCGTGACCACCCTATCAACAGGGAACAGGCGTTTGTGGGTTTAGTTTAATGCTAGTTACTATTTCTATTTTCTTAAAACAGAACGGAGAGCTCTGCAGTTGCCCTCTGTTTAATGATACATGAGGTGTTGACAAGAACCTAAACACAAGCCTGTAGCTTGTTTTGGTTGTGCTGATATTGTGCTGAGGTCACAACCCAGGACCACGAACCCAGAGGCTCTGATAAAGGAGTATCTCCGCTCTTGGCACCACCACACCATAACCTTCAAAGGTGAACTCTGGGAGGAGTCCATGAAGATCTACAGGCAAATGGTTGGGCCAAGGGTCACCCCCCACTCCTCACCTGTTCTTTCCCTAAATGCACACAAGACTGAGCAGTTGTGTGGGCAATGCACTCAAGTAGAGTTGATTCTACCTATTCTCACAGTGCTCATCCAACATACGCCTTGGTCATTGGCATCTGTAGGTAGGGCAAACATTTCATTATGAACATTATGGTTGGCATCTGTAGGTAGGACAAACATTTCATTATGAACATTATGGTCTAAAGTAGTATCACCACTCAGGGAACTAGTTAGAAATGCAAATTCTCAGGCCTCATCCCTGAACTTCTGAGTTAAAAATGCTGAAAGTGGGGGCCTACTATTTTAATAAACCCGGGTAGATCAGCAGACTTCCAACCATTTTAACACCGAGGACCAGTTTTGTGGAAGCTAATTTTTTCATGGGATGGGGAAAGTTGATGATGAGGATGGATTTGGGTTGAAACTGATCTACCTCATATCATTAGGCATTACATTCTCATAAGGAGCACACAATCTAGATCCCTGGCATGCACAATTCACAATAGGGTTCACGCTCCTATTGATACAGGAGTTAAGAAGAAATTACACAGGCAGATGGTAAGGGTGTGGGAGTCCTTGGTAAGGCTGTTCTTTTTAATGAAAAGCAACCCCAAATCATTTTCTAACAAAGAAAATATAAAATTGAGCCGCAGACATAGACAAGTAAGCTGGAGGCTTGCACAGGTGAATGCTGGCAGGAACTAAGGACTAGACATGTTCAAGATAGCAGCTCCATCCTCCTTTCTCTTCCAACCACATGTACAGTAAGAAGCAGACAAGATGGTGCCAATCAACTGGAAAGCTCATTTACATAAGATTAGGGTGGGGTGACCAGCCTTCTCCACGCCCTATATAAACATCATACCTGATAGAATCAATGTGTGAGCGCTATGTAAATCAGACACTGCCTCCTTAAACCTGACTATAAAATTCAACACATCTGCCACCTGCTGGTCTTTTTCTGCTCCAAGACCCCTTCCTCTATAGAGGAAGCTGTTTCTCTTTCTCTTCTCTTCTACATATTAAACCTCCACTCCTATACTCCTCATGTGTGTCCATGTCCTAAATATTCCTGGTACGCAACAATGAACCCCAGGGTATATACCCCCGACAATATAACCACTTCTCTATAAGACTCTATTGACACTGCCATTCTGACAGGAGGTGGAGTTCAGTGGGTTATTGCTCACTCTTCTGCTGTGGTCCATGGTCCAGAGGTTGGCGACCCCTGCTATAGGTGATTCTGATACACACTCACATTTGAGAATCACTGGCTCAAGAACCAGTTTTCTGAATTGATTTCCAAGGTAGATCCTTTTTGCTTTTTTCTTTAAATCCCAATGCTAGGAAAACATGTTGGAAACCAGCTGCATCTCATTTATTCAAATAGCACACAGATCTTAAGACCAAAAAGGCTTCATGAAAACAGTTGTAACTATTTCATCATGTGGTATGATCTGGCTCTATATCCCCACCCAAACCTCATCTTGAACATGTAATCCAAATTGTAATCCCCACATGTTGGGGGACGGACCTCATGGGAGGTGATTAGCTCATGGGAGCAGTCCCCTCATACTGTTCTCATGATAGTGAGTTCTCATGGGATCTAATGGCTTTTTAAGGAGCTTCTCTCCTTTCACTCTGTACTTCTCCATTTTGCTGCCATGTGAAGAAGAAAGTGTTTGCTTCCCCATCCACCATGATTGTAAGTTTCATGAGGCCTCCCCAGCCCTGCAAAACTGTGAGTCAATTTAACCACTTTACTTTATAAATTACCCAGTCTCAGGTATGTCTTTTTAGCAGTGTGAGAATGGACTAATACAGCAAATTGGTACCAAGGGAGTGGGGTGCTGCTATAAGGATATCCAAAAATGTGGAAGTGACTTTGAAACTGGGTAACAGGCAGAGGTTGGAACAGTTTGGAGGGCTCAGAAGAACACAGGAAATTGTGGTAAAGTTTCGAACTTCCTAGATACTTGTTGAATGACTTTGACCAAAATGCTGATAGTGATATGGACAATGAAGTACAGGCTGAGGTGATTCAAATGGAGATAAGGAACTTGTTAAGAACTGAAGCAAAGGTCACTCTTGCTATGCTTTAGCAAAGAGATTGGTGGCATTTTGCCCTTGCCCTAGAGATCTGTGGAACTTTGAACCTGAGAGAGATCATGTAAGGTGTCTGGTGGAAGAAATTTCTAAGCAGCAAAGCTTTCAAGAGGAAGCAGAGCATATAAGTTTGGAAAATTTGCAGCCTGACAATGCAATAGAAAAGAAAAACCCTATTTTCTGGGGAGAAATTCAAGCCTGCTACAGAAATTTACATAAGTAACGAGGAACTACATGTTAATCACCAAGACAATGGAGAAAATGTCTGCAGGGCATGTCAGAGGTTTTCATGGTAACCCCTCCCATCACAGGCCCTGAGGTCTAGGTGGAAAAAATGGTTTTGTGGGCTGGAGCCAGGGTCCCCCACCTGCTGTGTGCAGCCTAAGGACTTAGTGCCCAACTACTCCAGCCATGGCTCCCAGCTACTCCAGCCATGGCTAAAAGGGGCCAAGGTACAGCTCAGACAGTGGCTTCAGAGGGTGCAGACCTCAAGCCTTGGCAGCTTCCATGTGGTGTTGAGCCTGCAGGTGCCCAGAAATCAAGAATTGGAGTTTGGGAACATCTGTCTGGATTTCAGAAGACGTACGGAAATGTCTGGATGTCCAGGCAGAAGTTTGCTGCAGGGGCAGAGCCCTCACAGAGAACCTCTGCTAGGGCAGTGCAGAAGTGGAATGTGGGGTCAGAGCCACCACACAAAGTCACCACTGGGGCACTGCCTGGTTGAGCTGTAAGAAAAGGGCTGCTGTCCTCCAGACCCCTGAATGGTAGATCCACAGACAGCTTGCATGGAGCACCTGGAGAAGTCATAGACAATGCCAGCCCATGAAAGCAGCCAGGAGGAGGGCTGTACCCTGCAAAGTCACAGGGAAAATGTTGCCCAAGGCCATGGAAACCAACTTCTTGCATCAGCATGACCTGGATGTGAGATATAGAGTCAAAGGAGATTATTTTGCAGCTTTAAGAGTTAATTACTGCCTTGTTGGATTTCAGACTTGCCTGGGCCTGTAGCCCCTACGTTTTGGCCAATTTTCTCATTTGGAATGAGTATATTTATGCAATGCCTGTATCTCCATTGTATCTAGGATGTAACTAGCTTGCTTTTGATTTTACAGGCTCATAAGTGGAAGGGACTTGCCTTGGCTCAGATGAGACTATGGACTTGAACTTTTGGGTTAATGCTGAAATGAGTTACGATTTTGGGAAACTGTTGGGAAGGCATAATTTTGTTTTGAAATGTAAGAAACATGAGATGTGGGAGGGGCAAGGGGCAGAATGATATGGTCTGGTTCTGTGTCCCCACCCAAATCTCATCTTGAATTGTAATCTGAATTGTAATCCCCACGTGTTGGGGGAGGGACCTCGTGGGAGATGATTAGATCATGAGGGCAGTCTCCCCATGCTGTTCTCATGATAGTGAGTGAGTTCTCCCAAGATCTGATAGTTTTATAAGGGACTTTTCTCCCCTTCACTCTGCACTCCTCTCTCCTGCTGCCATGTGAAGAAGGACATGTTTGCTTCCTCTTCTGCCATATTGTAACTTTCCTGAGGCCTCCCCAGCCATGCAAAACCATGAGTCAATTAAAACCTCTTTCTTTATAAATGACCCAGTCTCAAGTATGTCTTCATGGCTGCGTGAGAATGGACTAATACAACATGTAACTGTTAATATCACTCCCCCAATCCTGAATCATTTGAATCAGCCATCCTAAAGATTCACACAAACCCCTTACTCAAAGACATGTCATAAAAATAGAAAAAAATACAGAATTGGTAAGACAACATACTGATATTATAATTAAATTAAAATGCTAACCCTTGCTTTCATTTATGTCTCTACTAAATCATGGCTTCCCATTAGCCAACTTCTCTACTTGTACAGTTCACTGTTTAGAGTCAAGTACAGAATCTTACATTCATTCCTATTAGGTTAATTGTTCACACTTTAAGCCACCATTTCAGCATACCAAATTATTTTTATTTCTGAATTTGTTATGAAAAGTATCAGTCAGAATGCCATTAGCATATCAAATGTTTCAACTCATCATATTTTCATTGATACCAGTTATGAAACCTAAAGGTCTATGCTAAGGGATTAAACACTTTCTCAAGTAAATATTGTCCCATGAGAAAAAGCACATTTTTCAGTAAAGTTTATGTACCCGATCTTGAGTCTACCTCACTGGAATGGCTGGATCGTAGTTTCCACTCTGTCCACACTTTTTGTCTTGGGAAGCTCTGTGAATTCTTTAGCAATGACCCACCCTCTATTTTAATGGAAAAGTTTGTAGAACATGTTAACATTTTTCTCTAATAGGTCAGCTAGAAGTAGCCATAATCACATGACTCTTGAGAAATAATCTCCTTACCTCTTCAGCAGTTGTTGCCCGAAAGCTAAACATTACAAAAATGGGACTAGTGGGACTGAGTTAGGATGTCAAAACAAACAAACAAACACAATAATAAGGTTCCCAGCTATATTTGAATATCAGATAAACAATTTTTTTAGAATAAGTGTGTACCAATGTTGGGCAGGACACACTTATACTAAAAATATACCAACAATCTTTAAAATTATTTGCCTACCTCTGTATGACTCAAAAGCATATGCTTTTGACCACTAATGTAGAATGACTTCTGTGAATGATTCCTTCAGCCAGTAAATCCACATCTGTCCTAAGCAAAGATGCCACATTCTTCCCTCTAACAACAGTGATTTCCCCCCCACAAGCTAGCGTAGAATTTACCAGAGGGCTTAACTGTGCCCCCTTTTTTATGCTGAAGGTGCTTTCTGAATGTCCACTTAGGGTCAAGCTCTGTACTATACATGGAACTTGCAAGGTGATATAGTTTGGTCGTGTCCCCACCCAAATCTCATCTTGAATTGTAGCTACCCTAATTCCCACATGTTGTAGGAGGGACCCTGTGGGAAATAATGAATCATGGGGGTGGTTTCCTCCATACTGTTCGCATGGTAGTTAATAAGTCTCATGAGATCTGATGTTTTTTATAAGGAGATCCCCCTTTCATTTGGCTCTTATTTTCTCTCTTGTCTGCTGCCAACTAAGACATGCCTTTTGCCTTCTGTCACTGACTGTGAGGCCTCCCCAGCCTCATGGAACTGTGAGTCCATTAAACTTCTTTTTCTTTATAAATTACCCCATCGCAGGTACGTGTTTATCAGCAGTATGAAAATGGACTAATACCTAAGACCATCTTAATTCCTAACCAACAACAACAAAAGCAGAAACAAAAACAAAAAGCAATAATAACAACAACAACAAAAACAAAAGAGAGACCTCAAGATACAATTCTAGCTTCCCCATTGCTTATAGAACTTCTAAACTTCATTTATGCCCAGAGCATCAGGGGTTGAATGGCTGAAGCATTTTGCAAAGTAGGGTATGAGTCCAAGTCTTTCTGGAATAGATGTGCATTTTCAGCATTGGAAAATAGAATTCCTCATATTTAGCAGTGATTCTAACCATTTTTTGTTTGTTTGTTATCAGACAGGCTTTCAAAAAATATTATTTTCTAGTGACCTCCAATTACATGATGAGAAAATTCTGTGCAGGGCAGTCAGATAAATAAGGCTAGATATGCCTTTTGACTCAAGAGAGATGGAAATTTAAGTATAAATTAGGTAGAAAGCAGGTTTCTTGGGCAGAGTCACACATGTAATTACCTAATCACAGCATTTCTATGCAATTATTCCCCAAGGGATCTTTTGAAAGAAGATACAGTGCCTACTTTGTTTGGAATTAGCTTCAGTAGAGGTTCAACCTCTTCAGTAACAGAAACAGAAGTTTTCTGTCCTGTAAGTACCAGCAGAAGCTGCCCCTGTGGGGAAATGACAAAGCCACAAGTCTAATATCAGAGTCTGTAGGCAAAAGCAAGTTTTAAAGCTCAGGATTTTAATCTAATTTGAGAAGAGAAGTGATTTATGTCTTCTCTGATGGGGCATCATTTCCTAAAAAGGAAATGGACAGAGGAGGCTATTTAATCCCTATTGCCCTTCTCACCTAGGGTGAACTGGAGTACTGATTTATCTGGGCATCACCAATGCTTTATAGCTTTAATTTTAACTGCTTAGTTTAATATAATTCATTTGAGGGTATAACTACTCAGAGTCCTAAGAGCATCTCAACATGTTTTCTTTTTAAGGATAATTACAAACCAAAACTGCAAAGAGAGCTGATGGGGAGCTCTTTCTGCGATTATGGCTCTGAAGAGGTTCCTAATTCTAAGAAATTATTTATAAAAAAGAAAATAAATTAGATATGTATCTATATTCAGCATCCCTATACAAACCATAAAGTTACTTCAAAGAAAAAGTTAAAACATTCCCATATAATCCATAGTTAAGACACCTGTGTTTAATATAACATATATAAACTGCTTAGAAAAGTACCTGGCATATCTTTGTTAAACGATAGCTGTTGATCTATTACAGTATTCAGAAAGAGAGAGTCCCATACAGACACACAAGAGTACACTCTCTATAATTCTATTTACATAAAGAACAGGCCGGATGTAGTGGCTCATGCTTGTAATCCCAGCACTTTGGGAGGCACAGGTAGGTGGATCACTTAAGACCAGGAGTTCGAAACCAACCTGGCCAACATGGCAAAACCCCATCTCTCCTAAAAATACAAAGGTTGTATTGGGAGGCAGAGGTTGCAGTGAGCTGAGATCGCACCACTACACTCCAGCCTAGGCAACAAAGTAAGACTCCATCTCCAAAAAAAAAAAAAAAAAGAGAGACAAATCCATTTTATTAGAAGTCATGATAGTGATTTCCCTTGTGGAGTATGACTGAGAGGGCACGGGGCTTCCAGCGACCGGTCATAACTCTGTTTCTCTGAGTGTTGGTTATGTGAATGTGTTTGGTTTGTGAAAACTAATCAAGCTATAGTTTTGTTATGACTATACTTTTCTACAGCCATGTTTCTTGATCCATTCAGGATGCTCTAACAGGATATGATAGACTGGGTGGCTTTTTAACAACGGAAATATATTTCTCATAGCTCTGGAGGCTGGAAGTACAAGATCAAGGTACCAGCAAGTTTGGTGTCTGGTGAGGGCTTCTTTTCAGGTTCATCAACAGCTGTCTTTTCATCGTGTCCCCCATGTAGTAGAAAAGGGCCAGTGAGTTCACTGGGGTCTCTTTTATAAAGGCACTAATCTCATAATATCCTGAGAGGAAAGCCCTAATGATCTTACCACCTCCAGACACCATCACATCGGAAGCTAGGTTTCAAAATTTTGGGGAATTTTGGGGACCACAAACATTCCATCTATGGCATATGCTATACTTCAGTGAACAATTAAAAACAAATGGTATCAACCTGATTGGAATGATAGCATAAATATTTTTAAAAGGCGATCTAATCATTTAAAAAATACAAGTAATGGTTCCAAAAACAGATCACGAAAGTCATCCCTACAACTACAAATCAGAAATCTCTTAGAAAGTGCCAGGCAAAAATTGAATATGATGTTATGCACATTGCTAATATTGAAACTAGACTGAGACTGAAACATCTCTTCCCATTCCAATGTCAGAAAAATGGAGGCTTGAGCAATACACAGAAGAGTGGACATAAGAAGAAAAGAGGATAAGGGTTTTCAGATCATTTCAGAAACACTGTTCATCCAAATCTCCAACCTTTCCAGTGGTTTCTCATTGAATATCAGATATAATAAAAAGTGTAAGCTCTTCTTACATCTTCTCTTGCTTTAGTATTTAAGAACAATAAAGATGTTTATCCATTCCAATCTGTAAATTACTGAAACTTGGGGAGTTTTTAGAGAGTCTGTAAAACTGTCACCTTGGACAATTCTTATTTATTTATGTTGAAGAAACATAATTCTCCAGATAAAGTCTTAAGAGAAATGCAAATGAAAACAACAGTAGAATATTCTATGTTGCCCAAAGGATTGGCAGATACTGAGTAAGGATGATAGTATCCAGGGTGTGTGGACATGAATAGAACCACTTTCAAATACTCCTGGTGGAAATATAAATCTGTATGACAGTTTCAAAGACAACTTAATGGTCTTTGTCAACATTTTAATTGGGCCTATCTTCAATTCAACAATATCCATTTCTTTAATTCAATGCCACATGCAATGGGTCCACATGAAGAAATATCATTTGTGCAATGCTTATAAGAAGTGAAAACCTAGAGGCAACCTGGATGCCCATCAATTACAGGATTGGTCAAATGAATTAGAAGACAGCAATGATGAGAAATAATATGCAGCCATCAAAAAGCCTTATGTGGATTACACACACACACACACACACAGAGATGATTGCATACTTTATATTATTGAATGGAGAAAATGACCGAATAGTACGAATGGTATGATCACAGTTCTGAAAAAAAAACAATCTGCTACTCTCACTGAGAGGCTTGTCACCATCACCATCACATTGCATGAAACGCATGAGAGATACACAGCAAAAACATAGCTACGAAATATAAATTATTATTAGAACCATACATCTCCCCAACTAGACCATGTCTTATAGCCCCAATATCTAATACAACGACTGCTATTTAAGAAGGGTTCAAGAATTGTTTATGAAGTATCAACCAATTCTCTCAATATTCAGTAACTCATTAGCACTGGTCACTCATTTAATCAATAAGTACATTGTTGACGATTGGCTGTGTATGAGGCAGGGTGCTTGGGCTGAGGACTGAATGGTGAGTAACACAGGCATGGTTCCTTACCTATTATCACTCATGACCAAAGACATAACCAGGCAATGACAATACAGTGTGATGAGGAATATCAACTATAGGGCATTATGAACACGGTAAAACATGGGCTGAAAATAGCTCAAGTTATATTCTGTATGGGAGACTGAATTTTCCCAAAATAGCCATCATATTACATCTCTCATGCTCACAATGCAATGTAATGGTGACATGACTCTCCATGAGTAGGAGTCTATTTTCTATCTCTTTGACCTCAGGGGAATCTATGACTGCCTCAATTGCTATAAACTATGGTAAAGTCAAGCTTCAGTCATAAAACATCATGCATTTTTACCTTGTTCCCTTGGGATGCTCACTCTTGGCACCAGCAACCATCCTGTGAGGAAGCCCAAGCAGCCACATGGAGAGGCCATGTGTGGATACTGCAGTTAAGAGCCAGAATCAATCACCAGGCACATTAAGGAATGAATATAAAAGGAGCCCAACCTCCAGCTATTGAGTTAACCCAGCCTTCAAGCTATCCTAGCTGACATTGTGAAAAACAGAGATGAATAGTCCCCACTGAACCCTCACTAACGACATATTTGTGAGTAAAACAAATGATTGTTGTTGCTTTAAGATGGTAAGTTTTTGATGGTTTCTTATACGATTATAACTGGACACTGGAATAAAACACATAGTAAAGTATGAATACAACATCTTCATCACTAATGGACCAATGACACCCCTTGATGAACATGGCTGAGATGAAAACTCATTTGGCTGAAGTCTTCCTGTCCATACCTCACACTGCTCAGAGGTTGGGTAAACTATGGTTACGCAAATAGACAACAGAGCAAGAATCACTGCCTGGCTTATCTGTCTTCTCCAAAGCTTTAAGGCCTCTGTGTTCAGAGGTTGTGAGCTTCTGTGCCTCCCTCTTCTAGGTATCTAGTGCAGACTTCTAGAGAAAGTCAAGCCTAAAATGCCATCAAGCCCACCAAGAATGACCTTTAGAGCAGAGGGAAGAAAGTGGGGACACCATTACTAAGAATGCTGTGTAGAACTTAGCAATGTGGACAGGCTGAGAATTGTTCAGGGCAAGGTTTATAATGCAAATCAGTTTTCTAAGTCAGGATCTCTAAGCTTTCAGGAAAACAGGCACAGGGGTGTGAAAAATGTTTTAAAACCTTTAAAAGCCTCATGCAAGATTCTGCAAACAATGGTCTTCTGGCCTTTTTTTTTTTTTGGAAATAAAGTTTTACTGGAACACAGTCATGCCCATTCATTTTACATATTGTCTAGGGTGCTTTTACACACTAATGGCAAGATGTAATAACTGCAACAAAGACCCTATGGCCCGTAAAGTCTAAAATGTTTACTATCTGGACCTTTACAGAAAAAGTTAGCAATCCCTGGCCTAGTGGAATATATCCATTAATGCAAGATGAAGCTGCACAGACTAATTAAAATGTCTTTTGTATTTTTATTTTTTTTCTTACCACTGTCTGGAATTACACCAACTCTCCTGCTGGTTATCCTGTGTTGATCAGAGGCTCTGGTTGGCAGCTCTGCTAGTCTTTGTTGAATATTTTAAAATGGGAAAACTCATTATTACCTAACAAAAGGAGTTTGTAGACAGAATGTTCCAACAGATGGATTCCATGGAGAAAACAAAAAATAAGTGAGGCAAGTCCTTGGTGGTAGCAGACCTGAAGCCACTGAATCAGGACACGGTATATTATTGAGGTAAAGGGCAGAGAGGGTGCCAGAGCTAGCAATGGGCTGGTCTTAGGTAGAGGTTATAAATTCACGGGCTGTGGGCCATTTCTGGATGTCTGACATGTTTGTTTCCTTTAATACATAGCCAAAATCATGTCTACATGTTGGTAGGCAGTGTTCAGGTTGGCCATGCCATACCCATTCCTAAAAACCGTCCCCTGACCTTCATCTGCCACAGTGGCTGGGGACACGAATACTCACTTTCTCAACCTACTCTGCAGCTAGTGCATGACCCGTTCTAGCCAAAAAGATTTAAGCAGAAGTCTGATAGGGGTTGCCAGGGCAATGTTGATTGACATAAAGCTGGTGTAGCCCACTGTTCTTCCTTCCTTGCATAGAAATGCCATGGCTGATTACTAGCTCCTCCTGATCAGTGGGTGGGACTGGCAACACAGAGACTCCACACTCAACTGGCAATTATCTGCAGGAACAATGTTGCAACTGCTCCCCTTTAAACACTGGTTAGGGGTTCTCTGGGGGGCCATCTCTCTGGGCCATTTCTCTAATTTTACGTCACCTCCTTCCTCTTTGATAAGGTGGCCAGGAACTGATGGTATTACTGAGAGCTAAAAGAGGCAGCCCCTGACAGAGTGCCAGGGGCTCTGGTTGGCTCTGCCCTTCCCCTCAACTAGGGGAATCTTGCAGCACAGAGTCTGGCATTTCAAGGCAAGGAAAGTTTGGATCTCTTAAGATGATTAATGGAGGAAAAATAAGGACTGAAAAATCCACCCATTTCAGTAATCAGAGTATTATTCGTATATGGTTCTAAAGCCTCATGGGAAGTTTTTAAGGAAAAAATAAACATCTATTTTTTTTTTCAGGCATGTATCAATGAGTGTCTCCAAAGTGCTTTAAAAAGAATTACCAGCTTTAACAAGGGGGTAATAACAGCACTAAGAACATCTGAGACAGTATGTGCCTAATAAAATTCTAGATGTTAGCTGGTTCCATTACTCAAAGCTTTCACTTCATACAGGCATTATTTACTATATCATTCTGTATTCTAAGAAGTGCTGGCCATGGTGACTTAGAAGAGGTGATGCTATTGCACTGGAAACCTCACATTCCAGATTGATAACGGTAACTCACTCACCTTCCTAGTGCTCGCCGGGTTTATCTTAAAAGCTCTAAAAGTAGGTGGATGGTGGCTTTTCATAAGGTGCTAGAATAACCTCAAGACACAATTGACAACACAGGATAGGAAGTAATGGCTCCAAGTAACAAGTGGGAGTGCAGAAATAAAAGCCACAAATGCACCGCAGCTGAGAAAAAGCCACAACACCGCAACCACCACCTGAATAAATAAATATTTGTTTTGATATTGTCCTCCTGAAATTATTGTATTACTAGATGGGTTTCATCCTAATTCTAAACTTCTTGTTTTGTTTTAACATTATGTTGACTTTTATGAATTGGAGGAGGGGGAGAAGTTGGGGGAAGGCTTTTATATTGTCTCTGCATGAACAAGGCTGCTATTCTGCATTATCATAAAGCAACCACATAGAAATCGAGTCCTTTGATCATTATCTTCTGTTTTGCTAACCTCGAGCTTCTCAATTCACATTTACCACCTTCTTACAGAACAGCAATATATAACTAGTTTTTCTATGAAATAGGGAAAAGAAAATAGGGAAACTAGTTATATACTAGTTATTTAATTGATTAATCTCCATCAACTTTGATTGAACATAAAAAACTGATTCATGACTTGTTTACCCATCAGTAGTTCTTACAAGTTTTGAGAAGCCAGTTGCTACAAACATGCACGCCTTGAATCCTAAGCAACAGAAGATATTGCCTTTGGGGCCCAGACTATATAATTCTGTGATCATTTGCAGACAGGAAGGGTTGGGAAACCAGGATCCTAATTCCCAACCTAGGAATTTTCTCTTTATCTTAAATTACAACCAATGTTCATTTCAAATGCAATTAATTCAGACTCTTTTCTGTATCACAGACCAGGAAACAATAAAGAAGGAAGTGAAGTAAGAGGAAAGAAAGCCCGCATTTACTAAGCAGTTTCACTGCATGCATTGGCTGTGTTCTGGTTGCATATGATTTATCTCATTGAATTTTCATGGCTATCCTACTAAGTAGGTTTTTGGATCCAGGGAAACAGACTCAGGAAAGTAAAGTGGCTTACTTGAAGTTACAAGATAGTAAATGAAACTATGGTTTGTCTGATGCCCCACTAGACTCCATAGCCTCAGAGTACAAAAGTAGGACTCCGTGACCTCCCTAAGAGTTGGCCTTACACTGAAAACTTTTAGAGGTGGCAAATTCACTCTTCACATTTCAGCTTAAAATGTTCTTGTCTGGCTTTATTCCTTTCTAAAGGCTTAAGAACAATAACAGCAGTAAATACGCTCATGTATTGAACCCTTACTATCAACCAAATATAGTTCTGAGCATGCAACGCACACCAGTCCTTAAACTCACTTCATTCATAGAAAAAATGTTCATCAAATTCCCACCTGGTGCCAGATATTGAGCAGTATGGAGACACGCATGTAACAGAAATTATTACAGGCATACTTCCTTTTATTGTGCTTCCCTTTATTACATTTCACAGATATTGCATTTTTTACAAATTGCAGCTTCATGGCAACCCTGTGTTGAGCAAGTCTATTGGCTCCAGTTTTTCTTAAAACATGTGCTCTCTTCGAGTCTCTATGTCAGCATTTTTTTACAATAAAATATTCTTTAAGGTATATGCTTTTTAAAATACATAATGCTATTGCACACTTAAGAGACTACAGTATAAACACAACTCTTATATGCACTAGGATACAAAAATATGTGTGACTTGCTTTATTGCAATATTTCCTTTATTGCCATTGTCTGGAATCAAATCCTCAATATCAACAAGGTATGCCTGTATACCCTTTTTAAATTTAAGGAAACAGAAGCTCAAAAAGTAGTTAAACCCAAGGTTATACAGTGTGGCACAGACTAGCTAGTGACTCACCAAAGAGATTTTATCTTCCTCTCGGGCACATGATTAGACTAATTTTCTAGCCTCCCTTAAGTCTAGTCAATGGAATGTGCACAAAAGTAGAATTCTCACTTTCAGGCATGGGTCATAAAATCCTTTTCTGTGAGTCTTTCTCTCCAGAGCAAGAAATAAGTATCAACTTGTTAAGATCCTGAGTTTTGGAGGCATATCTGTTATAGCTGCATGCATTTCCTCAGTTAATACATACAACAGGCAGAAGGGCAAGGCCAGAATTAGGGTCTAAATCTGATTGATTCTAGAGTCTGTGTTCTAGGATAGGGGGCAACGACACTCATGTTTGCTTCTTTGAAACCTCTATACATTGATCTGAGTTCTATTCCCTGACATGTGAAAGAATCTGCTTATTTCTTCTTCTGTAATACAGGCCTTCGGGGACTTGAATTATATTCTGTGTCTTTCCTTACCTTTCCTAGTTACTTATATGAAATAGTTGTCCAGTCATATTTAATTTGCCAGTGGCTTCTTTGAAATATACAAAAAAGGTACAAATGCATTAGAGGAAATCAATAAGACCAAAAATTTGCTCTTTGAAAATGTCAACAAGATTGACAAATCTTAGCTAAACTAACCAAGATAAAAAGAGAGAAGACACAGATCACCAAATTAATAAATAAAAAAGAGCACACTGCCACTGATCTTACAGAAATTTAAATGATTATAAAGAAATGCTATGAATGTTATGCCAACAGTTAGACTATTTCTATGAAATAGAAAACATTTCTAGAATGATACAAATTATCAAACTGATTCAAGAAGAAATTAAAAATCTTAATAGCAGAAAACAGTTAAAAACAAATAATAATAAACGGAATCAAAAATTTAGACTATTTCTGCAAAGAAAAGTTCAGAGCCAGATAGATTCACAGGTAAGTTTTATCAAGCATTTAAAGAGGAAATAATACCAGTATTCTACAAACCCTCCCCAAAAATATAGGAGGAGAGAACACTTCCCAACTCATTCTATGAGGCCACTATTACATTATTACCAAAGCCATTTAAAGATATTAAAATAAAAAAGACCAATATCTCTCATGAATATAGAAACAAAATCCTCAACAAACTGTTTGCAAACTAAATTTAATAACATAGTTAGCAGGCTGATAATGGGTCCTAAAGATATCAGATCCTGACCCCTGCAATCTGTAAATACTACGTGATTTGGGAAAAAAAGGTCTGTGCATATGTGATTGAATTAAATATTTTAAGATGGGGAGATGATCCTAGGTTATTCAGGTGGTCCCTAAATGCCATCACTGTTTTCTTATAAATGGAATCCAGAAGGAAATTCTATGAGAGATAGAGAAGGCAATGTGACATCAGAGAAAAGGGATACTGGAAGATACTGGCCTTGCTGATCAAAGTGATGTGACTACAAGCCAAGGAATGCCAGCTGCCACCAGAAGCTGGAAGAAGCAAGAAATGAACTCTCCCCTAGAGCCTCTGGAGAGAGTGTAACTCTGCCGACACTTAATTCAGCCCAGTGATACCAATTTTGGACTTCTGGGCTTCAGAACTGTGAGAAAATAAATTTCTTATTTTAAGCCACCAAATTCATGGTAATCTGTTACAACAGCCACAGAAAACTAATACAACTTATCAAAAGGATTGTACACCTCGAGGAAAATAACCAACTAGGCTTTATTACAGGAATGCAAGGTTGGTTTAATATTCAAGAATCAATTAATGCAATAAGCTTAGTTAATAGGCTAGAGGACAAAAACAACAATCATCCTGAAATATGCAGAAAAAAACATTTATAAAATCTAACACTTATTCATGATAAAATATTTTTAACAAATTTGAAATTGAATGGGGCTTACAGAGCACATCTGAAAAGCCTGCAGGTAGCATCATACTTAGTGGTATAAATGTTTAATAGATGAAATACTTTCCACTTAACATCAGAAATGATGCAATGATGTCCATTCTTACCACTTCTATCTGATTTTGTAAAGAAGGCTCTAACTAGTGAAATCAAGCTGAGAGAGGGGGAAAAAAGGGAGTGTGTGAGAGACAATACAAGATTAAAAAATGGATCCTAATACCCCTGGTAGTCTCTGACCAGCACCGTCCACAGTGGGGCCTGCAGTGGAGACTTAGCCTTGCCGGACAGCATTCTTTTCTTTTCCATAGGAAATTGCCTTGGTCCCATAGTCTGTTTACAGATGGGGTGACTCCATTCCTAGTTGTAGGAGGGGCATTTGACTTTGACCCAGGTCATGATCACCAGTGTATGTTGTCTTTGTTGGTCGCATCACTGATTCAGGGAAAAGCACAGGAACCATATTCATTTAAGTGAACTTCATTGTGTACTTTTGTTTGAACTGTGTTAGACTCTTTCCATTAGTGTTTCTCTGAAGGTTGGGTGTGAGCCTGGAGCTGCTGGCAACTATCTCTGCATTATGAGGAGAGAACTTATGGGAAACTGAAAACATGTGTGAGGTTCGGGAAGGGGTGAGGGATGGGGAATGGAGCCAACACAGACAAAAGCCAAGCAAAGAGATGAAGACGAAGTCCTGGTGGAGGGTGCCATCTGAGTTTATATGCCCAGTCAGGCCTGAAGCCAGCCCTATTCATGGACTTCTCGCATACATGAGACATGCAGTGTTCTTTTGCTTTAGCCACTTTGATTTAAGTTTCTGGCACTTGGAGTAGCAAAAGCCCTGACTAACACAAAGATCATGACCCCACCCACCCACATTTTGATCTTGATATTACTCTTTCTATCAAATAAATCTCACGATTGCTCTCTTAAAATTCACAAAACTTGTTTCATAATTCCCCTCATTTGACTCTAAGTTTCAATAAGGTAAGGACTATTATTTCTGTTTGTTTTCCAGCATATTCCTAATGCCTAGCACACTATAGATAGTCAATATTTGCTGAATGAACAGAGATGCATGGATTTAGAGTGGATGAATGATGATGAACAGATGGATCTGTTCAGAATTATACTGGGCTTAAGTTCTGCTACCAGTTTCCAGAACTTATCTTTTCCGTTTCTCTTAAAATGTTGGTCACATGCACACATATGTTCATTGCAGCACTATTCACAATAAACATGGAATCAAACTAAATGCCCATCAATGGTGAGCTGGATAAAGAAAATATGGTACAAGTACACTGTGGAGTATTAGGCAGCCATAGAAAAGAACATGATCATGTCCTTTTCAGGAACACAGATGGAGCTGGAGGCCATCAACCTTAGCAAGCTAACACAAGAACAGAAAACTAAATACAGCATGTTCTCACTTATAAGTGAGAGCTAAACGATGAGAACACATGGACACAAAGGGGAAACAACAGACACTGGGGCCTATTTGAGGGTGGTGGGTGGGAGGAGAAAGAGGATCAGAAAAAATAACTATTGGGTACTAGGCTTAGTAGGAGGCTGATGACCTAATCTGTACAACAGACCCCTGTGACATAAGTTTACCTATATAACTAACCTGCAGATATTCTCCTGAATCTAAAACAAAAGTTTAAAAAGTAAAGATGCCATATGACAAAGATATAAAAAGACTGAAATACAACATTTAAAAAACACATTTGGGATATAGAGGCCAACAAAAAATTGATATTCTTGTCATATCAATTAGTATTAGTACTATAAAAAAAAAGCCAAACAGAAAAAATGTACTAAAAGACATTAATTGTATTTTACTAAAGAAATGTAAATGGCCAATAAATATATGTAAAAAGTTAAACCTCATGAGCAATGAAGCCACGTTAATTTTTAAACATTCAGTTGACAAAAATGCATAGTCTTGTCAAACAGGTATAATAAATGGTCCTCTAATATACTCTGGGTGGCTTTATAATTTGGGTACAAACTCTGGAGAGGAGCAACTAGTCAATATGTATCAAAAGTTACAGTGTGGGCCAGGCGTGGTGGCTCACACCGTAATACCAGCATTTTGTTGGGGGTCAAGGTGGGTGGATCACCTGAGGTCAGGAATTCAAGATCAGCCTGGCCAACACGGTAAAAGCCCGTCTCTACTAAAAATACAAAAATTAGCCAGGCTTTGCGGTGGGCACCTGTAATCCCAGCTACTGGGGAGGCTGTGGCAGGAGGATCGCTTGAATCTGGGAGGCAGAAGTTGCAGGGATTGGAGATAGTGCCATTGCACTCCAGCCTGGGTGACAGAGTGAGACTATGTCTCAAAAAAAAAAAAAAAAAAAAAGTTTAAGTATGCATACCTTTTGACCCAGACATTCTATTTCTAGGAACTTATTCCACAGAAATAAATAACCAGACAAAAACCATGTTGGCCCTGCCCATCTGCTGTCTACTCACCTCTCTTCTTCATGATGTTTCAAAAAAGTCACAGAAACTGGTGCAGAGATCCTAATCACCATTTTCTCTGTGTCTTCTGTGAGAAATAATTCATCGAGTTTTATAGATGTGAACTCGCTTAAATCAATAGGATACACTTTTATAATCTTCTCAACTATCTTGAATTCCAATTTTCTCCTATTTATATTTGTCCAACCCTTTTACAGGGTGATGATTATTTTCTTTGATCATAGAAAAGAGGTAGCCTGTGCCTGTGTGTTTCTGGATTTACTTTGCCACCTTTTACTAGGGCACCAGCCGCCTCACAGCAGGTCTGTGCACAATTGCCAAAACAAACCTCTTTTTGTGATCTTTGGCTTATTTAACATTTGCAATTGTCAGGAAGCTTTAGGATCCCGTACAATCATGATGGGTCATGGATCCTGCTCCCCACATGTGTATCCATTTACTTCACAAGTTTCTTCTTTTTTTTTTTTTTTTTTTTTTTTTTCTTGAGACGGAGTCTCTCTGTTGCCCAGGCCAGAGTGCAGTGGTGAGATCTGGCTCACTGCAACCTCTGCCTCCTGGGTTCAAGTGATTCTCCTGCCTCAGCCTCCCAAGTATCTGAGATAATAGGCGCCAGCCCCACCACACCTGGCTAATCTTTTGAGTGTTTTTAGTAGAGCTGAGGTTTCACCATGTTGGTCAGGCTGGTCTTAAACTCCTGACCTCAAACGATCCGCCTGCCTCAGCCTCCCAAAGTGTTGGGATTACAGGCGTGAGTCACAGTGCCTGGCCTATATGTTCTCTTTTAAACTGAGTTTATTAGAGAAGTTCACATTTTGTCATAATATGCTTCTTTGAATGTGTTATTTTTTTCTCTCCTTTTCTCTATGTGTCTCTCACTGACTCCCTCCCATTTCCTCTTCTTCTTGCCTCTCTTGCCTTTCTCAACTATCTTTCAGGTTTTTACAGTTAGATAGCCAGGACTTCCCTTTGAAGAGTCTTTCTTTCTTTCATTTCTTTCCTCTGTATTAATGTATTAAAGTTTTAAGATATCTAAATTTTCCTCTGAACCTGAGTTGAAATGTTCTTTCCCCAAAACTAGGGCACCTTCCTGGCCTAACCCTGAGCGTTCCTTCACTGGACCTACCCACTGGAGACCAGCATGGTCAGGCCTTTGCACCACTGCCCCACTGGCTCCACAGGACCTGATAGTCCCTTCTTTAGAGTTAATGCGGCCCTTTCTTCTCACTTATTTGTAAGCATCTTCCTTTCATTTACTTTCTCTGTTGAATGCAGCAACGTTCAGACTTCCTTCCTCACTGACCTGCTCCCCATAAGTTTTCCTGTCTTAGTGGTTTAAAAGGCAAAGGCTATCCCCTTTTATTTGCCCCCTTATGTTTGTCAATGATCATTTTTATGGTGAGTGGCTGTGTGAGTGTGGATGCAGGAATATTCTAGGTCTGTTAAGGCTTTGGATATTTTCACATAATTTTAGTTTGCTACATACTAATCAGAACTTTGGTCAATTCCATTTTATTTAAGGAACACCTAAATATGTCACATAAAAAATGTAGAAATATAAATGCTATATATTCCACAACTATCTCCAAGCAGGGAATATTTTTTAGGTCTCCTGCTCTCTTACTTCAAAATTAAAATTAAGATAAATGACAATTAAGTATTTTAACAAGCATAAAAAATTGTTTAAAATATTTTAACAAACATAAAAATTATTGATACGTTCTCATAAACCTCCCAAATATGCTACTGGGCTTTATGAGAATGTATCTATCATGGCACTTATCAGGGTCTTCCTTTTTATTTTTATTTCTTTATTTTATTTATTTATTCTTTTTTAGACGGAGTCTCGTCCTGTTGCCCAGGCTGGAGTGCAGTGGCGCAATCTCAGCTCACTGCAACCTCCACCTCCCGGATTCAAACAATTATCCTGCCTCAGCCTCCCAAGTAGCTGGCATTACAGTCGCCTGCCACCATGCCCAGCTAATTTTTGTATTTTTAGCAGAGAAGGGGTTTCACGATGCTGGCCAAGTTGGTCTCAAGCTCCTGACCCTGTGATCCACCCGCCTCGGCCTCCCAAAGTGCTAGGATTACAGGCGTGAGCGACGGCGCCCCGCCAGGGTCTTCCTTTTATTTGAGTCATTTATACACAAATCTCTTACCTGCTACACCGGGCCCTGGGAGCCTGTGGGTTAATCCATTTCTGCAGCCTATATTGCATCTTAACCGTGGCAATCGATGTATACAGAAAGTGACAAATAAATGCTTGCTTTATGGAACTGACCTTTGGACTCCAGGTAAAATCTAGGATAAAAAGGAATGTAGTCTGGAGGCATTTAAACATCCTCCTCTTTATGGAAACATCTGATATGTTAAATATGAATTATTTTAAAGTATTAATTAAAACAGAGCCAAAAAGTGTCTGCTCAGACATGCTTTGAACACGTCCTTCAAAGCAGAAGCTGCCTTCTTTCATGTTCTGCTATAATTCAGACATCTCTTCCCTGCAGTTAGCCAGGATTCCAGAGGCTGTGATATAGCAGTTCCCCTTCTGATGATCTACTGTGCCAAAAAATGAAACACGACCATTTTGTAGAGGGTGTATGTCAGAGGGTGCCTTAAAATCTCTGACATGAGATGAGTGAATCCAAGGGAAGACTCAACTTTACAAGGAGCTGTATTACCAGGATGTCTAGGAGAGACAATCATCAAAACTCACAGGACCCCTTTCACAAACGTCACCTGCAGCAGGCAGTAGATGAGACCGTAGCCCTTGGGACATGTCGACCAGTTTGGGAGGATATTTTAAACGCTGTACACTCTCCCTCCTCCTGTCGACCTGACAATCTAAAATTTTTCACCAATGACGGCAGTTTCCCCCTGGGCCCTTGTATTTCAGCAGAGGCTAAAAGGATCCCTGTATATCACTTTGATAAGTTTGTAAAGCACTCTGGCGTCTTTGGGCAGGAAGTTGCTAAAGAAAGATACCTTCGTTACAGTTTACAAAACCATTTCCAAAATGTGCTGCTTTGGCCCTTGGAGTCAAGTTCAAAAATAGAAGCCTGTAAAATGTACCCAGAGAACCACTGTCACAAAAAGACATTCTCCCTGTAATTGGAGGGCATGCTTTAGCCTGTTACATTAGACTATTCTGATATTAAATCTATATCCTAAGACCGCCTTAATTGACCATAAAAAGGACAATTGAAAACACAGGATTTGATCATTGCACATACAATACTAGTGCTATAACCACCAAATTAGACCATTTTCCAGAGAGCATCCAGGCTTGAGTTCTGTTTAAGCTGTCTCAGGGTTACATTTCATCATTGAATTTCAAAAAAGCAACAGGATATTAAGTCGATTAGGATTCAGTGAAAGTTTAGACCATTGCACATCGTGCAAATTTAACACTGGCTTCGATTCACTGTCCCTGATAAGTGTGGAGGAGGGAGAGAAAGACATTGAACACATTTTCTGAGGATTAAAATCAGACTTCCTGATACTTATGGTGACACCTTTTGGTGTCACTGGATTTAATGATGTTATATATAACGAGTTAAACAAATTTGGAGAGTCTGATTAATGAACTGCAGAGACGATTTTGTAGTAGAGAACGCTGATGTCTAAATGGAGCGTGTAACTTCCACATTCTCCGCTCTCATGTGAGTTGCGGATGCCAGGACGGCCATGTTCCATTTCACCTGCCCCGTGCCTTGAAATGACACACACTTCTGCCTGCGCCAGTGCGGACCAAGTTTCAAGAAAGCAGGATTTGCCTTAAAAGATCATCATAACTTTAATTTCTTTTCTCTTTACCTTTTGAAAATATTTCCATTGACTGATAACATCAGACTTTTTGGCTACTAGGAGTGTCTGGGTCCTTTTAGAGGGTTAGAAGATTGTCAGGAATCATGATTAAGACATTTGCAGTCAGTCAAGTTGAAAAAAAAAAAAAACACTGGCCCATTCCACTATTTGCTAGCCAAGCAACAATAGAAAATTTGCTTAAAATTGCTGAACTGTAGGCTCGTTTTTTCTCCCTGTAAAATGGGGATAATAAGAGTGTCTCCTTGAAGGCATTTTTGTGAAGACTCTATGGGTTATGATAGTTTATATGACACGTAGTTAGTTAGGACTCAGTGCTTCTTAAGCATTATTATTATTATTCCTAACAAATGGGCCCTGGGAGGGGCCATGACGGCTGCATGGGGGTGGCATCAGTTGTACTAAGTAGCAGCCTCCTCTAGAGTCTAGTGAAGGTTCCAGCAGGACCTTGTCAGGTCACTGGAAGAAAGGAGACAACGGCTAGAGTTCTGTCCTGGTTCCTGCACCTCCCTTCCTCAGAGCTCCACGCCCACCCTCATCCTGACCAAGTCATTGCTCTCACCACACAGCACTGCCTTTCTTCTCTAAGTTCTCTTTTGCCAGATTTTAACAAGTGGCGTCTACATTCCCCAGTGCTGTCTACATCTCCTGCCTCTCAATGAAATAACCCTAAGCGTTCACCACTCTGTTTCTCAGCAGTCTCCTTAAGGATTAAAATTCAGGTGCCTCGAGTGGTTATCTTCTTGCTACACAGACTTCACTAGCTAGGTGGCTTCCCCTCCCTGTCTCAATCCCCACTCCTCTACCTGCACCTCCTTCATCTCCCAAATGACGAATTCCCTTGAACTGTTGTTCAGGCTCTGTGCATGGGGTACCCACACACAGACAAACCTCATTGGTCTCTCCTCCCCATGCACTCCTTACTCTGTCACAGCAGCTCTCTTGTCAGCGACAGCATCTTGTGCCTGGTTGCCTGCTCTGCAGGCCTCTGTGGTATAGTCACCTTAGGCTTTTCCCCATACTGGCTCAAGTTTGACCCACCGACCCACAGTCACAGGCCATCATCTTGATGGGCTTTATTCCCAGAAAGTAAAATAGTTATGGCCTGATTTCCACATATTCCCTTTAATTACAGCCCTGGGTAAGGAGGAGGGGCAGGTATCACACCCAGAGCTGGGAAAGAAAAGACTCCAAGACAGTGGGTCAAGGTAAACATGCAGCTGGAAGAACAATACGTGCCCCTGTGGGAATGGACATCCCTGAATGTTCTGAATGAGCCGGCGGCTCACATCTCCCACAACGATGCAACATCGGTCTTTTCTTTATCTCACTTCAGACCTGCTACCTGCCCTTTGGAGAAAATAGGTAAACTCCAATTCACTTTGTACCAAGGAACACTTTTTAGACCATTTTAAAGTCCGTTTTAAAATCTGAGCTCCATTTCTACTGAGTTTTTAAAAAGTTACTTAAACCAACATTTACTCAGAGTCTCATACATTAATGCAAATAATGAGATCTCCAATCCCATTCCCAATCTCATGTATTTTGAATTAGGACTAAATTCTGATTTTACCATGCAGAGACAATAAATGTTTAAAAAGACACAATTTCGAGACACCACTCTCTTCCCTAGGGTCAATGGAGCGGACCCAACTAAGAGTATTTCAATCAAATTATTTTATGTACTTCCCCATCTGTCATAGTCACCACTCATTTACTTTAAGAAATGTTTTGACCTAGAAGAGGGTTTTACGGCAGCTGGGAAGACCCCAGTTATCTGGGGAAGGGCCAGCCTGTTTGCCTTCATTCCTACATTTACGTCATGATTGTCTGAATTCCACAATCATGGAGTTATTGGTTATTGTGGAGACCCTTTGCGTCTTTTACAGGATATTTAGCTGGCTCAGGTTTAATTTCTGGGAAGTATGACAGAGTCCATTAGTGCTCACTCCCTCTGCCATGATGAATTCACTAAATAGTTAAGAAAATAAGATGTGTGGAAAAGCAACATATTAACATGCAGAAACAACATTTGAACATGTCTCAAAGGAGGCACACAGACAAGGAGAGGGAGGAGGAGTGGGCCGGAGATTAGGGGGAGAAGAGGATGAGGAAAAGCTGCTGTTGCCACAGGTTTCCATGGTGATGGCAGGATGGGGCGGCTGAGGAGAGGGCAGGGGCAGCCGTGGAATTAGAGCTGTGGGAGCTGGGGCTCTGAGGGCTGCACACTGAGGAGCTGGTTAGACTGTGGCTGAACCATGGGTCACAAGCACATGAGGTTCACGAAGGGAGTCAGGAACTGCCAGGTGGCTCAGCAAGGTGTGGGAAGTCCAGAGCACTGGGCACATCTAAGGCCCCAGGAAGCCAGTAGGAGCAGGTGCAGTCAGCTCAAAACAGGCAGTGATGGGGCTTTTGGGGAATCTGGTGGTAAAAGCCAGGATTCCAGGACAGGAGCCTGGGGCATAGGTATGAGGGAACCAGGCTCAGCAGACAATGGATGGCCATTGAGTAAAGTGCCATAAAGGAAGGACCTTACCTCCAAACACCCATGTTTACCAGTGCCGTCTGCATCAAGGTGTCTGAGTGAGGCTCCTGAGTGGATCTTCAGAACCCCTTATTATCTGTTTTGGGTTAACTCTTTTAATGCTGACCATTATCCTGCAGGATAGGCTCTATTACTATCCCCGTTTTACAGATGGAGACACAGAGTTAGAGAAGAGGAAGGATTTAACCAGCACAGTACAGCAGGCAGGAGGCAACATCAAGATTCCATTTGTAGCCCCTGCAGAGTTCCCTTTAGGTCACTTTTCCCTAAAAGAAGCAAAGACAAGAGGCTTTGGATGTCACAGGGAGCCTTTGCAGTTTTGTGATGAGGGGAGAGGCATGATGAAAAGGAAGTGCTAAATCAAGTGGTTATACTCAGCTGAACTGATAAACTATTCCTTGATGTTGCCATAAACTCTGAATTTGACTCTTTTGCAGAAATTTCTTTTTCACACAGACCACATTTTGCCTCATAGCCAGATGAGACGTGTGAATGAATGGATGTCGCAAAGAATTTCAGCACTCAGGGAAACTATGGAATGCAGTGAGAGAAACTCTAAGCTCCAGTTTGGTTCTGACCTTCTTATGCTTCCCATCAGCATATGATCTAGGGACTCATCACCCTGGGAGCTACACCCCAGGTGGGATGGGGCTGCCTTACTCTGCAGCAGGGCTGAGCTCTGAGTCTACACCAACCTCAGCATCATTACCCTACTTCTAGGTTCTGGCGGAGGGCACAGCTCACCTCAAAGAAACCCCTGTCATGTTCTTTGCTCACTGGCCACACAGGTCAGAGCTGGATAAACTCATCCACTGACAAGCCTGTGGCACCGCTGGCCCTCTCGGTAGGAAAGAATACCCTCGGTGTGCTCTGAAAGGGAGAATACGGCTTTGGAAATCCCATTCTCTAAATTTGCACCTCCCAAACCAAAAAGGTAATCCTTTTAAACAGTGTGAATCATATGAGAAATATGCAGAGAGAAATAACAATGTCACATGATCACCAATAAATGCCTCTAAACACCTGTGCAGCCTGTTTAGTGGTTTGAGACTAGGAGCCTGGAAGCCTTCTTAAAGGACAGAATGAATTTTCCAGCAAGGATTAGCCTTGAGACTAGAGTTTAATGAAACAATCACTAACAGTGGAGGCTTGGACAAAGGAATCGGTCGACTCCAGGAGTTCCAGGTTTGTCTGGGGAAGATATTTATCTAATAAAACATGAATAAATAATACAAAAAATCAAAAGTCAAGAGATGCAGAGGTGCCTAGAGACAAAAGGTAGTGGCTGGAGGGATAAGAAGATGCTTTAAAAGGAATTTAATGTTTTAACTTTGCAATAGACATTCATCACTGGAGAAATGTCATCACAGGTGCAGAGAGAAGCATGTACAAGGCTTCTCATAGCTATGAGTATTGGCCAGAATAGACTGGACTGTGTAGCGATCACAAGTAATTGCAAAGTCTCCATGAAGTCAAACAACAAGGGTTTAATTCGTGCCTGTGCCACATGCTGCATGCAGGTCAGCAGCAGGATTTTGATGATGATAGATACCCAGGGACACAGATGACTAAGATGTCAGCATTTCATAGGATGCATAAAGAAGGCTGGAGAACTGAACACCAGCAACTGTATACTTTAGGCTGAGAAAGGACACATGCCACTACTTCCAAGTACCTTTCGGTGTTCAGATCCAGTGGTATGGCCACAGCTAACTTCAAGAAGGTGGGGAGGGGAGGTATTAATAAAACCTCTTGTAACCAGGAAGCAGAAAAGGACCAGATATTGGTGAACATGAGTAACGTCCACCACATGTGTATGGGCAAAAATTGGGAAGAAATGCCTGTTTCTTCATCTATACATATGTGAAGTACATCTGATATGGTTTGGCTGTGTCCCCACCCAGATCTCATCTTCAATAAGATGAGATCTTGAATAAGATGAGATCTCCCATAATTCTCACGTGTTGTGGGAGGAACCCAGTGGGAGGTAACTGAATCATGGAGTCAGGTCTTTCTCATGCTGTTCTCTTCGTCTCATGAGATCTGATGGTTTTATCAATGGGAGTTCCCATGCACAAGCTCTCTTGCCTGCCACCACATAAGATGTGATGTTGCTCCTCATTTGCCTTCCGCCATGATTGTGAGGCCTCCCCAGCCATGTGGAACTGTCAATTAAAACTATTTTCTTTATAGATTACCCAGTCTCGGGTATGGCTTTATTAGAAGCATGAGAACAGACTAATACAACGTCTATACCAAAGAATAGTTAAAAACAACTTAAAATGTTAAAATGCAAGCTTCAGAAAAATGCATATAATAGTATTCCTGTTATATTTAACACACATATCTTATTTACCTCACATAATTACCTCTTATATTTAACACTTCTAGATCACAAAATTCCACGTGTCTATCTACACATGCACACATACACATGCATACAGTCAGCCTTCAGTTTCTGTGGGTTCCACATCTGTGAATTTGACCAATCCTGGATTGAAAATAATATTTAAAACAATAAAAACAACAATGCAACTATAAAATATAATACAAATTTGAAAATACGGTACAACTATTTACATAGCATTTACATTGTATTATGTAACGTGAGTATTCTAGAGATGATTTAAAGTACAGTCATCCCTCTGTATATGGAGAACATTGGTTTCAGGACCTCCACATATATACCCTGACCCATGTATACTCAAACCCCACAGTCAGCCCCATGGAACCCTTGTATATGAAAAAGTGACCCCCTTTATATGCAGGTTTTATATCTTCTGAATATCATATTTTCAATTTGCCATTTTGCGAAAACATGTGGATACATGGAGCCATTCAGTTCAAACTCATGTAGTTCAAGGGTCAACCGTACAGGGAGAATGTGCATAGGTTTTATGCAAACGTTACACTGTATTATAAAAGAGACTTGAGTGTCTGGAAATTTTGGTATTCACAGAGGTTTCTGGATTTGGGTCCCCACAGATACTGAGGGGTGATTGCATGTACCTAAACGTCAGAGAAAAGTCTGGAATGTGATTCATTAAACTAATAATGTTGGTTGCCTCTAAGGGAAGAATATGTTTGGAAGGAGGAAAAGGGGATATTTGTTTTTCTACACTATTTAAAATGAGAATATACTCATATATAGACTTTGAATTTTTAAATAAGTTGTTTAAAAAATGCCTTCATCTGATGCCGATGCCTGCTGGGCAAGTGGCCCCTGTGTTAACCTGAAGTGCCATGTCCATTGCACAAAGGTAACTGAGACCACTTTTGACCTCCCAGTGTTCCATGAGCTGCACCCACCATGTGTTCATCAACCTTGTCAATACGGGAGGAATTTTCATTACTAGCTGGTCCTACTTGGTCTTGCATCTGGCACTTTCCAGAACATTATGGAATTTTAATTCCAATAGAAGGTACCTCCTCCCTCAGGTTCTAGCTACCCATCACCTTTTGTATTAATGGGATAATATCCTGTGGAATGTCAAGGTTCCAGATGTTTTCCTTTTCCTTTCTTATTTCAAAACAGTATCTGTCTTCTGCCTAACCCTAGCTCCTTTCCTCAAGCTTCTTCTCTAGGTTAATGATAATGTGGTCCAATAAAATAATAAGCACAATAAATCCGACAGATATATTATTTACCCAAAATAACCTATTGTTTTAAATCAGGTAGAATATGCACCTTTCTTGAAAGGTCTTAGGGCAGAAGCACCAGTATATTTAAGACAGTAGGGAAGTGGAAAAAAATTTTTTGAAGAAGCTAATATTTTAAAGTAATTTGGAGGGCTCAGCCCGTGGTTTGCATTCAAAGACATACTATCTCTACTTTTGGGGGTAAATACTCAAAATATTAGTGAGAAATAGAATGGGAATAGAGCCCTCGCTCAGGTGGAGGCCCTGCACAGTGCTGGCTATGCAGGAATCATCTAGAGCAGTCCTTGGCAAGAGAGACTCCCTCCTCACACACTTGACTCAAAAGTGGCTACTCCGAGGACCTCTTCCTCCAGTTGGAAACAGAAAATGAATGTGAGGCAACACTGGTGTTGTCTTTGGCCTCACCATGAACTTTCTGTTACAGTTTACAAAAAAAGAAGAAAAGAATTGCAGGCATGGACTGTTTTGCTTTTCTCTTCTCAAAGAAAAATACACAATTGGCCCTTGTTAGTAATGGAGAAATGAATGGACTGACAGTCTGGATATTTTACAGATGGGTCAAGGCTCAGATTCAAGTTACAGTGTGACTTGGGAGAATTCACTATGTCTCCCTAAACAGTAGCTTTCAATCCATACAGTAAAGGGATTATGATTAAAGAGGGGCTTATGGAGCCCTTGGGGTGCTCTGGAAGTCTTCTGGGAGCCTAGTGAGGGGCAAAGAGGAGGGGACAGCAGGGGGTCACTGTGGGCCACTCCATCCTCCTGCGAACATATCACCTAAGCTTTGGTTTGTGTTCTTTTCTGTCCTTTACTGTGACTAAATTTCCATTTAGAGAAAGGGTTCCACTGAACTAGGCAATCATCAGATCCCATTTCTGTTCTGAAATTCTATATTCCAAAATAACTTACAAAGTAGACCTTGAATAAGAGGCCAGTTAAACTAGAGTAAGGGATCTTGGTAGGAAACTTTTAGTGACAGTTGCTGTGGTTAAATTATGTCTCCCCAAAATTCATATTCATCCAGAACCTCAGAATGCAACCTTATTTGGAAATAAGGTCTTTGCAGATGTGACAAAGTTATGGTCATCTTAGATTAGGATAGGCTCTAAACTCAAAGACTGGTGTCCTTACAAAAACACATGAGAACACACAGAGAGGCAGAAGGGGAGGTCAGGAGACAATGGAAGCAGAGGTTGGCAAGACGCACCTGCAGGGAATGCCAAGGACTGCTGGGAGCCGCCAGCCTCTAGGAAGGGGTGAGGAAGGATCCTCCCCTGGAGCCTTCAGAGGGAGTACAGCCCTGCCCAAACCATGAATATGGAATTCTAACCACTAGAACTGTGAGAAAATACATTTCTGTTGTTTTAAGCCATTTGAGTTAGTGGTAATCTGTTACTCCAGCTCTCAGAAACTAATAGAAGAGCCTAATAGGCACTAGACAATTTCAGGTGAGTCCCCTCATTAAAATCCTAGCAATGAGAAACCAGCCTTTGTCACAGCTCATTCTCCCCAGTCCATTAGCAAGGAAATATCCTTTTGTGGTTATTATTTTTTTTAGGACATGGTAGTAAGAACTCTTACAGTACAAATGGGCTCCTGATTGCTTCAAGGGGTTTCCTGCACAAATTGCC
Organism: Rhinopithecus roxellana; assembly: GCF_007565055.1. Classification (NCBI taxonomy): domain Eukaryota; kingdom Metazoa; phylum Chordata; class Mammalia; order Primates; family Cercopithecidae; genus Rhinopithecus; species Rhinopithecus roxellana. Next base: position 55,116,224 of record NC_044568.1, read on the forward strand.
AGCGCTTTGATGTAGTAACAAAAGCTGAAAACTCACACCAGAGAAATGGGGACTAAGGGCCAATCATGTGTTAAATGTACCTTCATCGTGGCCACCATGGAGATCTGCTAAGCTATAAGTTTACTGGGGAGATTATTAATCTATCAACTTTCCAGTAAAGGGCTCCTGAACATCTGAAAGCCTGAAATGAAATCATGAGACCTGCAGAAACTTCTCCATCTTCATTAAGAAAATACAGTGTCAGAGATTCTCTTTCCTTGCTTTTGTGGAGAAGATCTCCAGATAGATGTATAGGTAGGTAGGTAGGTAGGTAGGTAGATACATAATAGACAGGTGGAAATATACATGTATACATTTATATACTCATAAACATACACACACATATGTATTTTTTCAAAATCAGAGTATATCCTACTTAAATATTTTTCTGAAAGAAAAATTTCAACAAAGCCTGGGAAAAGAGAAAAAGGAGAGAAACTTTTGCCACACTGTACAATGCCGTAGCCAGTAGCCACGTGTGGTTATTAAGCATTTGAAATGTGGTTCATCCTAACTGAGACCTGCCACAAGCGCAAAATAAATACACACTGGATTATAACGACTTAGCACAAAAAGGTAAAATATGTGAATAATTTACTATATTGATTATGCACTGAAATCACATTTTAGATATGGATTAAAGTACATTATTAAAATTAATTTTACCTGGTTCTTTTTGCTTTTTTGATGGAGCTACTAGAAAATTTAAACTTACTTGTGTGACTTACATTATATTTGTATGAGACAGTGCTGGTTTAAGGAATCTGTGGTTTCTGATACTTTCTATTTAGTCATCATTTTGAATATTTTTGTTCAGGAAATTATCATTTTTCTTAGGCTCTGTTTTTAACTTGCTGAAAAAATTATCTTACACACACACACACACGTGATTCATGTTATAATACCCAAGTCCTATTTTTCTTTTTCTTATGGTAACTTCTTCCTCCTTAAAAACTAGCAGATACGTAATTAATTCATATACATTTTACTCATAAATATCTCATTATATTATAAATTGCTGCGTCACCTTGGCAAGGTGCTTAACCTCTTAACCTCAGTATTATCTCCCATAAAAGAAGTCTATCTAGACAGAGATGATCCATATAATCGTGATTCTCAAGCTCTTTCTCCCATCTAAACACACTGGATGGTTATAGAACTGCTGTCAGCAGCCTTGGCTCATTGTGAATGGCGCTGCCTCTGCTTTCCCCCACTTCCCCTGGAGAATCATTGACGTGTCTTTCTCAGACTCAGCAAGATGCTTCTAGGGAAGAGTCCAATTGCAGCAGTTAGAGTCAGAGCCTCTAGAATGTTGAAGAAACCTAGGTTCATTTAGGGAGAAACTGCACTCCATGGGAGAAACCTAGGTTCATTTAGTTCAAATGCTGCACTCTATTCATGGGAAATGGTGGCCCACATGGAGTAATGGTCTGCTAGTCAAGTCACTCAGCTGGCCAGAAGCAGAAGGCTGGCTCTGGTAAATACTGACTACCAGTTAAACCTGCTTCACGTAAATTATGCTGTGATGGGAGGGGAGGCTGCAATGACTTAGAACCCCACAGTAAAGACGACCATACCCATCCGGGTATCTTCAATTGCACATGCACTATGACCGACTCTCCATATATCGTTCCCTTTCTCTCTGCAACCACTGCATTCTGCTGGGAGGTATTAGGTTGGTGCAAAAGTAATTTCTGTTTTTGCCATTTTGCCATTAGGCAAAAGCACAAATTACTTTTGCACTCACCTAATAGTCTTCCCCCGTCTCAATTTGCCACAAAGGGTGAAAAGACAAAGGATTCAGAGCGAGGTGAACCAACGAGGGCGTCTTGGAGAAAACGGAACATCTCCCAATTTAAGCTAAAAATCATCGTATCAATCTCTCTTTAGAGAGAAAATGAGAGACTAAATAGAAAACTACTTGTGATGGATTTGGATGCTGAAACCTTCTGAAGGTTTTCCAAAAAACATTTCTGTTCTGTGCAGAACTCAGGCATTAATGTTAGATCAAGTCATGATTGACATAAGTTTGTATTTATTACAAAAGATGCCAAGTTATATTTAGGTGTTTTTTTCTTCCTTAAATCTCACACTAATTGCTTGTCACCTTTCAAAATATCATAATTAGCACCATTTAATTTGTGTGCTTAAATATTTTAATAACAGGTTATAATTTTAATAGAGAAAAAAGCAATTTGGAAGAGATTCACAGGATTCTATGACTTCCAGAAGAATAGGGAGAGAGAAAAAGAGAGACAGACAGAGAAGCAGATAGACAGACTGGGCTTTAGAGTAGACAGAACTGGGGCCCCATTGTGACTTGCCACTTCCTAGCTATAGGCACTTCAGCAATCTGCATCACTTCTCTCAACCTCAGTGCTCTTATTTAGGAAACATGGACAATAAACCCTACCTTCTTTATTAAGATGCTCTAAGGGTTATTCCAGGCTTGTTACTACAAAGCCCCTAACACATGAGGGATAACATATATGTTCCCTTTTCCTATATACACAGCCCCCTAAGGAAAGGGAAAAAAAAAAAAAAAAAAAACACCACCACCAACAAAAAAAAAACCCGTTAGAGTCTGATTCCACGTAGAAAGTTTCCAGGGCAATTGAACTGTGAGAAGCATTTTCCAGTTAGCTCAGGGCTACAACACCAGAATAAAACAAAAAGGATCAAAAAGGATGAAAAAAGGGTTCAAGTCCCAAGGGTGAGAGAAAGATAACAGCAGGGTGGGTGGCCAGGAAGGGCCAGAATAAGGAAAAAACTAGGTGGGAAGAATGGCTGAGGATAAAAATTCAGAGACCATGAGCTAGGGCTCCCACTTTACGTGTGAGCAAGTCCACTGCGGGTAGGCAAAGCAAACCAAAGCCCTTCACAGGGTCAAACACCAACCCAGCCTCCAAAGAGGACAGGTGGAGATGAATGGCATAAGCTCCCGGCTCTGAGAAACCCAGGATTCAATAGGGTTGCCATGCAAACTCAACCTAACCAAGGTGCTGGGCCAAATGTTTTTCATGGAGGCATTCATTACTGCTGCTGTTTTTGACACCATGTTTGAATTAGTGTTTCTGTGGGTTATCCTATGAATAAGTCAACAGGCAGAGGCTTGAGGTGGTTTCACCACTTACTGCTCACGTGCTTTAAAGTCTCTGAATCTTGCTCATCTTATCTTTTTCCATTATCATCTTTATAGAGTTGTTGCAAGGATTCAAGGAAATAATGTAAGACTCAGACAGAATGCCTGACATACAGAAAGGACTCAACAGTTGATAGCCATGAAGACAAAGATGATGATGTAGATTCCAACTCTTATAGCTTCTCCAAGACCCATCCAATTTGCCCAGACTTCGCCCTTTCCACACTGATGCGTATTTCCAACCTACCATTGGTAGTTTATATTGGATGAACCCTCTTTCTACCAACCAGACCAAGGCAGACATCTTCTGGCTTTTAAAAGAACATCTGATGGGAAATATAGAAAATAAACATGGAAGGTTTCGATGGGGAAATCTACCATGAATGGCTCAACAGAAGAGACAGAAATGAATGAATGCCAATGTTGTATGGCATTTCACCAGCAGTAATGAATATGGCACTGATTCATATATAGGTACAGTTGTAGGGGGCCAAGCAAAGAAGCACGTGAAAAAAGAGAGGTGGGGAAGGTTAAGAAGCTAAACACATTCCAAGAGAAATGAGTAAATAACTCCCAAGGAAACAAGGAAAATGAGAATTAATCAGGAGTGTGCTGAGCCGTGGCACTGCCAGGCACAATCACAGGACTTCTTAATTGCTTGTCAAAGACCAATGCATCCTGGCAAAATGATCCTCAACTAATGCTGGGGTTTTTTTTTTTTTTTTCTCCTAACCTGGCTTCATTTATCATGATTAGAAAACAAGTCAAAATTGATTTCTGTTTATTTTATAAGGCAAATCTCCAGAGAACCTTTCTCCCCAGTAGTTATGATAATTTTTACCTCAGATGAGGAACACCCTAAGAAAATAAAGAACCGCCTTATATTGCTTTAGGAGGTTAGGGCACATTTACGCATATCATGAAAAATGGCAGTCTCTTAAGCTTCTACAAATCACCTCACATCCATCAAAATGAGCCTTTTAGTTCTTGCCTGCTTTAAAATGGGCAAACTGGCCAGGTGCAGTGGCTCACGCCTGTAATACCAGCACTTTGGGAGGCCAAGGCAGGTGGATCATGAGGTCAGGAGGTCGAGACCATCCTGGCTAACATGGTGAAACCCCATCTCTACTAAAAATACAAAAAATTAGCAGGGCGTGGTGGCGGGCGCCTGTAGTCCCAGCTACTTGGGAGGCTGAGGTAGGAGAATGGTATGAACTCAGGAGGCGGAGCTTGCAGTGAGCTGAGATCGCACCATTGCACTCCAGCCTGGGTGATACAGCGAGACTCGTCTCCAAAAAAAAAAAAAAAGGGCAAATTAATGGAAGTTTGATATGGGCCAACAGCTCAAGCTTTGAAATGAGACACACTTGTGTTTGAGTCTTAACTCTGCCACATAACAGTTATGTAACTTTGGACAAGCCACCAAAAGAATTCTTAGCTTTATCTCAGAGAAACTGAGGTTGCTAATACCGCCCAGATTTTCTGGGAATGATCAGGCATTGTTTGTGTGAAAAGTATCTGCACAGAGAATCTGTTCTACTGATGGAAGTCATGGAAATGGTGCCCTACAAGTTTAATGAAACCCTCACTGGACTCCAGGCTCCACGAGGGCAAGACCTTTGTCTTTTGTTTTGAGTTACATGCAGGCAATTGGCACAGGGCCTGGTATACGGTTCATATCCATTTTATCTATGTAATACATTATACCTAGCACATGCCACAACTCTGTAAGTGTTTATCAGTTATTAATCCATTTAATCCAATCAATATTTGTTGGCTGTCTTTTATTCCTTACTGAAAAATACATTGAGCAATTATTATACCCCAAGCGATGTGCCTTTTTCGGGGTGCCCTCTAGAACCTAGAATGCAGAGGGTAGATTCATTCATTCTTTGATCTATCCACTCACTTGCTTGTTCACTAAGTATTTCAGTTTTAGCTTTAGATGGCTATCTCAGCTCACTATCTTTGTCAGGTCTCCTAGATGAAAAACAAGGTCAGCTTGCCCTCATCCCTGCACCCTGACTATCCAAGAAACCCAGTCATCATCATCGTCATCACACACACACACACACACACACACACACACACACACACACACACAGAGGAAAATACTCTCTATTCCCCTAAGATTTTGTTAATCAGGTAAATCGTATTTGAAGGCCTGGAAGGAGACTCCTAATTTGTGGGCCTCATATTGCCAGAAAATAAGCTGCGATGAGAACAACAAGACAATGTCAGCAGAAGGTCAAAAAACAACCTTTTTCTTCTGTACAGACATTTTTATTCCCTAAACAGATTCCAGGAGATCATGCTCTCTTTCTGGAAGGGTAATCAAGGCAAAAAAAAAAAATCAATATACATTTTGGCCCATGCAAAACAACCTTATGAGGGGCATTAACGTGATCTCCAAGAACCTAGAAACTTCCCTGGGAAGTTTGGCATTCTGGGCTCCTGGATCATTCACAGATGAATTTCCTTTATCCATGAAGGCCCCATTCCTGGGATTTAGTGCTTAGGACTTCCCTGCTCCTTTTGGTTTATGCTTAATCCCAACAATTAATTCTGAGTCTCCTGCCTGGGGAAGTTTCTGCCATAGAATTTCTTGGCATTTACCCAGCCAGAAAGGAAGTGATTGATTCTTCCTTCACTCTTCTGCACAAAAGCTAACAGCTGGGCAGAAATATCACCTGCCTTAGCACTGGCCTCTCCCAGGCTCGCCTCTTGACCTACACTCTTGATTTCATCCCTCCCGTCTCCTCGGGGACACTGGTTCATCAATTACTCTGTTTCTCTCTCTGATCTTCAATCACTTCCTCTCTGCTGGTTACTTCACAGCAGCTTACAAACATGTTTAAGGCTTATTTATTCCGGGAAAATAACAAAATAAAAATCCTTCTCTCAATTCTACCCGCCTCTGAAGTTATTTCCTATCCCTTGCTTTTTCAAGAGAGCTGAGCTTTTTGATAGAATTCATTTACTTTCTGTCTTCTCTGTGTCATCATCCCTGTACTTCTTGAACCAGGCCAAACCGGCTTGTGGCCTTATCAAGTCACTGAAACTCTTGTGCCAAAGATTATTAATAACCCAGTAAAACTCAACTTCAGAGTTTATTTGGCTTGGCCTGCTTGTGATATTTCATTTACACTTGTGCTCATTCACTTATTCACATTCTCTAAGTGTCAAGCACTCAGCTATACTTGGGCCGGGCATGGGCCTGTTGTCCTGGTTCTTTCTGTCCACCAGTAATAAAGATGTGATCTAAAAGGGGCCCAGCAAGAATCACTCTTGGCAGAGGGAATGACAGGTGCAAAGACACTGGGTGGGAAGGAACATGGCATATTTGGAAAAGTCAAAGTAGCGCCACATTTCTGGGACATAGAAAGCAAGAGAGAGAGCTGTCGAGATGGGGCAGGGGAGACATGGAGGAGCCAGACCTCATCACCCATACATGTAGATTTCCGGTGTCATTCTGAAAGCTATGGGGAAAACTGGCAACTGCCCTGCCCTCGTAATCGCTTGCACATGCTCACCATCCTGAATGCCAGGTGCCAGGAAATGATGGGACTAATACGGACAAATAAAAGCAAAGAGAAATTTGACTGCTTCTCAATTCCCAGTATGCTGAAGACATAGCAATTCACTTTCTTTTGTTTGGAGGCGAAGATTGCGGGTTTATGCCCTTGTTGACAAAGGAATGCGTCCACACTAAATGGGCCAATTGAGACAGACATGCAGAGGTGCTTCACTACATGACTACAAAGTAGTGCAAAAATGCTTCAATAAACTATAAAGCCAAATCCATGCGTACTCCAACACACACACACACACACACACACACACACACATAAACACACGGGCACCTACACGTGCCACCCACCTGCAGGCTTTGCCTCATTTATTTCTGAGTTCCTAAATTAGGGCTTGGGCTAGATAATAAAATAGATAGGATATTTGTTATCATCAAACAAATAGGAAACTGAGCTTTAGATAACATAAGGATTCTGAAAGTTAAGTGCCATTTTATGATGCCTTTCAATTTAGAAGTATATTGCAGATAAAACATGGCTTTTGCGTAAACCATTGATGTATTGCATTGTTAGGATCAATGAATTATTAAAAGAATAATCTCTTAAACACCAAGAAATTTTCTTCTAGTGTACTCTAGGGACCATGGGTAGATGCATTACACATACTAATTTGACACTGCCCTGACTGTAATTTATATACACTCCAAAATATCCACCTGACATCACAGACGCTTGGTCTTCCTCCCACACACTCAGCTAATGGGAGACCCTGTGGACCGAGCTTGCAGTAAGGGAAGGGACACTGTGCACTCTATTTCTCTAGACAACTGAAGTGGACACTGTGATGGACCCTTCAGATTGTCCTTCAAAAAGGACTTGTCATCCCAGTTGATGAATGTGATCTCAGAGGACAGTCTGAATGCTGGTCCTCTCTGGAATTACCTCAGCTGCAAAGAACTGCCTCATCCAAGGTTTTGCCCCCTCCAGGGCAGCCCATATCTAAATACTGAGTGAAGTTAAGCATACTCTTTAATAAATAAGCACTTCAATAAATAAAAATGCTAAACTGCAGCTCAGACTCTGTTTCCCAGAAAACACAACCTGAGACAACTTCACTTAGAATTCCAGCCCCAAATAACTGGATGAAGCTTTTCTCTATACTACTCCACCCTTCTGTCATTCACTGGGAATACCATTCTCCGTTTTATCCATCAGGTAAAATCTAATGCCCTCATCAAGTTCCAGGTGAAATCTCCCACTTCTGTAAACATTCCCCACAGCCATTTGCTCCATGCTCTGTGACCTCAGAAACCTCTGGACTTTTAGACCACTGTCTCTATCATCCATGAGACCAGTGCTATAATTCAAGAGAATTATAACAGGAGGCACGTGTTCATTTTTTTTTTTTTTTTTTTTTTGTGACGGAGTCTCAGTCTGTTGCCCAAGCTGTAGTACAGTGGCAAGATCTTGGCTCACTGCAACCTCTGCCTCCCAGGTTCAAGTAATTCTCCTGTCTCCACCTCCTGAGTAGCCGGAATTATAGGCACATGCCACCACGCCTGGCTAATTTTTGTATTTTTAGTAGAGACAGGGTTTCACGATATTGTCCAAGCTGGTCTCGAACTCCTGATCTCCGGTGATCCACCCACCTCAGCCTCCCAAAGTACTGGAATTATAGGAGTGAGCCACCACGCCCAGCCATGTTCATTTTTAATTGTCTAATGTCACCTTAATAATTATAAAAAGAAATAGGTGGAATTAATTTTAACAGTATGTTTTGTTTAATGTTATATGACCAAAAACTATCATTTTAATATGTAATCAGTATAAAAACTATTCATGAGATTTTAAAAATATTTTTTCTTTATTCACTCTTCGAGACCTGGTACATGTTTTATACTCACAACACATCTCAATTTAGACTAAACACATTTCAAGTGCTCAATAGCTCCACGTGGCTTTTACTGTATTGGACGGTGCAGATGATAAGCATCAGAGGCATAAAGATTAAGCCTCAGTCCATGGACTGGCGTGCAAAGGAGTTCAACAAATGTTTGCCGATGAGGGAACAATGAATAAATGGCCAATGATAAATGAATGAATAAAGAAATAATCAAGTTACACTCATAAAGGTACATCTCAGTTACCTGGCCTAAGCCTAGGATTCACTGCTATTTCCCTGCGCCTTGCAATTTCAGGATTCTACGCAGCAGGACAGTGTGTTTATCCATGTCTTTATCCATCTTGCATTGGCAATGTACAGCATGAACAGCTAAGGGTATGGGCTTTAAGCATCAACTTTAGAAGACAGAGCTGAGTCAAGTAGCAGCTGTTGAGCTTGGTTGGGTAAGTTGCTTAACCTATCTGGAGCCTTATTTTCCTCATCTATAAAATGGGGATGGATAATAGTAGCTCCCAGTGTTGCTGTAAAGCTAACTGAGACACTGCAGATAAAGGCTCAGTGATAAAGTAGCAGAGAGAGCCAAAAGTGAGACAGAAAACCAGGAGGAAGAACCAGTTATAAACATAACATGAAGGAGTAATTCTTTCATTCATTCATTTATTCTTTATTCATTCATTGAACTAATATTTCTTATATATCTCTGTGGTGGCCATGGAAATGCACCTCACAGATCTCTCATCGAAGGGAGTGCATTGATCAGCAACCCCAGCTGCTGTATGCTGAAACCTGTGGCCACATTTCTTGCCAAGGTCATGCTTCCACATGCTGCTCCTGGCCAGTTACTTAGTTCAAAAGTTTTATTAAGGCAAACCCACTCCTGGGAATTTAAAACTTTTTTGATGGGCAACCTTGGCTCAAGTACTCTCTGACAGCATCCCCAGAATTCTTTAGAATTGCACAGCAGTCTGGCCAGGCGTGGTGGCTCACGCCTGTAATCCCAGCACTTTGGGAGGCTGAGGCGGGCAGATCGCGAGGTCAGGAGATCGAGACCATCCTGGCTAACACGGTGAAACCCCGTCTCTACTAAAAATACAAAAAAAAGATTAGCTGGGCATGGTGGCAGGTGCCTGTAGTCCCAGCTACTCGGGAGGCTGAGGCAGGAGAATGGCATGAACCTAGGAGGCGGAGGTTGCAGTGAGCCGAGATCACGCCACTGCACTCCAGCCTGGGCGAAAGAGGGAGACTCCGCCTCAAAAAAAAAAAAAAAAAAAAAAAAAGAATTGCACAGCAGTCTAAAATAATTCCACTCAACCTTTTTTTCTTTCTTCTCTCATTTACTGAAGGTCAGACCTACATCTGGTCTGACAGCTCTTCCAGTCTCCCAGCTCCCACCTCATTTGATCTCCCAGGTACATCCCTTAATAATTTTTTCACACTTTAATCCTGTCCTGGAGCTGGGCACAGTGGCTCACACCTGTAATCCCATCTCTTTGGAAGGCCAAGGCAGTCGGATTGCTTGAGCCCAGGAGTTTGAGACCAGCCTGAACAACATGGTAAAATCCAATCTCTACCAAAAAAAAAAAATACAAAAATTAGCCAGGATTAGTGGGGCACCCCTGCAGTCCCAGCTTCTCAGGAGGATGAGAGGTGGGAGGATTGCTTGAGTCCAGGAGGCCAAGGTTGCAGCGAGCTGTGATAGTGCCACTGCACTCCAGCCTGGGAGACACAGCAAGACCCTGTCAAAAAAAACAAAAACAAAAACAAAACTCCTAATCCTACTTCTCAGGAGATTCAAACTATCTCAACCTGCAATATGCCTGGCAGTGTTGTAAGAAGTACTGGAAATACACCGGTAAACAAGGAAGATAAGGCTATTGCTCACCATGAAGCCTATACTTCTATGGGGAAACAGATAAGATATGAATGAACGAATGAGAGAATGTCAGGTTTGGACATATGATATAGACAACATAAAACAGGGTGATGCCTTAGAGTAGGCAGGGAAAGGCCCTTAAAGAGGTAATGTTTGAGCTGAGACCTGAATGACAGGAAGCACTACCCATGCAAAAATTTGCAGGAGGGATAATGCCTGCAAAGGCTTTGAGGCAACCACAAGCTCAGTGTGTTCAAAAAGCAGAGGGGAGCCCAATCTTGCACCCCTTTGAGGCTCTCCCATGTGCACTGGCTTGACATACTACAAGTTTATACTGGAGGGGCCTTGGAATTTCTGTGGACGTGTTCAAGCTCCTAAGCACCTCCCTTACAGCTATTTCATTGGCTATACAAATGGTTAATCTAACAGTTTATAATGGACACAACCAAGCAGAAAACACCCCCTTTAAAAAAAAAAAAACAAAAAAACGGAGAGAGGTATCCCTTTGTCCCTTTGCTTGTATGCAATGTTTGTTTCATTGTCTTCCTCACATAATTCAGTGTTTCTATGATGGTGAATGGATGTCATTATACATTTATCCCAACCCATAGAGTGCATAATATTAAGAGTGAACCCTAATACAAAGCATGGAATCTTTGGGTGGTAATTGTGTGTCAATGTGGGTTCATCAATCATAACAAATGCACCACTTGAGAAGAACCAGTGAGTAGTGGGCCTTTACTCTTAAAGAGTGAATAAAAGACTAGCAGAAAGTTAGACCAAAGAAGTGGAAAAGGACCAGATGATGAGGGGATGGTGGTGAGTTTGGTTTTGAACCTAAGTATGATGAAGGAGGGAGGGTAATAAGCCAGGGAAGGACACAATTGAGTATATGTGTATGTGTATTTTCTTCTTAATATCCAAAAAAGGTAAATTTTTAGAGACAGAAAGTAGTATTGGTGGAGGTCAAGGGCTGGAGGTAGACGAATGCAGAATGGCTGCTTAATGCGTATGAGCTCTCCTTTTGGGGTGATGAAAATGTTTTGAACTAGGTAGAGGTAGTGGTTGCAGAATACTATGAATATGCTAAATGCCACTGAATTGTTCACCTTAAAATGACTGATTTTATGTCATATAAATTTCACCTTGACAGAAAGAAGGAAAACATCATGGCTGATACAATCCAACCTCCCTACCGTGGCATAAAAGGCCCCACAAGATCATTCCCCTTCCCTACCTCTGTGTCTCCACCTTTCCCATTGCCCACCTTGTTCACAACTCCCCAGGCTGGCCTTCCTTTTCGGCATTTCTCAGACTCACCCAGGACTTCACCACAGTCCTGCTTTCTGATTAGAGCACACTCGCACATATTCACATCACTTGTCTCTCATTTTATTTCTGTCTCCCTCAAATGCCCCGCTGGGAAGACCTGCCATGGCCATGCTAGCTACAGCCTTCCCATCACTTCCTATCCTTTATATTTTATTTTATTTTTTCTTGGATGTTATCACTACCTGAATTATATTATTGTTTTCTTTTTCTGAGACAGAGTTTTTGCTCTGTTGCCCAGGGTGGAGTGTGGTGGCACGATCTTGGCTCACTGCAACCTCTGCCTCCTGGGTTCAAGCAATTCTTCTGCCTCAGCCTCCCAAGTAGCTAGGATTACAGGCGCACACCACCATGCTCGGCTCAGTTTTGTGTTTTTAGTAGAGATGAGATTTCACTGTGTTGGCCAGGCTGGTCTCAAACTCTTGACTTCAGCTGATCCACCCGCCTCGGCCTCTCAAAGTGCTAGGATTACAGAAGTGAGCCACCACACCTGGCCTATTATTGTTAAGGCACTGTCTTGCCCAGTAAAATGTCAGCTGCCTTGGAGCCTGAATTTTGTTTTCTCCCAACAGGATTAAAGGATGGGAGAACAATCCTGTAATCCTGCCCTGGAGCTGGGCACAGTGGCTCACACCTGTAATCCCATCCCTTTGGAAGGCCAAAGCAGGTAGATTGCTTGAGCCCAGGAGTTTGAGACCAGCCTGGAGAACAAAACTGGCCTGTCCTATGCTCTCATCATTGAATGAAGGAATGGATGAATGGAGGCCTGCAGACAAAGGATTGTGCTACTTCCTAACACAGTGACTGGGACTCAGGACATACTCAGTAAACGTCTGTTACGGAAGTAAAAAAAATAAAGAAATAAAAAATAAAACAGGATAGTGGCTGGCTGCTCTCTCTGTGTAGACTGGATTAAAGTAAAGCAGGAAAACACATGGGAGGTTACTGAAGTGGTCGTATTGGGAGTGAGGATGGGTGATGATGTCACTTGGACCCGTGGAAGGAAGGAGACTCATGCAGTCAGGAGCTTAGCGATAAGTCACATGGAAAGAAGGTAAGTGTCTCAGGATGCAGAGTGGGAAGAGTAGCTGAGGTCCAGAGGAGGTTCTACTGAGCTAGACGTAAGCGAGTTAATAGGTGGTGCATTATGGCCCAATTATTATGATTAAAAGCTGGCTGCAGAACTTCCTCAAAGACACTCAGGGCCTGGCTTCATGAGCTTCTCGCTCAACGGGAGCAGGGAATAGCCCAGACCTGGCAAGCATATCCAACCCATATTCTAAACTAAAGAGGTTCATTTTCCTGCATGCCAAACAGAAAGCCATTTCATCACTTTGGAAATGAGTGGGATACTGTATTTCTCCAAGTACTACCCACAGGAAAAATTAACACTTTATAATAAATTGATCACACATGTACATTAACAATGATTAGAAACCCATTAGTTGGCCCAGTCCACATTCCTTCCTTGGTTTGCTTTGCACACTCAGGTCTTTTTGGAATAAAAATTCAGCATGTTATTAATACTTCCCGCTATGGCTTAGGCCATATTAAAAGTGCCTGTATCTATTTTTGGATTTCTCCTATTTTAAGCCATGTCTATCAAAACTGCTGATGCCAACACATACATGTATGTATTTGTGTGATTTTATAATGTATTAAAAACTGACTTTTCCTTTGAATATCTAATTGGCTCTAGTAATTTTGAGGTTTCACTGTTTGGGGTTTGCTTGTTTGTTTATTTTCATTCTGTAGTGGCTAATTTACACGGAAGTCATGAATCATGGTTTTTCACATCAGAATTACAGGGACTTTGACGTCCGGCTTCATCTTTTTCCCTCTTATTCAATAAGGGCATATTTCTTAGATAATGGTCAAACAAGTATACAGTAAAGTTATTGTTTACAGGTCACACATTTTTACAAACTTTGTCTTGGAGAGCCAAATGTCGAAATGTGTTTAGGAATTACTCTTTTAAATTCACTATCTATGAAAAATAATTAACATATTTGACACTACTATAAAATGCCAACATTCTAAATAAAAACAACCAAAGGGTTACAAGTTCCAAATTTCTAGAACTGCCTGAATGCTTTTAGTAATTTGAAAAATTCAGTAAACATATTGTTACATGAAAAAAAAAGAAGAAATACACTGAGCATTTCAATTAGTTGTTTCTCTAGTTATTTTAAATTAAATGCTAAATGACAGAACAACTTGCAGTGGTTTCATTATACTTTTTAGACCCATCCCAAACTCCCTTCTGGTATGTGATAAAGTAATGAGACAATAATTTGTACATTGAAAAAACTGTTTTGCCCTTCCAAGTGGACATCTAGTGACATGACTCACTTACTCTATACAGACTGCCATTTACCAAAAATAGTTTGGTCTCCTCCATGAGAACTGTTTTCAGAACAGCACAATCTTGTGAGTAACACTCACGAACGAAAATCTTTGTCCATGAAAAGTGGATTTGATTTTTGAAAACAGTCAAATGTCATCCAGAACCAATCTTGGTGAATAAGCGGGGAAAGACTAGAGTGTGTGAGCACGCAGGCACACATGCTGCATGGATGTGAACAAGTAGTAATAATAACAACAGCAAATTCTTATTGAGTGCTTCCTATGTGCACACCATCCTAAGTGTTATGTGTGTTAACTCATTTAATCCACACGACAGCAGTAGGAGGAAATAATACTATCATTTTCATTTCACATATGAGGAAACTGAACACCAAGAGGTTAGGTAATTTGCCCAAGGCTATGAGCTCATAAAGGGATGAGCTGAGTTTGGAAGGCAGGCAGTTGAGCTTTTAACCTCATGCAGCCCCAACTGGTCTAGATTTACAAACAAAGGATCAAAGGGATATTGAGCAACAGCAATTGTCTCAGAGCTGTAATTTCCTCATCTGTATTTAAGGGACACATGAGTAGCAGTATCCAAGGTTATAGTGAAGCTTGAAGAAGCATTCACACATACAAATGTCCACACTCTCCCTAGACCATGATAAGGGCCTGGTATTTCAAAATCACTTCATTTTCAAGTGGGTCAATATGTTGCCTGGTCCTATGTAAACCCAAAGTGTGACCTGTACTTTAGGTCAGAACCACAACAGTAAGCATAACCTATGGTCTGCTCAATGCTGTGGTCACTGGCATTTACAGCCACAATACAGACAGCTCTCTGTCACACTGAGCACTCCTACTTCTACTGGGATGGTATTTTCTGATCCAAAAATAACAACATATGTCCGATAAGTGCATGAGCAGTTGGAGGGGTGATGGTGCAGCGTACTCAATATGTGGGATCTTCCAGACAACCCAAAATATATGCCCAGTGAAATGCAGTATTTTCAACAATGTGTTGAGTTTCTGCTTTGCTAAATGTAGGGAAATCCAAGAGGAATACAAACAGCCCTTGAGTCTTAACCTTGAAGAGATGCCCAACTCTAGAACAGAAGTTTAAAAGCTTCTCATATGTACTGCAGATAAAAAGAGGATGGGAAATGCGGGGTTCCACGAAATCTGTTTCTTTCTTAGAGGACCTCTTCACTACCCAGGAAATTGAGAGTCCTCAAGGGAGAGATACAGAACATAGATTCCCCAAATAAGTTCCAGCCTGGAATTCATTTTATTCAGAGCCTCTTACAGAGATAAGGCTCAATACCATCACTGCTACATAATGCTGATACAGAGGGTGGGGCAGTATGACGTGAGTTCTGAGATAATAAAAGAATTGAATCATACCGTCGCTACCAAAAACAAACCTAAAAAAAACCCTCCTCTATGACTTAATGTCCTAGTCTTTCAACCTTTCTGGGCTTCAAGTGCCTACCCTCCAAGTGTATAAAAGAATGTTTGCCGGCCAGGCACAGTGGCTCACACCTGTAATACCAGTACTTTGGGAGGCGGTGGGGGGACAGATCACTTGAGGTCAGGAGTTCAAGATCAGCCTGGCCAACATGGTGAAACCCTGTCTCCACTAAAAATACAAAAATTAACTGGGCGTGGTGGTGCATGCCTATAATCTCAGCTATTCAGGAGGCTGAGGCAGGAGAATCGCTTGAACCTGGGAGGCAGAGGTTGCAGTGAGCCAAGATCATGCCATTGCACTCTAGCCTGGGCTACAGAGCAAGACTTCATCTTGGAAAAAAAAAAAAAAAATGTCTGTCATGCTCAATTTATGGTTTTCATGAAGACTAAATAGGATAACAAATGTAACAAATGTAAGAAGACCTTGAAAACTCCACTCTAAGACTGCCATTTAATTTACACTCCTGATGGAATAATTTAATCTGTTGATGACTCCATGGCTAACACCAGTAAGATTCTAGAAGAGCCTCCCTCAATCATTTATTCCAACTCTAGCAAAGGAACCATTTTTAAAGAGGGTTGGAAACGACCATTAAGTCTGTGGCCTTCCAAGAAGGCTGAGGCTGGAGATGGTAGTGAGTGACGAAACTCACATGCCTGACTGAAAGGGCTGGCTCCTTCCAGCCTATACAGAGTTCTACCCTAGACAGCTGAAACTCTAGATGGCTATTGTTCAAGATCTCCTGCCTGGAGCATTTCTTTTGGGACAGGCTCTCAGGTCATTAATTTTCCATGTTAAGTATGGTCCCTCCTTACAAGCCTACATCAAAATTCCAGGAAAGGATCTCTAGCAACTGAAACTAACATCAACTGATTGGTATCTCTAGAATCATGAAGGCTGGAAGACTTACTGGAAATGTAAGGAAGTGCTAGTGCTCTGCGTTTTCAAGCCAGTTTTATTAGATATAGCCTTGAAGCCACGGAGTCTCAAAGATTCAAAAACAAAGTACTGGGAGGCAGTATCCCAAAATGCATTTGTGTTTTAAACATATTACCTATGGAGGTCTGTGGCCCATGCCAATTTCCAAAGAAGAGTCTATACTCTCTTGAGCAAGCATCTCTTTTAATAGTCTTCCCACTAGAAACTCCTAAATCAACCATGCCCTTTAGACCTACGTATTTTAGTTGTATTCTTTCTTTTAATTAGAAAGAAACGGACTTTCAAATGGAACTATTTTTTATAACATATACTCAATTTTTATTTCTACAACAATATTAAGTACAATGCAGACAGAGCCAACTCTGTCATGTGTAACCCCTAAGTCAGAATGCATCGCAGAAATATCTGTCAGGTGTTAATCCCAAAGATATAGATGCAACATTTGATCAACCAGCATGCTTGTATCCTGTGGGTACTATAATCCACAGACACGGAAAAATTGTCCTCTTCGCTTTGGCTGTTAATAAGATCCTAAATTTATAGACCATCACTCATATCTGCACATGCCAGATACGGTGGGTGCCAAGCTTCCTCCAACTTCATCCAAGTTTGTTACTTGTATTTTTTCTTCCATCAACCTGAAAGTGAGTTGCCTTAAGTCATTTGTGAAGCAAGAAAAACCGATAGATTATAGATAGATGATAGATAGGTTGGTTGGTAGGTAGGTAGGGAGAGAGAGAGAAAGAGATAATAGAGAGACAGACAAGCCCAATTTTCCTAAATCAAGACTGCTACAGTTAATTTCATGTATAAATCAATTAAAAAGTATTTAGAACTGAAAAAATAGCGACATTTAAAATATTCAAGCTTTTTTTTTTAACAAAAGGAAAGAATACTTTCTGTGAGAATGATTTTCTGTGATTGAAAATAAGGTTAAGGAGAATAACCACTTGAAGAGTGACTCTCATTCATTAGAGAAGGTTTCAGAGTAGCTTATCAACATGGTCAGCCACAATAATGATTATAGCCCAGGGAAGTAAATAAGGCAAACTGTTAGTTCAGGAAATCTATTAAAGGCACAGGATCTTAAAACACCCCAAGCGATGAAACATTAACAAACTTGGACAAATGGAAAGCTGTCCACCCCACTCCCCAGCTTGCTCAAGACAGACATTTTACAGCCGGCCACAAGATAGAATATAGAAAACAATTGCATCTAGAAAATAGAGGCAAATGGTAATGGTCTATTTACTTGCAAAGTTTACATTTCAAGGGGCTTAACTACACTTAGGGGCAGCTAAACGGATCAATGGTTTCAGCGCTGCTGTCCAAGGCAATAAATAATCCCCATTCAGGAACAGAAGAAACTTGAGTTTCACATATGCTAAGCATCACAGAGCTTCAGTGCTGGAGGAGGTCTGCAAGGTCATTCTCCTCCAGGGTTTTCTGAACCCAACTTTAATGGCTGAGAACAGTTCCTGGAGCAGTGCTGCATGAAGAGGCTTTCTGTGCAAGCGACCAGGAGACGCTCTGGAGGAGCTGAAGTGGCTGCCAGAGGCAACAGGGACAGAGAGCACTGGGACATTTGCCCTGTACTTGCCATTCTGTTTCTAGTCCAGTCCCTTCATTTGACAGAGGAGGAATCTCAAGCCTCCAGGGAGGAAGAATTTGATCATAGTCACATGCATCCCACAGCCCCAGTCCAGCAGCTTCCCAATACTCCCTGCCACAGCCAGATAGAACCTTTTGCCTTTATTCTCCCAGATTTCATGAAGTTTCTATGAAAATGGCAGCCTGCAATGAGGCAATGGGAGCACCTGTCTGATTTGCCTTTCTATGGCAAGGTCATAGAGGATACAAATGAGCAGCGCCTACGCACTATGTATGTTTTTTTCCAAAAGGTTGTTAGGTGCTTTTTGGAACTTGGACCTCAGAAAAATAATGTTTTAGATGGCTAACCAAAAAGACAAAAACAAACAAAACCCACCAAGATTAGCAAGTAAAATACTTGACATATAGCCCTTTGGCCAAAACCGTACTTTCCTGAAGTAACAATGTGTGTTTAAGGGAAACAGTCTGTTTAAGTTCAGAATCACAATCACCACCGCTTTCCAGAATGGGCACCCACACTGTTTTCAACACGTTCTTTACTTTGGGATGCGAGGGAGGCTGGGTTCGCCTGCTAGTAAAAAGACCCTTGAGACACTCTTCTCCTTTCTTTTTTTTTTTTTTTTTTACTGAGATGGAGTCTCACTGTGTTACCCAGGCTAGAGTGCAGTCACATGATCTCAGATCACTGCAACCTCTCATCTGCAGGGTTCAAGCGATTCTCCTGCCTCAGACTCCCAAGTAGCTGGGGCTACAGGCACACACCACCATACCCAGCTAATTTTTGTATTCTTAATAGAGACAGGGTCGGCCAGACTCGTCTGGAACTCCTGAGCTCAGGTGATCCACCCACCTTGGCTTCCCAAAGTGCTGGGATTACAGGTGTGAGCCACCACCCCAGCCCTCCTTTCTTTTCATCCTCTCCCCACATGTCGCCTGCACAGATCCTTCCTGTCAGGCTGCACTCTTCTCTCTTGGACTCAGGGGAGGCAAGGCAGCCTTCCAAGGATTTTCTAACCTAATCGAACCCACAGGGGCATGCTGCTGTTTGAAGACTCTTTCTCATGAATAGCAATGAGTTAAAATGCCTACTCCTCCCACACCGTTTCTTTTCTCATTCTTTTCTCTCATTTAGACCAAGAGTCAGCAAACTCCTGGGCCAAATTAGACTCTTCTTATTTTTGTGTAGTAGTCACAACACAGGCCAGCTGGCCTGCAAAACTGAAAATACGTGCTATTTGGCCCTTTACAGACAAAGTTTTCCGACCTCTGTCCTAGACCATTGGTGAAAATAAATCTTCAGGCAGCAGTTCGAAGGTAGTTTCCTTCCCATATTAAAGGAAAATCTTTAGGTAGTTTCTTTGCCACATTGAAAAGGAGGCTTCTGGGGTGAGAAACCTACACAGATATGGTTGTACAGAAACCTATCTAATAAGCATAAGTTTAAAAATAAGGATAAAGAAAGAGGTGCACACATCAAGAAAAGACACAAAAGACATACGGAATGGAGGAGTTATCTACTACGATTACCAACTATTTTTCTTCACTGAGCAGAGTCAACATGACTTAGATGGACAAGGACAACATCACAGAGATGACATGAGACCCACTCAAAGTAGGGAAGTAAGCAGTCTCTAGGCCACTTGGGAATGGGCTCAAGCCCATCAGCAGTTGGTTAAATATGGTTTTGACTGGAGGGGCACAGTTAGTAAGCTCTAAGAAATCACAGATGACACAGAAAAAGGCTTAGAACACTGCATGGAGCCGTGTCCAATTTTCATAAATTGGAAAAGAGTAAATTCCAAAACTTTCTCATTAGAAAGTAAAATTTTTAAGCCCTGGCAGAATCATGAAGAAGCAGCTCCCCATGTAAAAAAAAATGAAAAATAAAAAGCACAAATATTCTAAGTTGATAATTTTAAGAAACAGAAATGAATATGGTCAAAAAACATATGGCAAAGTTTAACTTTGCTGGTGATCAAATAAAAACAAGTTAATAAAATAGCAGTAATATCCCATGTTTGTCTACCGAAATGGCAAATGTTTGCAGTGATAACACATACACTGGCAATAGTGCCGAACACTTGGCCATCAAAACCACATGGAAATGCAAATGCCGGGCACTGTGGCAATATGATTCAGCTTTGCAATGTGTACACTCTGTAACCACTAATTTCACTTCTGGAAACCTAATCTAAGGAAATAATTGAATAAGGATATTCATTGCAGCAGTATTAACAGCAACGGAAATTTGATATAGTCTAAATGAATAGCTATAACAGTTTGATTATAAATATTTGTGCTACAGAATATTTTTCAGCTATTAAAGAAACCTTTAAAATGAGCTGATGAAACAGATGAATATCAGTAACATAAATGAAACATGTGTATATTTATGACTGCATTTATAATTATAATTTTAATAGACATCATATTATGTATCTTTTACATGTTTTCTCACCAGATCTTAACAACTCTGTTAAGTTAGCAAGAGGATAAGAGTGATAAAGATACCTAATATTTATTGAGAACTTCCTCTATGCCAGGCACCTTGCCATTATCTTATATGGATTATATCATTAAATCCTGACATAACCGTATGAGGTGGGCACTATTATTAACCCCATTTTTTAAAGACAGAAAAGGCCATGGAAGCATAAAAACTTGCCCAAGTTTACATAGAAAGTGCATGATACATACAGACAGAATTTGAATGTACAAAGCGATTCACTGAAGATCTTGTGCTTATAACCAATGCACTATATTTTAAAGGTATTATTATTTCTTCCTGGGATGAATGGATGGATAGATTACAGAATGTACAGATAGATAGAAGAAAAAGTAGAAGGACAGATGGATAGAAGGAAGGCAGGCAGGATGAATGGATGGATGGATGGATGGATGGATGGATGGATGGATGGATGGATGGATAGGTGGGTGGATGAATGGATGGATGAATGGATAGATGGGTGGGTGGATGAATGAATGAGTGGGTGAGTGGGTGGGTGGCAGGTGTATATAGACGGGTGGGTGGATGGAGAGATAAAAGACTGAATGGATGAATGGATAGGTGGATATATGGATGAAGTTGTCATGAAAGAAAAAACATAAAACTGATTATTTTTTAGTGGATCTTTTGTGCTTTTCTTCTTCTTTTTGCTTTTTTCAGGTGAATAACCAAATTTTTAAAAATGTTTTGCTTTTGTAACCAGACTATAGAAATATGTTTTACATTAAAATTAATTACAATGCAAAGCCATAAGAGTAGTGCTTCTAATACACTATTATGCATTATGCATCCATCTTTGTATCCATCTCTTGCAAAAGTGCAATATGGTTCTAGGTAGAACAAGAGCCAAACAACATCCCCTTCTCTTGCTATATATAGTACCAGAAGAAAAATTCTAACACACAGCCAAAACACAAAGTAGCCTCCTGAATGTCACCCAGGTATCCCTGGGTAAGTCCACCCAACGAACAGGAAATGTACAAACGGGGTTTTCTCCCCAAAAGAGAGAGCTTTAGACTAGAGCTGTAGCTGGCTAGAAAATAGAAATTTGATGGAACTTTGTCTTTATGTTGTAAGTTGATGATTGGAGGAAAAAAATAGTATGGCTGCTGAAGTTTTCAAAAAGGATTTTTATCCGAAAATTGGACAAGCCTGAACAATCTGAGAAAACAAAGTGGCCTAAGTCTTGTTGGCTGAGAAAAACTTGGAGATGCCTTTTAAGTCTGAGCTGTTTCCAGTTCAATTGCATAACAGATGAATTGGGTCAGTCAAGTTTAAATTTAACACGTTTATTTCAGCGATGACATTTCTGAGCAAATGTTCTATTAGTGTTAACTTTAGGTGAGTCAAACACCTACAGGGGACATAGGAAATAGATTCTCCCTGGCTTCTCTTGCTTTTCTCCTGTGTCCCCTGGCTTACCTTGGGCGACATGGTGCGCCTCCAAGGACTTGAAAATCACAGGCACTGGGTTGCTGCTGTTAACTAAGCATCTTGCTTTGTCTACTGCATCAGAAAATGGAGGGAGTCTCATTTTGTTACTTGTCAGCTCTCCTAGTTAGAAGAACTGAATCCGGAGCTCTCTTCTAACACCCCCTCCCCAGGTAGCCTCTTTTTCTCGATAGCACGCCTCTGCTGACTGACAAACCCATCTTATACCTGCAGATTTCCTTCCCCTGGGAGCCCAGGTTTTTAAAAGTGGCCTCTACTTTAGAAGTCTGTCAGCTAGTAGAATACATCTGTATTATGTTGGAAAGAAAGAGGATAAGGAAAGAAATAGCGTGCATGCAGACATGCATTCAATCAACAATATTTGTATTTATTCACTTAATGAACATCTACATAGCACTTCACTATTGGTTTTACGTGTTGTAGTGATAATAATTCATTTAATACACCCAAAAAAACACCTATGACATGGGTATGATAATCAAGCCCATGTTACAGAGGAGGAAGCTGAGGTACCAAGAGGTTAAATAACTTGCTCATGAACGTGCATTAAGTGGGAGAGCCAAGATTTGAATCCCAGCAGCTGGGCTTCAATGACTGAGCTCTTCAGCATTCTGTTGCGTTCATTAAGCCCTAAAGCTGTCCCAGGCACAGAGTGAGGACAGAAAGATACAGTGATGACCAAGATGGTCAACACAATGAAATGCCTCCCTATTGCTCTCTAGAGATAGCACAGCAAACATTAGAGGCTGCTCCACTCTGGGCATGAGCTCAGGTAATCCTCACAGCAGCTCTGTGAGCAAGGTGTGAATTTATGACTCCCTCCTACAGATGAGGACCTGAAACATCACACCCGAGAAGTGGCAGAAAGGTGCCCATCGTCTAGACTAACAGGCGACAAAGCATGGGTTTGCTATTTCAGTGTAATCCTCATACTACCTGAATCAGAATCAGCTGAGATAGTCGATGGAAAACATGCAGATTCCTGTGTTCCAGCCTGATCATACTCATTCTGAACCATTAGGCAAGGGGCCTGGCTATCTGCATTTGCACAAGTTCCCCCAAGTGACTCTGATAGACACTCAAGTGTGAGAGCTTTGCCTACACCAGCTGCTTCCTTTCTCCTGCTATTTAATACAACGGGATGATGGTAATTAACAACAGCTAATACAGAAAGCATTTCACATACAATATCATGGATCATGAGATGACACCGCCTGCTTTCATTTCTCATAGCTGCTTAGTAGGTCATATTTTCCACAACGAAACTGGCATGCACTTCAAGCCCTCTCATTTCTTATCTCTTCTCTTATGCTTTCTGAAT
Source organism: Rhinopithecus roxellana (assembly GCF_007565055.1). Classification (NCBI taxonomy): domain Eukaryota; kingdom Metazoa; phylum Chordata; class Mammalia; order Primates; family Cercopithecidae; genus Rhinopithecus; species Rhinopithecus roxellana. Next base: position 55,139,686 of record NC_044568.1, read on the forward strand.
TTAATGGTGTGAAACTCCATTGTCACAGCCTCAGGTGATGGCATTCTATAAAATCCTGTCTCTCCAACCCATAGAAGGTGATAATAAAACCCAGATAATTGAAATTAGTGAACTTTCTCACAGGACAAATCTCTTTAGACCTCTACACATTACAGGCATATTCTAGGATTTATTGAATCCTCCCATTAAAGGGGTAGGCTTATACATGCTTCCTTCATTTAAACAGCTCCATTTTAAGAAAATCATAGTATCCTTTTCTTTCTCCTAATACCCCAAGAAGGAGAATAGACATGATCCACATCAGAGAGAATGAATAAAATACAAAATGGCTTGATAAAAATCTTACTAAGAGTATGAATAAATTTTTAAAATTAAATACCAGATTTTGTAAGCCTCTTAGGTTTGTTTTTTCTAAAAGGAAGGGAGAAAGGGAGAGAGAGAGGGGAAAAGGGAGAATGGAAAGAAGGAAGGGTGATAGGAAGGCAGGGAAGGAAGGAAAAAGACCAAAGAAAATAAAAATACCCTTAGCACCTCTACATTTGTTTCCAGCATGGTTAAGAAATGAGGGAACACCTTCTGATCATCCAGCCCTACCCTGCAACGGTGACCATGGTTCGCAGCTGGTTAGCTTGCCTACCAGCGGCCAGGTCCGCCTGATATGCATGTGCATGCATTTTTTTTTTTTTTTTTTTTTTTGAGACGGAGTCTCGCTCTGTCGCCCAGGCTGAAGTGCATTGGCACCATCTCGGCTCACTTCAAGCTCCGCCTCCCGGGTTCATGCCATTCTCCTGGCTCAGCCTCCCGAGTAGCTGGGACTACAGGCGCCCGCCACCACGCCCAGCTAATTTTTTGTATTTTTAGTAGAGATGGGGTTTCACTGTGTTAGCCAGGATGGTCTCAATCTCCTGCCCTCGTGATCTGCCTGCCTCGGCCTGCCAAAGTGCTGGGATTACAGGCGTGAGCCATCGTGCCCAGCCTATGTGCATGGGTTTGCAGTGCTGGTGGTCATTGGCCGCAGGGATGGTGACTAGAGCCAGACTGCCTGGATTTCAGTCCCAGTGACTTTAGGAAGTGAGTGACTCTTCATGCCTGGTCTCCAAAAGAAGATGACATTAGCACCCAGGCTGGAAGGATTCCTGGTATGGCAACTGGAAGGTACCTTGCCTAGTAACACTCTACTAGTAGAGATTAATGCTTATTATTATGTTAATATCTCTGTGACACTTGTATACTTTACTTCACACCGTGGCAGTAACTCATAAAGAGAGAAGTGTGAATTGAATCATAATTTACATGCTCTAAAAATTCCTGGTATTTATTTTTTTAAAAAAGCTCTGATGTGAGTCAGACTGAGCTGGGGACTCACTGATACCTAAATTAATAAAAACATAGATGCATGAATAGATACACATAAATAATCATACATTAAAGTTAATAATGGAGAACTTGAAGGACAGAGTTCTTGAAAGACAGGAATTAGACAGTATTGCAGGTTAAACAGCAGAGTAAGCACTGTCACGGAAGCTGGTGGTGGGTCCAGGGTGGTGCTGGGCTCAAAAAGGGTTGAGCTCCGGAAAGAGACCTGGGTGTGGGGGTCACAAACCAGGCGACGTGCCATCCTATTGCAGGGGGGCACTCAGATATAGTCAGCCCCCTCCTCCTCACCACTGTCAGGTAACCACACTATGAATGTGGGTGTCTGTCTCCAAGGGCAATAGTGACTATGGAAGCTGTCTCCATGGATACCAGATGGCTTTGTTTTCTAGACGACTGTAGTGAATTCTGTAACGTGCCTGTTGTATTCCTTTTCGGGACTGAAGGACTAAGTTTCCCAGGTTCTGCAGAAAGCCTTCACCTATCAGTCTTCTATGAGTTACCTTGGCTAAAGACAGTCTTTTCCTCTAAGGTCACGGCTCTTTCCCACAGACCACATCCCAAAACAGATTGTCATGGAGTTATACAGGCTTGGATCCCTTGCCCCAACTCAGGACCACTGTGAAGAGCCATCCTGGCTTCAGAGTCCTTGGGAGATTGGCTGAGTCTTTGATAAGACTGTCAGACTCCAGCTTTCTTCCCCTCCCTCCCACAGCAGATGACCCCCAGAATACTCCCTAATAAACTTCCTTCACACCAATCCTCATCTAAGGTCAGCTTTCTGGAGACTTCAACCCATGGCATCCAAATGAAAGCTCGGACCCCTATGCAAGATGGCCCAGAGACACGAACAGAAGCCTCCACAGACCCAAACATATGCATAAAGACTAGGATAAGCCCAGCCATTGATCACCCTTTGCTATATGCCTTTTCCAGACATATTACACAAGAATAAAGAAAAAAACAAGACTTAAGCACTGAAAATAAATGTTATAAATAGTAATGCCATCCACACATTCCATTTGAAAGGGTCAAGATAAACCCAGAGGAAAATTTGAAGAGACACTAGACACCACGAAGTAATGCCTAAAGGCTTTAAAAAATGTTCTCACAAAGTTTATCCCATTGCGTTTTCAAAGCTCCAGGTGTTGGGCATTATTTAATCTGATGTACAGATGGTAACACTGAGGTTATGAGTGTGGATTCCGTCACTCAAAGTCAGGAGTTGTATCTAAATTTTCTTAAAGAAAATTGCCTTGGTATTGTAAAACTAGAGTTGACCTTAATATCAATATTAGTCATGAAGGGCTGGCCAACTCATGAAATATACCACCATATTGATGTATAACAGAAAGGATATTAATTTATAATTATAAGATGCTTTTCACTACAGTGAGCATAGCAGGCTTGCTAATCAGGCACTGTTGGCCATTGATTTGGGCTATTACAGTAGCAGCTGGCCTTCTTCAATCAACGAAGCAAGTGTTATCCATAACCAGGATGGACCTGGCAAAGGTCCAAAAACAAAGCAATTTGCTACTTTCCATTTCCCTAAATCCATCACCAAAATAACAGAGCAAATGCTCCCATTCAAATCACTTTTATATGTGCTCAGTATGAATTAGATGAAGGCCCTTGGCAGGTGAAACGTTCAATATCCACATTAGTACCACCGATACATGAAGCAATCAACCCGGCTGGGTACCATGTAAGTGTAATGAGAGACATTCTAATAAGAAACTAGAAACGTTCAGACTCCTCAGCCAGGTACCTTGCTGAAAGCTGGTTTACGGGGTTAATAATTTGTTCAGGTGGGAGGAGCATGAGGACGCTGCACTTGAGAAGCAAAGGCCTCTTGTTGCAAAGTGGAAAATATATAGGGTGATACAAAGAGGCTGAAATATACACTCATCAGTAGCTATGATCAGTATGTATCATTTGCTCACATGGCTCAAAGTGAGGTTTGAGATAATATAAATATACATACTGATTACATATATATTACATATAATCTATTAATCTTGGCTAAGATTATATTATAGACTATCTATAATCTATTATATATTCATATATATCAAAATGGATCTGTATATTATACATGATTGTACATACTGATTATATTATAATATATATTAAATATATTTTATTGTATATTTATATTATATCTACATATATTATATATTTATATACTATATTATATATTTGTATTGTGTCTAAATATAGTCTATATTTTATAAAGATATATTCATATAAAATATAATCTATATATTATATAAATTTATACTATATTATATAATTTATATTCACATAAAATATAATGTATATAAATTATATATTATATATTTATATTCATATATATTTATATGCAATTTTTATATTATATAAATATATTGTATATTCATATATGATCAGTATGTCTCTATATATTACATATAATAATGTATACTGGTTATATTATATATTATATAACTTATATTATATATTTGTATTATATATTCATATAGCTATACATCAAATATATATTATGTATATATATATTACATATATAATATATAAAAATAGGCAATATGTTATATACTACGTTATAGAGTATATTTTAAATATTAATATAAATATAAACTACATATAATAATTAAAATGTATATTTTATGTGTTTAATTATTTTTACATATATAGAAAAATATATATAATCAGTATGTATCAGTGCATATCATTTGCTCACAAGGCTCAAAGTGAGGTTTGATGGGCCATGGTCAGATGGCATCAATGGATAGAAATAAACACCATTTACTGAGCAGAGGCTCTACCAGCCTCAGATTTTCCTACAGTGTACCTTAAAAAAGAAACCTGAAGTGCAGAGAAGCTAAGGACTTTCCTCCAGGTTACACAGCTAGTAAGTACTAGAGCTGGCATCCAAATCCAGGCATTCAGGTGCCAGAGCTGGGCATCTGCCTGCCACCAATACTATGAGGACCAGAGCTGTGATGTCCACAAGCATGGGCCCAGCCTGCTAAGCTCCAGGCAAGTTTTGCTTATCCCACTGGAATATGGAGCTGGTGGGGGCTGACCAGGAGAAGTTGGAACACACTGGAAATATACGTCATGGATGTAGTTGGTGTCATGGTCATGGGGTAGGAGGCGATGGCATCAGCAAACAAGGGGACTCAAAAAAATAGAAAGCCCTTGTCACCTCAGAGAAGTTGAGGATCTCATGCAACGTTGAAAAGCCTGCCTGCTGTCTTTGAAAATGCTCAGTAAAATCAGTCCTGATCTACCTTTCAATGTCTCTATGTCAGACATTCAGGTGACACCTAGAAAGGCACAATTGCTGATGACAGGCTCTTCATGCTTTGGAATGGAAAAGATGGCAATATCTGAATTTCCGTTCTCAACAACCTCCTGGAGATTTGTAAGTTCCTTGCCAACTGCTTCTGTCTCCCCACCCCCTGCCATTAGACCAACAACCATGCCCCAGGCTCCACTCAAATCTACCTAGTCGCTGAGAAAATCCTAACCAGGACAGGAAAGCTACCAGAAGTCCCAACCCACAGGAGGGGTTCTGGAATAAATCTCCCTGTTCTCAACACCTGTGTGTTTAGAGTGTGTTTAGAGAGGGAATTCTTTCCTTCTTGTAAGCCTCAAGTAACAGAGACAACCTTACTGAAATGTATCTGTGTGACTTTCTCTTCAGATTTTCCCAGTTGACCTTTCCTCTTTTTTGCTAGAGGCATTTTGCTGCCTTAGAGATGATTAGGAGTGAAAGATTCAACATTTAGTCTAAAGACTTTAGTAAAACAAAAATCTTGAAAGCCAGGGTTTACTGAGAGAGCAAAGGGCTTTCTAATTTGCAAAAAATTTACTGTAAGCCTTGGGTAGAGATAACTGAGGATTTCAGGGAAGGGGCATTCCCACCCCCACCCCGACACCCTTTTGGTCTAGGTGACACAGACTGGGGAATGCTACTGGAGAGGGAGAGGGGTGTGACAGTTCCTTGGGACTCAGAGAGTCTGGCTTCTGAGGCTGATTCCACAGCCATCATGATACGAGAAGACTTTTCAAAGCTGCACATATGTATTTTCAAACATTTTACTATATCTTACTTTCTATTAGCTTAGCAGAATGAGAATATATATATATATAGAGAGAGAGAGAGTGTGTGTATGTGTGTATATATGTGTGTGTGTCTATGTGTATGTACGTATTTCCACCTTCCTCTCTCCTCAAGAATCATGACAGGGTTTGAGTGACAGAGGTTCAGGTCTTCCCTGGCCCCCAGGTTACACTGGTTACTGGAAATTAAAAAAAAAAAAATTAATAGAGGTGGCCATGTGTAAAGCACATAAGTTTAGAAGAGATTTGAGGAGCTCTTTAGACTGGAAAAGAGTTAGATTCTGAGGTATTTTTGCATGCTTTCTGGAATATTTACTGTGCATTTTCACATCATAAAGGCTGGAGAGGGCCTACAGTTTAAATTAAAAAACAAAACAGAATTTCCCAAACTTAACTTCAAAATACGTTTTCCCCCATTGCATTCCTATTACCACTCTGCAGAATAGTGTTCCATAGACAGAAGTTTGGGAAATGCTAGTGTGGAACAAATGTGAACTACCATGTCCTGGGAATTCAGACCACCTATATCAACATGGTATAGTGCTTAAGACCAAGAACTGAGATCACCTGTGTCAACCTGACTTAATTGTTCACAGAAACCTTTGTCCAGGAATTGTAAGGCTCCAACCCAGGAATAATTTCACTGCTTTGTTCAGAAAATCTATGCATATCAATTTATCTGGGACAACAGTCTCCTTACCTAGATAAATAGCTCATTTATCAAACAATAACCTACTTGTCAGACTTATTTCAATATACTCATCTTGCTATGTCTAACAATCTTAAATCAGGATGTCATGAATTTACCCGATACCAATCATCTTCCTGTCTTAAATTACATGAGCCTATACCTTCCCTACAAGCCCTATAAATATCTATTCTGACTTCCATCTTCTGGAATGTTGCTGAGATTTTGTTAAGGTAGTCTTCTCCTTTGTGGAAGTGAGTTCTAATAAATGTAGTCTTGTTTTAGCAGCAGTTGTCTGGTGATACTTTGAGAAGGTGTATTTACTGTATAGTATATGAGCTGTTTGGGTGCATGCTTGAAATGTGAGAGCCTAAATGAAACTTGAGATAGTTCCCAGGTACATTTTTTCTATCGTCAGAGCTCAGCACTGCCCAACTCCTCCCCTTGTTTGGGCTACTTCTCCAAACTCAGTAACTGCCTCTGTAACTGGATGCCTCTGATTTTTGTTTGTTTAAAGTCCCTAGTTTAGGGAATGGGCTTCCAAACATGACACCTGTCTCCCAGACCACAAAGTGGGCTCTTGACCCAATGCCAGGCCAATCAGCTTCTCTACTAGGAGTTTGAATGAAGACATCCCAAACTGGAAGGTATTTGAAGTTAAGTTATTCCTATCTTAACACTAAATGTGTGGTCCACAGACCAATGCCCAACCTCTTGTTAGGGGCCCATGACGAGTATAGAAATTGAAAGCAGTATGACATAGTAACATTATACCTGTTCAATCTATTTTTTTAAAAGCTTACTTTTTATGTCTTTGGATTTATTTAATTTTATAAAACTTGATTTTCATCATATTACTAAGAAAAAAATGTTCAAAAGTCGAAAATAAGACAAAAATGTGGGTTGCATGTTCTTTCAGTGTCATATACAGGCATTAACTTGTCAAGTCAAAGTTTATTTAATTATCTAGAAAAATGTATTGTTCACCTCATTGTTCACTACTCATTGACGGTTTCAGGCTTAATAACATGACGTGTTAATTCATAGATTTCTGTCTAGCAGAGATGCAAATAATAATGGGTAGAAAAGATAACCACAGAGGTTGCAGGTTTTTGTCCTGCAGGACGTGAGATGGTTTAGCTGTGTCGCCACCCATATCTCATCTTGAATTGTAACTCCCACCATTCACATGTCATGGGAGGAACCGGTGGCAGGCCATGGGAATTATGGGGGTGGGTCTTCCCTGCACTATTCTCATGATAGTGAATGAGTCCAATGAGAGCTGATGGTTTTAAAAAGACGAGTTCCCCTGCACACATTCTCTTTTTGCCACCATCCACATAAGATGTGACTTGCTCCTCCATGCCTTTCACCTTCCACCATGATGGTGAGGCCTCCCCAGCCATGCGGAACTGTTAGGTCCAATAAACCTTTCTTTTGTAAATTGCCCAGTCTCGGGTCTGTCTTTATTAGCAGTGTGAAAACAGACTAATACAGGACATTAACCAGCTTCGTATGTAACCTAGCAAACTGATTCTAACACTCCTTTACTATTAAATTGCATGCAAATAGCAATCATAGTTAATATTTTACTGGTCCCCTTTTGAATTGTTGAGATAGATAAAATCTTTGATGCGTTCACTTTAGATACGAATGTGAGTCATGTTTTAAACTTTTTGAAAACTATATTTGACATTTTTCTTTTTTTAAACAAAAGTATGTTAGTCTGTGACACATTAAAAAAAACAAAAGGAAACAAATATCATCATTCACTGTAAAAGCTTGAAAAGCACTGTCCTAATTCTATGAGTTCCCATTGCTTACGCCCGTGGAACTTCTCTAGTTTCTGTCCTTTCTGAGACCTTGTCATTCAGGTCTTTGGATGAACCTGTGACTATGCAACTTCCTTCTATTTTAATTAAGTATCTTTCTTTAAAATCTTGACTTAGTCAGGATTTATCAGAATCCTAACTAAGTCATCATATTGCAATTATAGCCAACAAAACGCTTTGCGACAGATAACAATCCAACCTCTGCTTTGGTACAGAAGGGTATATACCTAACACTAAAATGTCCTGATCAAAACTGCACGTGATGAAAACAAAGTTTGAGAGCATCCAAAAGCAAAGCAGGCAACTTTCGTCATGAACAAAAACTTTGTGACACTTCCAGCTTTGGCCTCGCTCATTCTAGAACTGCCTTGGTCATGTCCCCAGAATGAACAAAACCTTGGAAGCACAATCAAAGCTGTCATGTGCAAGACTCCAGGCCTTTCTCTGGGAGCTACAGCTTCTCTCTCCCTCTTGAGTATGGTCAAAAGCCCGGTCCTAGCCCATGGCCTCCATGTGATTACCTGGCCAGCCCGGTCCTAGCCCATGGCCTCCGTGTGATTACCTGGCCACACATCCCCATGAGGATCCATCTGGCAATCCCAGTTGCCCTCTAAGTTCAGTCCTCCCTATTCTTATTCTCTTTCCCCTCTTCAGTACCTAGAATTTGATGCTGAGTTCCTTCCTTAGCATAATTCATCCCCACTTACTCTCACTCTGTTTTCAATTCAACAGACTTTCTTCCATGGAAAAATGCAGTGCTAACCAAATTCCGGGGAGGTTTTGACTCATATTTTGAACTGTTTTTCAAACAGTACTTATTTCTTTTACGTTATTCAGAATCAATGGTTCCTCATTTGGAATCCCCCCTTCCTCTATGGAATTTAATGTATACATATGAAAATTAAAACCAGTTTTAGCTAAATATAGATCCTCTGGGAGGTCTTCAGAATCAGCTGACAGGCACAGTTAAGAGGAGCCTGGATCGCTGACAACCATTTTGGCTTCAAATGGAAAAGAAATAAGCTGGTGCAGCACTTGGCCACTTCTCAGGGGTGGCCTGCCAAGACATCATTTACCAAGGTGTTCACAAGTAGTAGAGGGGTTGAGGGGTAGGCTGAGCCACTACACTCTGCTGCCCCAGAAGTGGCCAGGATGTAAAGAGGCCAACTTAACATCTTCGCACGACTGAGGTCTGCAACTTTTCAAGGGAATGTTCTAAGGACTGCAATCTGCAATTCTGAAATCCAAGAGACTCAGCACACCAGACATGTTTTTATAACTCATTTGGCAGCAAAACCCAACCTGAACTGACATGATGTTATTTGTGGTCCTTATTTATCCTACTGAGGGTAAACATTCATATGTTTTACTACTGAAATGCAAATCTGTTTTATTACAGGGTGCTGCCCCAGACCCCGCTGGTAGAATTGTGTAATATACAATGTGAGCATCTTATTGTCTTTCTAAATTCCAGAATATATCTGGACCTAAAATTGGGAGAACTAATTTCTCAAATATTTTTCATAGAACATGTTTTTAACGTTTAGCTCAAAGAGACCAAGCATGAGTGAGAAGTGGTGGGGGGTGGGGCAGAGCATGTATCCCTAGAATATAAAAATGCTTAAAAGAGAGTCTCAGAGCAAGTAGGAAGAAAATATGCTCTCTTTCAGGGGAGCCAAGCTATATTGAAAACTTCATGGGTCATCTGTGGTGGGTATCCAGCACTACCCATTCAAACAGCATCATCTCACACAGATTTCCCACCCCAGCTTTATTCTTTTAAAGGATAAAACCAACCAACTTTTTAAAATAAAAATATTGCATGTAGCAGGCACTGCTCTCACCCCTTTGCACGTGCTATCTTGTTTAATCCTTGAAATACTGTCTCCATTTCACAGATGAGAAAAATTAGGAGCTGGAAGTTTGGGTAGCTTAAAAACACCACCCATTATGAGTGACAGAGACAGGCAGCATTATAATCTGGGAGCCCACACGACTGTCTTGTGAAAATATCAGGGACACTCCAGTCTGTTCTAAGAGGCAATGACTAGACCACTTTATTGTGAAAGGAAACTCCAACACCAGCTACAGCATTCCATATGGAAAGATCATGGGGTTTGGAGTCAGAAGATTGTAGCACCACTGACACTTTTTAGTGAGATCTTGGACTCTTTAGTCAACCTTTATACCCCTATCTGTAAAACAGAGTTTATAATCCTATTTACAAGACAGTTGGGATGATTAAATGTATCAAATTACAGCTCTCCTCCTGGATCACAGTATCTCAAACCAAAGAACCCACTCTCATCTTAGGGCTTTGGCACGAGTTACTTGCTCTACCTAAGTGTTTATACCATTGATTTTTACTTCACTGGATTCTTCTTATAGTTCAGGACTTGGATTCTTAGAAAAATCTTCTTTGACTACCCATTCTTCAGCAGCCATGCTGAAATCTCTATCATATGACCTCGCCTTATTTCCTTCATGGTACTTATCATCATCTTCTCATGTGCCATTTTCCTGTGTTCTCAAGGGTTTATTATATCATATTTGCTTTTTTCTCTCTCCAGTATAATGAAAGCTCCAGAGCAGGAGGCACATTTTTTATCTGATTCCAAGCTTTATCTCTTATACTTAGCACAGGGTCTGGCACAAACTAGGTGACCATTCAGTGCTTCTTCTACAGTTGGCTTAATGAGTGGTAGGGACCCAATATATATCTTTTCCTTTTCTATTCCCCATTTCTATCTCCAGAAGGAGAATGAATTTGGTCAAATGCAAAAGTCCTTGGGGATATTTTGACTGGCAAGCATTTGTACCTCTTGCCCTTTTGCTCTCAAGTCAAAAAAAAAAAAAAAAAAAAATTCCATGAAAATTAAGGTGAAAAGAACAAACAGAGGGCACCTCTATTACTAGAATATGTATAGATTTGATCTGTAACAGAATAATAAGAACTTCTGCTTTCTCAGGCTATGTAAAGCCATGCTTAATCTTTCCCAATTTATATTTTGATGCCGTACTTATTAAGCAGCCCAGTTTATGTAGTTCTAATACCTTAAATTAGGAGATGCTCCTGTAACATCCATATGTTCCTGTATTCTTAATTCCTTAAAGAAAAACAGGAATGAAACAGATTTATACCAGCTCCAGAACCATGTGAGTGAAGACACTCAACAGGTTGAAGAGCGAGGCCATATGGCAGCACTTAGAATTTGATAGTCTTAATTAAGCAATCTGCTCACCAGCATCACCAGCAAGAAACCTGGCGTGATGGCTGTCCTCATGCCCTGTCACCTAAAAAACATTTCCATTTGTGTGTATGCTGGGTTCTAAAAATCCTCAGGCATGGAGCACAGTCTGCAGTCATAGGATGTTAGTACTCAACAGGACCTTAGCAATAGAGCACAATACCCTTAGAATGCACTGTCTGGCTTTTGCCAGCCCAGCATCATTTTCTTCCTTCAAGGAATTGCATGTCCATTTCCCCAGGCCTGGCTAACAGAAGTGCAGAATTTTCTTGTATATAATAACTGGCTTAGGGATAAGCACATGACCCAAGTTGGCCCAAGAACGGTTAGCCATGAGATATTTGCTGGAATACTGGGAAAACAGATGCTCTGGCTTTTTTAGCTAGAAGAATAAAAGACTGGAATTGCTGGTGGCCATCTTGGAGGGAAACCCTCCGAGAGTGAAGATTGAGACCAATATTATAGAAAGCAAAGCTGGGGGATGAAGGGTGATATTGAGGATATCGTTAGAGCATCTAGATCCAAGTGTTTCCAAAGCCAGCTCACACTGTGAAATTTTCAATCATGTGAGCTGATAATTTTATATGTTTTTGCTGAGGCTAGCTGGAGTTGTGTTACCGTTGATTACAATCAAAATAGCCCAACTCATATGCTCTCATTATACCAATGAGGAAACAGAGGTCCAGGGAGGAAAACTGTCATGCAAGTCAATGTTAGAGCTGGGAATAGACTTCAGTGATTCTGCTTCTCTTTTGGAAAACCTCTTTTAGATGTCTGGTAGTGTCAATCCTTGGGTCTCCCTGGGGCTCTTCTTTCACTTATTTCATGTTCAAGTGCTCCCCAATTACACTCCCATCTCCCCTGTTCATCTCTCCTCTGATATACATACAAACTGTCTCCATCTCAGAACTTCTGAAATGGCTCCATGGTAGCCTGGGCCATGCCCACTCATCCTTTTCACCTTCCTCCTACTCTGAACTTCCAAGAAAGCCAGACACACTGTCTGACCACACGGTGCCCTTTTCGTACATTACCTGTATCAACAATTCAAAACACTGAAAACAGATTTTAAAGTCTTTGATCAACACCAGCCAGCCCATGTCCTGTCTGTCACCTCTTAGCACTGTCTTCTGCTTCCTTGACAGTGAATAGCAGGTATTGTCTACAGTGTTACTGATATGATAGAAACAACATAGCATCAAAAACATCAAGACGGTTTTGTCTTCTATGGAACATCATTTGACTCCAAGCACAGTCTTAGGAGTAATAGTGACTTCATGAAGGTGAATTTAGATGCCCATGTGGGACAGGCAGAATTAACTAGGAAGCCTACTGTATATCAGAAAGATAAACATTGGAGGGCCATAGCAAGCTTTCAGCTACAATTATCCCTATGCTGTTTCCAACAGCTAATATTTCAGGGACATTATAGGTCAGCTACTATTCAAAACCCTTTATATAGATTAATATTTTAAAAAATAATTTAAATCATTATGGGTACATAATAGTTGTATATTTTTACAGGGTAGCTATGATGTTTTGACACAGATACACAATGTGTAATAATCAAATCAGAGTAACTGCGTATTCATCACTTCAGACCTTTATCATTTCTTTGTGTTAGGGACATTCCAATTCCATCTTATTGGGTATTTAAAATAGACAATAAATTATCAATTTTTGTTACCCTGTTATGCTACAAAATACTAGATGTTATTCATTCTAGCTGTATTTTTGTACCCATTAACCAACCCCACTTTATCCTCCCTCCCCAGTACCCTTCCAGCCCCTTACAACCATCATTCCATTCTATTTCCATGAGTTCATTTTTTTTCTTAGCTCTCACATATGAGTGAGGAGATTCAATATTTGTCTTTTTATGCTTGACTTATTTCACTCATTATAATGTCTTCCAGTTCCACCCATTTTTTTTTTTTTTTTGCAAATTACAGGAGTTTGTTCTTTTTTATGGCTACATAGTACTCTATTGTGTATATGTATCACATTTTCTTTATCCATTTGTCTGCCCATAGACACTTAGGTTGCTTCCACATCTTGGCTATTGTGAATTGTGCTGCAATAAACATGGGAATGCAGATAACTCTTTGATATACTGACTTCCTTTCTTTTAGATATATACCCAGCAGTGGGACTGTAGGGTCATACAGTAGGTCTATTTTCAGTTTTTTGGGGCCCATCCATAATGCTCTGCATAGTGGCTGAACTAATTTACATTCCCACCAACAATGTATGAGGGTTTCCCTTTCTCCACACCCTCATCAGCACTCATTGTTGCCTGTCTTTTGGATAAAAGCCATTTTAACTGCAGTGAGAGAATATGTTTACACACATTTTATTTGCATTTCTCTGATGATTAGTGATGTTGGGCATTTTTTTTCACATACCGGTTAGCCATTTGTCTTCCTTTGAGAAATGTCAGTTCATATCTTTTGCCCATTTTTAATGAAATTATTTTTTTCTATTGAGTTGTTTGACTTCCTCATATATTCTGGCTATTAATCCCTCATTAGACAGGTGGTTCTCAAATATTTTCTTCCATTCTGTGGGTTGTCTCTTCATTTTGATTGTTTGCTTTGCTGTGCAGGAACTTTTTAGCTTGGTACGATCCCATTTGCCCATTTTTGTTTTAGTTTCCAGTAGTTTTCAGGTCTTAAGAAATCTTTGCCAAGACCAACGTCTTCGAGTATTTCCCCCAATGTTTTCTTATAGTCATTTCAGAGTTTCAGTTCTTAGATTTAAGTCTTTAATTCATTTTGATTTGCTTTTTGTATATGGCAAGAGATAGGGCTCTATTATCATTCTTCTGCATATGGATATCCAGTTTTCCCAGCAGCACTTATTGAAAAGACTATTCTTTCCCCAAGGCATGTTCTTGGCACCCTTGTCAAACATGAGTTCACTGTAAATGCATAGATTTCTGGGTCTGCTATTTGGTTCTGTTGGTTATGTGTCTGTTTTTATGCCAGTATCACACTGTTTTAGTTACTATAGCTTTGTAGTATAACCGGAAGTTGGATAACGTGATACCTCTAATTTTGTTCTTTTTGCTCAAGGTGGCTTCTGCTGCTCTGGGTCTTTTGGGGTTCCATATACATTTTAGAATTATTTTTTCTTTTTCTGTAAAGAATTTCATTGGTGTTTTAATAAGGATAAAGTTACAGATCAAACTCCTTGTTCTACCCCTTCCCCACTTCTCACTACTACACTTGTGTTTAAAAAGAAAAAAAAAAAAAATTCCCACTGAGTGCAGTGGCTCATGTCTAACCCAGCACTTTGGGAGGTCGAGTCAGGAAGATTGTTTGAGGCCAGGAGTTCAAGACCAGCCTGGCCAACATGGCAAAACTCTGCTCTATTAAAATTATAAAAATTAGCCAGGCGTGGTGGTGCACTCCTGTAGTTCCAGCTACTCAGAAGGCTGAGGCATGAGAATAGCTTGAACCCAGGAGGCAGAGGTTGCAGTGTGTTGAGATTGTGCCACTGCACTCCAGCCTGGGTAACAGGGGGAGACTCCATCTCAAATAATAATAATAATTATTATTATACAATATTACAGTTATCATGCATAGATTAACATTTAGTCTTCAAAATAAACTGTTGAGATTGCTGCCATTATAATATGAATTTTCCAGATGAGAAAATAAAACCATAGGGAGTTTTTCTGTTTTGTTTTTCCCAACTTGCCAAAGTTACTTAGTCAGTAAAGGATCACCCTTAGATTTGAACCCAGGCAGCCGACCTCTGGGGTCTATGCTCTGAAGATGCAACACTGCCCAGAAATTGGCAATTTCTAAAGGTTAAATTCTAAATGTTAATAACAAATTCCTTTTATCAAACACCTCAAATTCACACACTGAGGGGCCAAACAGGACATATCTATGAGGCAAATTTAGCCCAAGGGCTGACAGTGTGATACCTCTAGTCTATTTATTTCTTCCATTCTACTGTTAAGAAAACGTAGGCCAAGGGAACTCCACCTGTGTTCATGTTCCTCATCTAGGAAGGCCTTCTCACTCTGTTACTTCTTGTGTTTCCCATTGTTTAAAGAACAAGTTAGGACCCAAGTCCAACGGAAGGATCTCTAAACATTTTGTTATATCTGTCTTTGATGTGTACATATGTTCATTTCTTATCCTACGTCATTTTATTGTAATATTTCACACTTGTTAGGTAGGTAGGATAATGCATTTATGAGGTTCCTAATCATTATTATTGACTTATTACTAGATTGATACAAATAAGTTGGTAGAAGGGAAGGGAAAACCTGTAAAAGCATTACATTTCTATGGAGCTCTGTTCAAATATAGGAAAAACTCTTAGTAATGTAAATAGGAGTCCACATTCTGACCTGATGTAACGTCAACTTCATAATGATAGAGTGAATTATGCAATACCACAATAATTTTCCTTGGCACATCACAACAGATTAAAACAAATATACTACTTGAAACCACAACCTTGTCCAGCTCTGTCCAAACTGCAGTGCAGGTGACATTATATAACCTCACTAATCAATTAATCAGTCTCCCAACCTGAAAGTAAATACAAGCTTGTATGAAGTATGTAAAGGATGTGTGAAGAATGACCAGAAAATGTAAAGGGAATTGTCATTGTTATTTTTAAAAATCACAAAAAAATGAAAGCAAAACTAAAAGAACCTAGGAAGTTCTCAAGATACAGAATGTAGACAGATAAAAGCCTAAGTCAGCTTGAACTCAGTAAACAGGCATTTCTCCACCTGTGAGGTTGGAAAGTTCATCCATTTATTACTATCCAAATGAAATCTTTTCAGCAGGGTCAAAAGAGCCTTTGTTTTGACATTTAATTCACTGACGATGTATTTCCTCCCTTAGGATGCAAAACACCTCTCACATGCTTTTTCATTAATTGCCTTCATTTTTCAAGTTCCTTGCTTGATTTATAGTCAATTAAAAGCACCCTCAAAAGCCATGACTCATGTGTGTTAAGTACAAATATGATTAATGCGATTCCACACACTCCATGGAGGACCTGGCTGCTAACCAAGGTCAGTGTCATGGTGGCATGACCAAGCAACGTCTTGGTGAAAGAAATTCACAGAGAGGGTGGAAAGCTAGGAGTGAAGGGTCATGGACAATCTGGCCCTGGGTCCATCCAAAATAGAAAAAGCTAATTCTTCCACAACACAGAGAAAGGATGAGCTTGGCTATGAAAAGCAACAAATATGCAGCAGCAGCAGTTCTCTCTATCTCATCCAGGTTGATAAAATTGATGGGAAAATAAAGTGGCAAACATCCTTGATATATCACCACCAACATCAAAAACACTAAGAGACACTAGGACAGAGAGCTTTGGATAAAAGCCAGGGCCCTTGGCCGGGCGCAGTGGCTCACGCCTGTAATCCTAGCACTTTGGGAGGCCGAGGCGGGAGGATCACAAGGTCAGGAGATTGAGACCACGGTGAAACCCCGTCTCTACTAAAAATACAAAAAATTAGCCAGGCGCGGTGGCGGGCGCCTGTAGTCCCAGCTACTAGGGAGGCTGAGGCAGGAGAATGGTGTGAACCCAGGAGGCGGAGCTTGTAGTGAGCTGAGATCGCGCCACTACACTCCAGCCTGGTGGACAGAGTGAGACTCCGTCTCAAAAAAAAAAAAAAAAAAAAAAAAAAAAAAAGCCAGGGCCCTAAAATCCTGGGTTCAAATTTTGACACCACCAATTATAAGCAGTATGATCTCAGGTTCATTGTTTCACCTAGCTTAGCCTTAAATGTCCTCACCCGTAAAATGAGCAGATGAGAGTACCTTTCCCCTAAGAGCTGTTGTGAGGTTCAGGGTGGCCCTCAACACACTAGGGAGCACATAGTAAATGTCCGTTATCAGGGCCAGGGAGGCCATACTGGTCCACACTCACAGAAGCTTGCATGCCAACATATGTTCCTAATATGGTTAGGCTTTGTGGCCCCACCCAAATCTCACCTTGAATTGTCATCCCCATAATTCCCATAATCCCCACATGTCAAGGGAGAGATCGGGGGAGGTCATTGAATCATGGAGGTGGTTTCCTCCAAGCCATTCTCATGATAGTGAGTTCTCACGAGAACTGATGGTTTTATAAAGGGCTCTTCCCCCTTATCTCGGCACTTCTCCTTCCTGCTTCCTTGTGAAGAAGGTGCCTTGCTTTCTCTTTGCCTTCCACCATGATTGTAAGTTTTCTAAGGCCTCCCCAGCCATGCTAACCTGTGAGTAAATTGAACCTCTTAGTTTTACAAATTACCCAGTCTCAGGCAGTTCTTTATAGCAGTATGAAAACAGACTAATCCGAAACCAGTCTGGCCAGCATGGTTAAACCCTCTCTGTACTAAAACCACAAAAAATTAGCCGGGCATGGTGGTGCATGCCTGTAGTTCCAACTACTCAGGAAGCTGAGGCAGGAGAATCACTTGAACCAAGGAGGCGGAGGTTGCAGTGAGCTGAGATTGTGCCACTGCACTCCAGCCTGGGAAACAAAGTGAGACTCCATCTCAAAAAAAAAAAAAAAAAAAAAAAAAAGGAAAGAAAAGAAAAGAAAAGAAAAAGAAAAGAAAACAGAGTAATATAGTAAATTGGTACCAGTAGAGTGGGGTGCTGCTATAAGGATACCCAAAAATGAGGAAGCAACTTTGGAACTGGGTAACAGGTAGGGTTGGGAACAGTTTGGAGGACTCAGAGGAGGACAGGAAGATGTGGGAAAGTTTGGAACTTCCCAGAGACTTGTAAAATGGCTTTGACCAAAATGCTGATAGTAATATGGACAATGAAGTCCAGGCTGATGTGGTCTCAAATGGAGATGAGGAACTTGTTGGGAACTGGAATAAAGGTGATTCCTGCTGTACTTTAGCAAAGAGACTGGCAGCATCTTGCCCCTGTCCTAGAGATCTGCACAATTTTGAACTTGAGAGAGGTGATTTAGGGTATCTGGCAGAAGAAATTTCTAAGCAGAAAAGTGTTCAAGCATGACATGGGTGCTCTTAAAAGCATTCAGCTTAATGTATTCACAAAGAGATGATTTGAAATTAGAACTTATGTTTAAAAGGGAAACATGCATAAAAGTTTGGAAAATTTGCAGCCTGAAGATGGAAAAGAAAAGAAAAAAACATTTTCTGGGGATAAATTCAAGCCAGCTACAGAAATTTGCAGAAGTAACAAAGAGCCAAATGTTAATCACCAAGTCAATGATGCAGCAGGGGTGGTGGGTAAGAGGGAGATGTCTCCAGGGCATGTCAGAGGTCTTCAAGGCAGCCCCTCCCATCACAGGCCCTGAGGCCTAGGAGGAAAAAATGGTCTCATGGGCCAGGTCCAGGGCCTTGCTGCTTTGTGCCATCTCAGGACTTGGTGCCCCGCATTTCAGCCATGGCTAAAAGGGGCCAAAATACAGTTCAGGCTATTGTTTCAGAGGGTGCAAGCCCCAAGCTTTGGTATATTACATGTGGTGTTGGCCCTGCAGGTGCACAGAAGTCAAGAATTGAGATGTGGGAACTTCCGCCTAGATTTCAGAGGCTGTATGGAAACACCTGGATGTCCAGGCAGAAGTTTGTTGCAGGGGCAGAACCCTCATGAAGAATTTCTGCTAAAGCAGTGCAGAAAGGAAATGTGGGGTTGAAACACCCACACAGAGTCCCCACTGGGGCACTGACTAGTGGAGCTGTGAGAGACAGCCACCATCCTCCAGACCCAAGAATGGTAGATCCACTGACGGCTTGCACTGTTCTCCTGGAAAACCTACAGGCACTCAACGCCAGCCTGTGAAAGCAGCTGAGAGTGGGGCTGTACCCCACAAAGCCATGGAGACCCCACCTCTTACATCAGTGTTGCCTGGATGTGAGACATGGAGTCAAAGAAGATCATTTCAGAGCTTTAAGATGTGTCTGCCCTGCTGGATTTTGGACTTGCATGGGGCCTGTAGACCCTTTGTTTTGGCCAATTTTTCCCATTTGGAGTGAGTGTATTTATCCAATGCCTGTACCTCCATTGTATCCAGGAAGCAGCTAACTTGCTTTTGATTTTACAGGCTTGTAGGTGGAAGGGACTTGCCTTGTCTCAGTTGAGACTTTGTACTTGGACTTTTGGGTTAATGCTGGAATGAATTAAGACTTTAGAGAACTGTTAAGAATGTGTGATTAGTTTTGAAATGTGAAAGGGATATGAGATTTGGGAGGAACCAGGGATGGAATAACATGGTCTGGCTCTGTGTCACAACCCAAACCAAATCTTGAATTGTGATCCCCATGATTCCCATAATCCTCACGTTTCAAGGAGAGACCAGCTGGAGGTAACTGAATTATGGTGGCAGTTTTCTCTATGCTGTTCTCATTATCATGAGTGAGTTCTCTTGAGAAGTGGTGGTTTTATAAGGGGCTCTTCCTCTTATCTCAGCACTTCTCTTTCCTGCCACCTTGTGAAGAAGGTGCCTTGCTTCCTCTTCACCTTCTGCCATAATTGTAAGTTTCCTGAGGCCTTCCCTCAGCCATGCTGAATTGTCAATTAAAGAGTCAATTAAACCTCTTTCCTTTATAAATTACCCAATCTCAGGCAGTTCTTTATAGCAGTATGAAAATAGGCTAATACATTTTCTAATATGCATATGCTTGTCACATTATCTAGAAACACTCACTCTCTTTTGTCAACATGGACAGGAGTCCCTTCATGAAAATGTCTCCTAAGAACTACCCCTGCCTCTTCAGAAACATTAGCATATTAAAACTTCAGAAAAGTATCAGAAAAGTCAAGAGCAAAAAGGGTGACGTCAACCTAATCCCTTAGATCCATGGTTTCCACAAAAGTGAACTAAATAAGAATATTTGGTGCATTTTTCACAAAGCAAAATTTACTCAAAGAACCGACTTTTCTTCTGTAACTAGTCTTTACTCCTTTTATGTTTGTTTTTGGTGCCAAGTAACCTTTTAAAAGAAAAGCCTGGCAAAAGTAAATGGCGGTAGTGTTTTTTCCCTCTCTTCATTTACTTACTTTTAAAAAATTCATACCCAGTCTTAGCAAATTTTTTTAAATACACTCTCATCAATCTAGGATTTAAAAAATACTGGTCCATGCAGTTCAAATCCCTAGAATCATTGCTTTAGTCGCTTCTTCATCTGTTTGTATTTTTAATGGCCAACATGATTTTTCTTCTTAAAGCCAATTTCAGATGGCCATTATAAGAAAAGTGGATCTAGCTGAGGTCTATGCATGAAAGTAATAATAATAATAGTAACAGCAATAATAATAATGACAATAATAATAGCAGTTTCCATTATGTTCTAGGCATGTTTTCCATCAGTAGATGCATTAGCTCTAGAAGCAGGGACTGCCATTATTCTTCTTACAGAGATGAGATAATTCAAACTTGGAGGATTTGAATAACTCACTCATGGTCACAGAGCTAACAGATGACCGTGTGCACATTTGAATTCTAGTCGATATGAGTTTAAAACTGTGTGATCTTAACCACAGTATTGTAAACATTTAGAGGAAACAACTGGAGTCCATCTTTACTAGAACCACAAGTAGGTGCGGTCTCTCCCCTAGTGTTTCTAAGACGGCACAAAGTGAGGGGCTTATAGTGTTTCTAAGAAGCTAATTCTGTTCAGTGGGAAGATTTCTCTACTAAGGAAAGCAGGACATAGTCGCAGGTGCACGACCTTGCTTTTCTGCTTAAACTAACTTCATCTTATGTAGGCCCTGGTTACTCCGAGACAGCTGGCTCCTTTGTGGTCCATTTCTGTCTCTATTTATGTCTCTTTCTGATATAGGCAACATCATTTTGTTAGGATCTTTGTAGAGACTGTGATCCTGCACATCAATTCCCATGTGTTCTTCTTGTTTGCCAGACTCCTTTGCAGTTAGGTTGGCGACATGACTAGATGTTATAACAGAATGTGAGCAGAAATGATACATGCGACTTTGGGGCTGAGGTAGTTAAACACATGTAGTGACCTCTTCATAGTCTTTCTTATTCCCCTGTCTGCCAGTTCAGTGACAAAAGCTAGAAGCTACAAGATGGCAGGACCAAGCTGGAAGTAGCCTCAGCCATCAGGTTCTTGCATGGAGGGCAACTACTGGGAGGAGAGTTACCCAGGAGACCTGCCCGACTGCATCTGCATGATCTGAGTGAGAAATAAACTTTCACTGTGTTAAGTCACTGGGGTTGTTTGACACCATGGCCTAGCCTAGCCTGCTCTGGTTAATGTAAGTTCTTTACTAAACATATGATGCAAGTTGTATTGTAGGTAAACTTAGATGCTGCATTTTTTCTCTGTATCTATATGTCTGTGTTTGCATGTGGGTGGCCTAAGAGGAGTGATCCATAAAGAATTAACAGGGCTAAAAAAAGTATAGTTCTAATGGTGGCTATGTGGCCAATGAGGGTCTCCTTTCTGGACACCAAAGACTGGACTCATCCCCTACTAATAGAGGCTCAAGGGTATGGTTTCTCCTAATAAACTCAATGACCACACATTTTTATATTTGCTGAAAAAATCTGTCTGAGCTGATGGTAGCAAAGCAGTCTATTCTGTTTTAGAATTTTGTAGATCATAGGATAGTCAGATTTTATCACTTGGTATCTTCCCAAGCTGGGTGGCTGGTCAGTTGCCCAAGACAGCTATTCTTCTAAGACTGGGGATCTTCTGTTCTGTGTGTCAGGATGTAACCAGGGTTGCTGTCCAATTCTGTAGCTCCCAGATCACACAATTGTCATGTTTGGGGAAAAGCAAGAGCTACCATGCTGGGCAATTTGAGGGAGTTGTGTGTGCCAGACCTCTAGAAAACCCCTTCCATAAACTTTTTACAGATTCTTTTCTGAATTCAAAGACCTTAAATGGATGCCTCCTTTCTGAGTTGTTGCCTTCTAAGCTGACTTCTCCTTTCTTTCTGTATTTCTCATTGAAAAATGGGAAGAATCACATTTTCCCAGATAAACTTTCAAGAAAGAGATAAAGCCAAGAAAGTTTTCGCAAGTTTTCATGAGTTGGGGGCTTTGCATCATTCTCTGAAAGATGCAGTGAAGAGCCCCCCTGGTTATGTTAGAAGAAATAGCCAAATGCTGTTTTGATCCCAGCAGCTTGTTGAAAAATGGCTTTTTTAAGACGAAAGCAAGTCTAGTTAGTGGAAAGGAGAGTAGAATAAAGAGTGATTCAGATGTGAAGGAAATAAAAGGCTTTAGAACAACTGAGAGAAAGATGTATCAGAGATAACAGTGAATAAAATATTAGGGAAATAAAAGGAGTGGAGGTGACCATTAGTAACAGTTAAAGTAGAAAAAGATAAGTCATTGAAAATTGAGGAGGAAGATGAAAAAGGATAAAAGGAAATATTACTGTCTGAACAAAGATAGCAGGAAGCCATCCACAGAATAAACATTCCCCATAACCTGCTAAAAGCTGAACACAGAATTGGATGAATACAAGTCTAAGGTAGGGGTAGATATACTATGTCTGTCAGGCAAAGAGACAGCACTTTCAGACAACTTTAAAGAAGAGTGAAGAGTGTAGATATCAATTGATTGGTTATGCCGTGTTTACACCCTCTGCAACACAAAAGTTCACAATGATTGGTAACCAAAGCTCTTAAATATTGCAAAGATAAAGGAAAAATGTAAAGTGCAAATGTCATGAGTAGGGCACAAGATGATGCTACTAATCTAGTTTCCTTATTGTGTACAACACTGACCTATATTTAGATGAGACTAAAATATCCCTAACCATTTCCTGGATCTTTGGTATACAATGATTCGGGAAATGGAATCTATGCATTTTAAATTTTCTGGTTCTACTTGGTTCTTTTCATTTTTCATTCAGATTTAGCCTTGTGCCAGTAGAGTCTTCAATTTGATAGCACACATCACTCATTGGTTTCTTGATTAATCTCATTTTTCAGAGACAGAAGGTTTTTGTTTTGCATTATAAGACGTACACGAAATAAACTGAGAGAGAGAGAGAGAGGAGAGTGAGACTGGCTGGAAATATTGGTTGGTTAGGTATAAAAGTTTATTCAATATTTGGGGCTTTTTACCTCTACTTGCAAGTGGAAGAAAGCAAAGCACTGCTACTACTTCTGGAAATCCAGATTTTCCTAAACTATTTTCAATAGGCATTCTCAAGTCTATGACAATTTTCTTCCTTATTTAGGCACAATTAACCTTATCTGCAGGCTCTATACTCATAATATGTTCATTGCTTTGAGATGAACTTGAAAGTACCTAACCATATCTGTTTTGTATTTGTTTTTTTACCCTAGTAATATACATGGACATATGGTTTCACTGAGAGGGGCTACTCAAATTTTGCTTACCCAACAACTCATACACAAGCATAAAAATTTAAGTGTTCTCAATTCTCATGTCACTGACTTTTTTCTGAACGTGTTATCATTGATAATCAACCTAGTCCCATTTAGCATTTACTAGCTTACCCAGAACCAACAACCATAACCCACTTAATTACTTAGGGGATTAAAGCGTGCACACACACACACATACACACACACACACACAACTGTGATACTGGAATGTACAGTATGGCTTACTTTAAATTAAAAAGATCCCCCATAGGATGATTGTTTCCAGCTTCTCAGCAGCGAATTAAAAGCTGTTTGGTATCGTGAAGATTACAGAAGCAATCACATTTATAGGTCTACTTTGCATACCAACTCTATTAATTTCCATACTCAGGGTGGCTTCGCATTTCCAAGCATGTTAACATAGATGCCATTTGGGATAATCACTTAGAAAAAAAATAAAAGGAAGATAGAGGAAGAGAGGAGAGGAGAGCCAGAAAAATGGTTCTCACAAATCAAGTTCTGTTTGAAATATATTGATTCTGATAAATACAAAAATGAAAAGACAAATGAGGTTTCCTGATGGCCAGACCCAGGAGTCACACTCAGAGATCAAATTAGCAGGAAATCACATATTGGAATTCACTTATTGTGCCAGCCCTGCACCTTGTCATTACAGACTCTAATTATTGAAACGATTTCATTGGCGTCATTTCATCAGGAGGTGCACAGGCTTCACCTGGGACAGCTCCCTTGATGCTCAACAGCGCGTCTTCATTAATGTGTTCCTTTCGACTCCTCCAGTGTGTCCCAGCATCACAGAGCAATCCAGTCCAGTGTGCCTTTGTTTTTCTTTCCTTTAAACTTGTTAGCCACATACCATAGGACTGAAGGAACTTCGCTAGTGTCAAAAGCAAACCTGAGATCATAAGAGCCAATGTGGAATCACCTTCCTTGCAAAGACCTTGGAGCATCTGATCAGCTTATTTTATTTTATTTTATTTTATTTTATTTTATTTTATTTTATTTTTTTGAGACACAGTCTCACTCTGTCACCCAGGTTGGAGTGCAATGGTGTGATCTTGGCTCATTGCAGCCTCCACTTCCTGGGTTCAAGTGATTCTCCTGCCTCAGCCTCCCAAGTAGCTGGGACTACAGGCATGTGCCACCATGCCCAGCTAAGTTTTGTATTTTTAGTAGAGATGGGGTTTCACCAGGTTGCCCAGACTGGTTTTGAACTCCTGGCCTCAAGCCATCCATCCTCCTTGGCCTCCCAAAGTGGTGAGATTACAGGTGTGAGCCATCACACCTGGCTGCATCTGATCAGTTTAGATCAATTGTTTCCATATTCTTCATTTCCAACTGTTAAGCAAGGTACTCAAGAGCCTACAATTAAATGGTTATTTGTCTACCATCAATTTTAAATTCCATTGTCCTGACACTGTACTTGTTATGCATTTAGCAATGTACCCTAACACTTCTTAAAGATAAAACAATATAATATTGACATTAAAAATAGAAAGAGATCATAACCACAGATATGAGGGATGCATATTGTAAATAAATCAATTGGAATTTGGGAGGATTTGAGTTTAATCCACAGAATAATCAGTAGAGGTTTTGAATCTTTCTAAAGACCATCTTGTTAGCCTTAAGAATAAGAGTTTTTGATTCCTATGTCTAAAAATTCCCAGAAGCCAATGTCATGCTCTCACCATTATTTTGATTTAATGCTATGTATGAGAAACTACAGGTAGAACAGCAATCTGCAAGAAGGCAATGATTTTGCTCTTGAGGGTCTGCCCAGGGGAAATGAATTTCATTTCCTTTGCACAGTGTAGAACTCTCATTGGAGGCTGACAGCCCCCTTTTCTGAGAGCAGTCTGGAAATACCCACTGATGATAAAATACTAAAAAGAGATGCATATCACTCTATTAACCTCTAAGTTGACCAGGCCCTAATTCAAGAATTTCCATCTTGGGTCAAGCAGTGACATATGAAAAATAATCAGAAAACATTTAGTTTAGGAAATACCACATCCTGAGACACAGTCATAAACATTAGTAAATTCAAATAAGAGCAGAGTCTAAAAGCATCTTCGAGTGACATTGCTTACAGTTTAGAATTGACTGGTCCTCAATGAATTCAGTTGGCTGATTGATATGGAACACTTTCTGCTGAAATCCAGGAGTGCAGTCCAAATCTTCTGCAGATGTTAGCAGCAGCACCTGAGAAAACCGAAGCCATCAATATTTTAATAGCGGCTTATGTGTTTGCCCTGCTAACTTCCACCAAATCTGCAACTTTTAGAAATAAGCTGAGGTTTTGATTTCATTTCCCAAATGAAGAGGTACGTTGATACTTTTCCAGTGGCTGCCAACAATTCTTTTTGGCACTGAGATCTGGAGAACACGCAAATGGAACAGCTGCTGCAGTTTCCATTAAGTTGCAGTTAAAGAAATAACTTCGTCAGATTTTTACACCTGCTAAGATTCTCACCATGGTTTCCATGTGTGAAATTTTATTACAGAAACTGTCAATTTTCCATGATGCCTAAGCTAAAACCAACTTCATTTTTATACAAGCAAAGAAGCATTGTCACCTATGAAGAGGAGGAAAGAGAAAATGTAATTATTCTGTTGGAATTTACTTCTAAAAGGAAACCCGGGCCTCTTAAGCCTTCACTGTGGCCCAATACGGTGACCATGAGCCACTGGTGGCTACTCAGTACTTCAAAGGTCATAGGTCTGAAATTGACATGTTGTAAGTATAAGATACAAATTGGATTTTGATGCCTAAATAAGGAAAAGAATGTAAAATAGTCAAAATTTTATATTAATCACACGTGGAAATGACAGTATTTTACATATGAAGCTAAATATATGTTATTAAAATTAATGTCATCAGTTTCTTATTCCTTTTGTAAACTTGGCTACTATAAAACTTAAAATTTACAATTGCTTTCAAAGGCACAGTTTTGTCTTTGTAGATGCTTGAGACACTTCATCCAATGGTCAAAAAATTAGGTTACATGATTTGGAACATAATGTATGGAATGTAAGTGACTCTCTCCTGGACAAGGTGTAACTTAGTGAAATAAGAAAGGGTCTTAAGGTTTAGTACGCAAAGGCTACAACCCCATAAAAACAGGGATTACCTCCCCACCACAACCAACCACCAGTTCTGCTGAGCACCTACCACACATCCGGGGACAGAGAAGAGGCTCCATAACACTTAAATGAAAGCTACCATTTTTGAGCCCTTATTATTTGGTAATTACTTTGTTAAACTCACCATATACATAATCTAATTTAATCTCCACAGCAGGCCTATGAAATGTGTATTGTTATAAGGTATATTTTATAGACGATGAATCCAAAATTCTAGAAAGGTTAATAAGCTTGCCTAAGATCATACAGTTAGAATGGGTGCAGCCAGCATCTGACTCTAGGCTCAAGTGTCCTGAAAGGCACTCTGTCAGAGCCCTACCCATTCCCCTCAGACCTTCTGTGTCAATGTGCAAGACTTTGCATTTTTTTTTTTTTTCTTCATCTGAGATATGTCTCTAAAGCTTGTGGAAGGGTATTTTATCTGAACATAGTGCCAGAAGAAAGTGTTTGGAAATTAACATCCTGGGAGTGGCCCTTAACCAATAACTGATGGGAAATGGTATGTAAATACCCCAACTCCCTTACCCCTCTGGTGAGACCACTTGGAGATAGGCATTTTTGTCTCCCAGTTTCCACCTGGGACTGACCGCCAATGTCCACCAGAGTCTCTGGCTTGATAACTCACATTCATTACCTGCCTTCTCTTCCTTGACTTATTTCCTCATTCCCTATTAGTACTTTTTCTATTTTTTTTTTTAACTTTTAAAACTTCTTTTTTTTTTTTTTTTTTTGAGACCAAGTCTTGCCATGTTGCCCAGGCTGGAGTTCAATCATGGCTCACTGCAGTCTCAATATCCTGGGCTCAAGTGACCCTCCCACCTCAGCCTCCCAAGTAGCTGAGGCTACAGGCATTAGTCACCATGCCCAGCTAATTTTTCTATTTTTTTTGTAGTGAGGAGGTTTCACTATGTTGCTCAGGCTGTTCTCAAACTTCTGAGCTCAAGTGATCTACCTACCTCAGCCTCCCAAAGTGTCAAGATTACAGGCGTGAGCCACTGCACCCAACTAGTATTTTTCTTAAACCAATATCTGCCATCACTCAAATTACTTGCACTCAAATCCTCTACTCTGTGTCTGTTTCTTAGAAAACAAAACTTCAATATCAGACCGCAAAATCCTAACCACTGTACACAGACAGTTGAAGAAAATTCATTATCATCCCCACCAGAGAACTCAAAGCAGTGTCAAAAGGTTGGAAGCTGTGGAACCAGGGCTTCCCTCTAAATATCAGCCCTCTGAAATGCACTGAACCCCAAGAAGGGAGCAACTAAATATCAGCCCTCTGAAATGCACTGAACCCCAAAGAAGGGAGCAACTAAATATCAGCCCTCTGAAATGCACTGAACCCAAAGAAGGGAGCAAGAATCAATCACAAGAGGTTCACCGTGTGGCTGACCTGAACACCATCAGAGAAATCGAAATGGGGGAGTCATCACCCTGACCAACATCATCTCCCTCAAATCAAAGGGAAAAGAATGCTGTGGTCCGGCATCTGGACGGTTCCGCTTGTGAGTCATGGATTCCCTTGTCTTGACAGCAGGCTCTGGTTAGATCACTCTGAAAGCAATCATCATGCTGGCATCCCAAGTGGCACATACACAGAACACAGACCCAGGAGTCAGAAAAATCTGCCGGCAATTTTGCAAGCAGAAAATCTATAACTGGCCAATATTAATTCAGTTAACTAGCAAATGGTCAAGGGTCGTCTCCAAATACCCAGTGCCTACAATTATGTGTTAACCTTCTAATTGGCTAATTCTGCTCTCAGCTCCCAGACCAGGAAACTCGATATCCCTTAGGATATCCCTTAGGAAGTAAGGAAGGGGAAATTTTTCCCAGAATCCTGAGCATAAAAAGCCAGGACTGAGAGAAAACACAGTTAGTGATGAGAACAGTACGCTGCGGGTGAGCTGTGTGTTCTCCATCTTTGTCTGTCTGTGGCTCAGTCTCTGAGATTACTTGGCAGGGCTCATTCAGGATTCCTCTAGAGTTACAAAGAAAAACAAAAAATGAACCTTTTTCTAGCTGCTGACTCTTAGCGAGTGGGGGAGCAGTAGGAGAACCCCCAAAAGCACAGTTTCATCTTTACAAATTCTTGGGACACTTCACCTACCAGGCAAAATTAAAGTTAAATGATTTGTAACATAAAGGTACACAGTACACTGCTGGGCCAGGGGTGACTTAGTGAGGTGAGAATTAGTCAAATCATTCATTCATTTACTCACTCCTCATGCATTATTCATTCACAAATACCTATTAGACTCCTGGGATTCAGTGAGGACTTTGCCACACATTGTCCAAAGCAATGAGAAAAGAGCTACACAGGATAAGGAGTCAATAATTGTTAAATATAATTATGGTCTCAAAAAGAAAAGAGGTATGAACAAATCATAATTTAAGTGATTCACCAAGATTAAAATTTAACTTGAAAGGAAAATATAGATCTCTTTAGGAGCACGTAGAAGTTGGGGTATTGGTAAGTCTAACCTCATCTAGGGTATCAGGGAAAGCAAAACCACAAAAGAGACATTTCTGCTGGGATCTCAAAGATGATTAAGAATTATCTGGGTAAAGGGATAAGAATGCAGGCTCATCTTTTAAACCAACACACTCTTCGCTTACATGTGAATTATTTTGTGGCTCTTTGAGTTTCATGTAACACATCACTGAAATTACAAAACTGCATTTAAAAATGATTCCTGGCTAATTTAGGACTTCCCCAAAAGCTAAATATCTTACCAGTCAATAGTTGTAGAATGTTCTAGTTACTGCTATTGCCCTTTGATTTCTTAAGAGAGTTCAAAACAGTATCTATGCTTGAACTTGCCACAGATATCCACTCTTCAATTTCATTCACACTAAGTATGGTAATGGGATGTAAAGCAGTAAAGCAGCACCCCTCATTGTTGTAAGAATTAGTATTGGACATTACTCCCAAACCAGGCAAGCCCTTTCTCCAATATTATCATATGTCACATGTGTAAAGATACTACCTGGACATAGTTTTCCCCAAATCCTCTAAAAGTTTTCTAGAATATATGCTCTGAGCATCATTCCAAATTTATCTTTAATACCATGGCAATCATAGTCTTCCTCTATGACATTTTTGTCCATTTATGCATCAGTGAGTACCTAACAAATGAGAGGTAACCAAGACACCTTTGAAAGTACAGTAATAATCAAATTCTGTGATTTACAAAAGATTTCTATTATCTAAAAATCACCATCAGTCTGCTACAAAGATTCATTTTTCAGACAGACTATAAGCACAGGTCTAAGCCACACTGGTTCAGGGTGAATCTTATTTACCAGTGGGCTATCCTTGGGCAAGTAGCCTTCTGTGTCTCAGTTTTCTAAGCCGAAAAGCAGGATTAATGGTATCTTACAAGTTATGAGGATTAAGTGAGTTAATTATTGTAAAGAGCCTTAAGTAGTACCTGGTACATAGTACTTGCTCAATAAATGCTTGCTATTGTTATTTGTATGTATTGTATTTAAATCCATATTCAGGATTCACTGATATTCTCCAGGGTAGACACTGACAATATTACCAACATATTATTACTTTTGCTGTTACTATAAAACTGTTCAGTGAATAGACTGTTCAGACTACGCACAGGGGTATAGCAGGGACCTAAATCAGACAGTAGAAGATCAGGGGGCATTTGCATCTCGGGATCAGCTTCACAATGAGAACATCAGTGCCTGATGTTATTGAGTTGTGTTACCTTTGCAGGTCACCAAGCATCCTTTAAAGTAGTAGCTCAGAGATCTCTCTTTCATGCAAGAGCCACCACCCTAAATTTATGTACAGACAGCAAATTCTTAAATCACACTCTTTATACCTGGTTTTCTTTTTAGCTTCCATTTATTTGCTGCAGTATGGAACTTTCTTTCTTAAAAAGAAAGGGTTTTTGTTTATCCTGACAGGTACTGATTCAAGAATATAGCCAACTTTGGAGTTTGCTTCCAGAGAAAGGATTTTTTTCTTTTTCTCTCCCATACTGTGGGTTGCCAACTGGCAGCGTACGGGATGGATGTGGCCAGTAGATATGGTTAGTTTAGCCAGAGAAGCCTGTCATCAAGTTAAATTGTCATGTTATGGAGAGTGCCCCTCTCCAAGCTTTCCTTCTCAGCACCACTCCCTGTTCTTGTTCCTGCTCACTCAATTCAGTTGAACACTTGCCTGGACGTCTAGGCGTTTGAGTTGGCAACCTTTGCTTTAGATTTTGCAAATACCTCTTTGAGCTATAAGAACTGTCATTGAGATTAGTCTCTGGTTACTTGTCACAATAGGACCTGGTGCTGCTGCTCCATTACAATTTTAGCCATGGGACTAAGCACTGGCCAACAGAATAAGGGTGGAAGGATTCTCATCTCTTCTAGACATGGCCCTTGAATGTCCTGCATGATATCTTCTCTTCTCCTATCCATGAAAATAGGAAGTAAGGACTCCCAAGGTGGCAGAGTCATCCAATAGAAAGAGCCCAGAATCAGTCACTTCACAGAAGACAGTTACTCAGGAGAACTGCCCCACAAGACACATCCATGCAATCCTGTACAAAGTCACTGAGATTTGCCATTGTTTGTTACAGAAGCTGACTGTACACTAAACATCCATGGAACAAGGGGGGCAAAGTCTTTGATACCACTGACATCACAGATATGTCCCAGAGACCAGTGAGAAGCATCAAGAAGGAAGAAAAACATGACACAACTATCTCCAAAGCAGCCACAAATAAAGAGAGAAACTTCCTGCCACAAATAATTATCTTATCTGGTTGGGAACACTCTCAGGTTCCATCCCCTCTTAAACCAGCTCCAAAAAGGTATTCTCCAAACCAACACCCTAGTGTCTCTGGGATCCTTGTTGTTTTCCTATCTCCAACTCTTTGCTTTCTTGTCATTAGTGTGGGTGGATAGTACTTTATCCCTGCCACAAAACACCTCTGGTTTACTCTTGTTAAAGTCAGTGTACTGAGATCAGTTTGCAGGGTCTTAGATTTGTGGGGAAGAAAGGATACTTGCAGGATGTAAAAATATCACAGCAATGTATTTTGATTGATTCTTTATCCTTCCAAAGAGCACAAGCTCAGAGTCCTGGAAGGTTTTATAAAGGCACACTGCCTACAGCATGGAGCAATGTAGCATTCCAGGACACGTGCATGCACACACATACACACACATACACACACATGTACACACATGTGCATGTACTCACTGTGTGTATAAACTCATGTCATCCATGCTCCTGCTGAGTCTGACCTCCTTAAAATATTCCTGGTGTTTTACAGCCCCAGAAACACAGAACACCGGACACCTTGTTGGTCATTAAGGTCACAGACACTTCCGAGTGATTTTGTAGTTCTTGGGGACGTAAAAGGGGAGACTGCTTTTAGTTTGGTCCATCCTATTGTTGTTTTCTTTTCTTTCCTTCTTTTTTTTTTTTTTTTTTTTTTGAGATGGAGTCTCACTCTGTTGCCCAGGCTGGAATGCAGTGGTGTGATCTCGGCTCACTGCAACCTCCGCCTCCTGGGTTCAAGCAATTCTCCTGCCTTAGCCTCCCAAATAGCTGGAATTACAGGTGTCCACCACAAACCCCAGCTAATTTTTTTGTATTTTTAGTAGAGATGGGGTTTCACCATGTTGGCCAGGCTGGTCTCGAACTCCTGACCTCGTGATCCGCACCCCCCCCCCCTTGGCCTCCCAAAGTGCTGGGATTACAGGCATGAGTCATGGAGCCCGGCCTTATTGTTGCTTTCATACGAAACTTGAAACTAACATCCTAGACTTTATTTCTAAAAGATGCTACCCAACATACTCTCCTCAAACTATAAATAAGGAAGCTGCACGTACAGGCATCCCTCGGAGATACTACAGGTTCGGTTCCAGACCATAACAATAAAACGAATATTACAATAAAGTGAGTCACATGAACTTTTTGCCTTCCCAGTGCATATAAAAGTTATGTTTACATTATAATGTAGTCTGTTAAGTATGCAATAGCATTATTTCTAAAAACAAAGTACATACCTTAATTTAAAAATACTTTGTTACTAAAAAGTGATAATGATCCTCTGAGCCTTCAACAAGTGGTTGTCTTTTTTCTGGTGAGGGTCTTCCTCCATTTTGATGGCTGCTGACTGATCAGGGTGGTGGTTGTGGAGGTTGCGGAGGCTGTGGCAATTTCTTACAATAAGAAAACAATGAGGTTTGCCAGTCTATCAACTCTTCCTTTCATGAGTGATTCCCCTATAGCATGTGATGCTATCTGGTAGCATCTAACCCACAGGAGAACTTTTTTCAAAATTGAAAGCAGTCCTCTCACTGCTTTATCAACTAAGTTTAGGTACGATTCTAAATCCTTTATTGTCTCTGCAACAATCTTCACAGCATCTTCACGAGGATTAGTTTCCATCTCAAGAAACCACTTTCTTTGCTCATCCATAAGAAGCAACTCCTCATCCATTCACGTTTTATCATGAGCTTGCAGCAATTCAAACACATATTCAAGCTCTACTTCTAATTCTAGTTCTCTTGCCATTTTGACCACATCTGTACTTCCTTCCTCCACTGAAGTCTTGGACTTCTCAAAGTCATCCATGAGGACTGAAATCAACTTCTTCTAAACTCCTGTTATTTTTGACATTTTAACCTCCCCCCTGGAATCACAAATGTTCTTAGTGGCATCTAGAATGGTGAATACTTTTCAGCAAGTTTTCAACTCCTTTTGTCCTGATCCACCAGAGGAATCACTATCTTGAGAAGTTGTAGCCTTACAAAATTTATTTCTTTAATAATAAGACTTGAAAGTCAGTATTTTTCTTGATTCATGGGCTGCAAAATGGAAGTTATACTAGCAGGTGTGAAAACAACATTTATCTCCTTATATATCTCCATTAAAACTTTTGGATGACCAGGTACATTGTCAATGAACAGTAAGATTTTGAAGGGAATATAGTTTTCTGAGCAGTAGTTCTCAACAGTGGGCTTAAAACATTGAATAAACCATGTTGTAAAGAGATGTACTGTCATCCAGGCTTTGTTGTTCCTTTTGCAGAACACAGGCAGAGTAGATTCAGCTTAATTCTTAAGGGCCCTAAGATTTTTGAATGGTGACTAAGCATTGGCTTCAACTTAAAGTCACCAGTTGCATTAGTCCCAAATAAAAGAGTTTGCTTGTCCTTTACTTCTTCTCTCTAGCTATGAAAGTCCTAGTTGGAATCTTCGTCCAGTTTAAGAATGTTTCAACCACATAGAAAATTTATTATTTAATGTATCCACCTTCATCAATGATCTTAGCTAGATCTTCTGGATGACTTGCTGCAGTTTCTATATCAGCACTTCCTGCTTCACCTCACACTTTTTATTTTATTTATTTATTTATTTGAGACAGTCTCACTCTGTCACCAGGCTGGAGTACAGTGGCATAATCTCAGCTCACTGAAACCTCCTACTCCCTGGTTCAAGCAATTCTTCTGCCTCAGCCTCCCAAGTAGCTGGTATTACAGGTATGCACCACCACACCCAGCTAATATTTGTAGTTTTAGTAGAGACGGGCCTTCACCATGTTGGCCAGGATGGTGTTGCTCTCCTGACCTCATGATCCACCTGCTTCGGCCTCCCAAAGTGCTGGAATCACAGGCGTGAGCCACTGTACCTGGCTTTCACCTCACACTTTTATGTTATAGAGATAGTTTCTTTCCTTAAACGTCACACACTAACCTCTAGCTTCCAACTTTTCTCCTGCAGCTTCCTCACCTCTCAACCTTCAGAGAATTGAAAGGAGTTAAGGCCTTGCTCAGGATTAGGCTTTGGTTTAAGAGAATGTTGTGGCTGGTTTGATCATCTATTCAGACCACTAAAACTTTCTCCATGTCAGCAATAAGGCCTGTCTTACTTTCTTATCATTCATGTGTTCAGTGGAATAGCACTTTTAATTTCCTTCAGGAACTTTTCCTTTGCATTCACAACTTTACTGTTTGGCACAAGAAACCTAGCTTTCAGCCTATCTCAGCTTTTGACATGCCTTCCTCACCTAGCTTAATCATTTCTAGGTTTGATTTAAAGAGAGAGACGTGCAACTCCTCCTTTCTGTTGAACACTTAGAGGCAAAGAAAGCGCTTTATTGTAGGCTTATTCATTGGAGTAACTTCAATGTTGCTGTGTTTCAGGGAATAGGAAGGTTGGAGGAGAAGGAGACAGATGGGTAAAGGACCAGTTGGTGGAACAGTCAGGACACACACTTACCAATGAAGTTTGGCATCTTATATGGGCACAGTTCATGCCCCCCCCACCAAAAAAATATCACAATAGTAACATCAAAGGTCACTAGCCAGAGATCAGCAAAACAGACAAAGTAATAATTTTAAAAACAGTAAAGAAACTAGGAGAATTACCAAAACATGAGACAGAGACACAAATTGATCACATACCGTTGGAAAAACAGCACTGATAAACTTGCTGAGTGTAGAATTGTCAAGGCGAAAGTTGATCCTACAAACTGGGTTATTCTTGTCATACCCAACTAAAACAAAGCCAAGAAGCCAGAGAAAAAAAAACAAGGGACACGAAGCATTGCTTCAACAGTGTAATTCTCTGCAAGCCTGACTGCTGTAACCTGAACCCAGTTTTACCAATAGCTTCAAGATAATTAGCTGCAACTCCAGGACTAATTTTCTCACTGATGTTACTCACCAGCTGAAGCTTGCCAGCTTCCCAGAACCTTACTAGTGTCAATGAACTTTCTCAAAGAGCAATACCTAACATTTCTCACTGTTACAAAACCTCCAGCTTTCTCTTTGTTCTTTGAACATACCAAAGACTGTCTAATCTGCATAAATGCCCCAAATTGCAAGTCTTTCTTCCCAAATGAAATGCTAAATTTAGAGATTCATCTCGACATTTTTGACTTCAACACCACAAATCTTCAATTCGTAAAACATACAATATCTGTGAAGTACACACAAAAAAGTGAAGCACAATAAAACAAGAAAACAAGGGAAAGCATGGGGCAAAAAGCCAAAACTAACCTAAGTCCAAACTCTGGCTGTGTGGTCATTTCTCTGGCTTTTGGCAAATTAATTCAGAGTGAATGGCCTTCACATGCTCTTTGTAAGAGAAACAGTCACGGGGAGGCTTTAATGAGATAATGCAAACAGAATAGACAACAGTCCTCTAAAGATATTCTCACCCTACTCCCTAGAAGCTGCGAGTGTGCTAGATTACATGGCAAAGGGTAATTAAGGTTGGCAATCAGCTAACATTAAAACAGCATGCTCCTCCTGGATTATGTAATCACATAAACCCAACGTAATCACAAGTATCTTTGAAAATGGAAGAAAGGATAAGAGAAAGAAATGTGATGATGAAGGTGAGGGCAGAGTGATGTGGTATGAGATGAACTCAACCTCACATTGCTGACTTTAAAGATGGAGGAAGGGGCCAGGAGCCAAGGAATGTGGGCGGCCTCTAGAAACTGGAGATGGCAGAAAGCGAATTCTCCCCAAGAGACTCCAGAAAGGAATGCATCACTGCCAACACCTCGATTTTAGTCCGGTGAAGCCCATTTTGAACTTCTGACATTCAAAACTGCACAATACTATGCTTGTTTTAAGTTGCTAAATTTGTGATCATTTTTTACAGCAGCCATTGGGAACTGATGCAGTCTATTGTAGCCTGTCCCCACAATAGACTCTCAGAAAATATGGGTTCCCTTTACTTGATATTTTAACATGTAAATATAATTTGGGAAAACCAATGAAGAAGGCAAAATAGAGGAGTTACAAAGAAAGGAATAGCACAGGGAATATGAAGGAGAGGTGGGGAAGGAAGGGAGAATGAGAGAAGGTCATGGCTTTGGAATGCTTTGACAAGGCTGTCAGAGTCAGGATGTGACAATGACTGTCCGAAGTGCTCCTCTCCTCAGCATAAATAAGCATTACCATTCGCTTTTTATTTTAGTTTGTTATTTTATTTTTTGCTGTTGTTTTAGTAATTGCCTCTTTCAAGTTACGGGACATTTTGATCTGCCATTATGACAGCATCATCGGGTTCATTTTAAAATTGATTCTCTTAGTGAAAATTTAACATTTCTGTGATCTGCCAGCTCTGGCCTAGATACTAGAGATGGAAAAATGAATAAAACCCTAAAAAAAACTTATTATCTAGAAGGAAAGACAGACACATAGACATATAATAAACTACAACCTATGTTTCTATACATTGGGAACCAGTTAGAAAGTAGTTCAGAGTCAAGATTCCCAGGCTAGGCTAACTAGACTAACTGGGTCCAAATCTCAACTTTTCCAGTTAGTTTCTATGTGACCCTGAGCAAGTTGCTTAACTTCTCTTTGCCTTAGTTTCCTCATTTGCAAAACACAACTAATAATTGTGTCTACTCCCATTGGTTGTAGGAGTCAATGAGTCAACACAAATCAAATGTTTCAGGACAGAAACTGGTTCACAGTAGGTGTTATGTGCTAGTTATTTATATTGATATCTGATACATATTTATTATATAATAAGTATACATTAATATTATAGTTCTATTAATATAGAGGGTATGTATAAAGTATTGTGGAAATAAAGAAGAAGGAACAACCTCTTTGGATGAAAACAAGGACTGGGACCATGTCACAGACCGAGGACATATTAGAAAGATGATTGAAACTTTTCACATGACAACCTCTAAGAACAAAGGTTCCATGCAGAAGTTTGATCAATGCAAACACCATAGCATGCCAGTTCAAGAAATAGTGAGCCATTTGGCAGTAATAAATTCTGGTTTGTTTTCCAGATTATTTGAAGGTGTTTTGTCTCAAAATAGGGCGATGCATGCCCTCTTTCAGTTTGGATAAAACAGCCAAGAACAATTCACTCAATGAAATCACAATTTTTGTCTAAATGGAATGAACTCTTTACTATTAAGATTCCAGGATTAAGCCACTGGGCTCACTTGGAAAACTCAAAAGGAAAAACAGTTTTGTAAGAATTTAAGTTAGTGCACTGGGAATGCCTGGCCTGCTGGCTGGCCCTTAGTAGAAACCAGAGGATGTGCCTGCTCAGGGTTGGTGGTATTTACATCAATTTATGAAATTTTTGTAATTAAATTAGTGATGTCAAATGCCAAATAATACAAACTCCCCCTAAGTCAAACAAAGGAACCCTTATATGAGGTACTCTTGGGTGGGCCTTAGTAGCTCCAGGGAGTTCAACTGAGAAAATAGTGAATGCCTACCATGTGCCAGGCACTGGAAAACTTGTCTGGTCTACACCAAAAAACAATGAATCCACAGAGACAACAGATGGGACACTTAGTAAATGAATAGGTCTGGAATTTGAGGCTTTAGCCCAATAGAGGATGCCGCTGGTGGCTGTGGCCAATACCTCTGCCAACCTCTGACCTCAGTCGCTGCTGCGATGAGTTTCCAAAGAAGTCAGGCTTGCCCCTTAGAGTGCCCTCAGTCTCTGCATTCTGCTTTGGCGCTTTCTCCTACACTGCAGGAGCTTGGCTAATGTGAGGAAAAGCAGAGAGGGGAAAGGAGGGGGAGTTAATGCTCCTGCGGACAGCCCTCAGTGCATTGGAAATGACAGCTGGCTGAATGCTCCCACCTGCCTTCTTGCAGACAGACACATCTGAGAGTCATTCCCTGTGCCTCTCGAGGTCCCTGTGGACTGGCCCCTGGCTATGTATAGCAGTGACCTCAAGGATTCCTTAATACATTGGTTCTCTCTCCTTTCCTGCCTTCTCATCCTTCCTTACTCGTGCTTCCTGGATCACCTTCCTAAGAAAACTACTCATACCTGATTCTCATCTTAGGCTCTGATTTCAGGAAAACATGCCCCCGTATATCAATTTCATATTGCTGCATGTACAATTTCATATTGCTGCAAAGTACTACAATCTGAGGGGCTTAAAAATACTTTATTGGCTGGGCGCAGTTGCTCACGCCTGTAATCCCAGCACTTTGGGAGGCTGAGGTGGGCAGATCATGAGGTCTGGAGATCGAGACGAGCCTGGCTAACACAGTGAAACCCTGTCTCTACCAAAAAAAAAAAAAAAAAAATAGCAGGGTGTGGTGGCAGGTGCCTGTAGTCCCAGCTACTCAGGAGGCTGAGGCAGGAGAATAGCATGAACCCAGGAGGTGGAGCTTGCAGTGAGCCGAAATTGCGCCACTGCACTCCAGCCTGGGCAACAGAGCAAGACTCCAACTCAAAGAAAACACTTTATTACCTTATAGTTCCAAAGTCTGAAGCCACAGGGCTGAACTCCTTCAGGAGAATCTGTTTTCTCCAGCTAGGTCATCTACATCCTTTAGTTCACAGCC
This sequence comes from Rhinopithecus roxellana, assembly GCF_007565055.1. Classification (NCBI taxonomy): domain Eukaryota; kingdom Metazoa; phylum Chordata; class Mammalia; order Primates; family Cercopithecidae; genus Rhinopithecus; species Rhinopithecus roxellana. Next base: position 55,178,743 of record NC_044568.1, read on the forward strand.
TCCTTCTTTCAAGCCAGCAGCATGGCCTCTTCTCATCCATTTCTCTCTGGCTCTCTTCCTTCATCACATTGTCTTCTGCTTTCTAACTCTGGTTCCTCCTACTTCCCTTCTATAAGCTTGTGATTACATCATGCTCATCTGGATCATACAGGTAAACTTCACACATTCTGAAAATTAGGATGTGGACTTATTAGGGGACCATTACTCAGCCTACCACAGCCCATGAGAAGCTTCTAAGAGGGAAGGGAAAGTTCTGTAGATACAGCTGTAGTCCAAAATATCCACGAGGGAGTCATTCCATGATCACCCACATTCCTGGCAATATTTACCTGTGAAATCAGGAAAGCCTAAATGAAGACCTCACTGACAGTGAATAGTCACGTAGCCAGGCCTGGTGTTGTGTCAATTTCACAATTAGACTATGAACTTTTCTTGCCTAGAAATAATTATCAGATCCTACTCGGCCTTGCTGTGAAGTGGAACATTTTATTCCAACTGTGCAGCTCTCAACACTTTCTTCTCTGCCAGACATTAGACAAGACGTCAGATTTCTCATCACATGGGAAGGTTTTTATTAATTATCTTTCAGAAGCAAAGTCCTTTTTGTAATTTACTTTTTCACACCGGAAAAATTCTTCTATTGAACTAAAATGTCTATCTTGTTAAGCTGTTTTTTTGTTTTTTTGGGTTTTTTTTTCCTGCTAAAGGTTCTCATTCTGAAAAGTTCTAGAAGAAAAGAGACAAAACAAGCACACATTGGTGTGGAAAGCAAGGAACTGATTGTGTTACGCAGAATGCCACATATCTTCCCCCAGGTCGAAGTATATGAATATGCGTCTTTTCTTTAAAATCTAACTGCCTAATAGACAGTTAAGATGTTTCCCCAAATGTTCGTACAAACATTTGACCATCCTAAATTAAAAGGAATGTGAACAATTGCTCTCTGGATGCCAATTGGTGGTATTCTGAAGGACTCATTCACTGATGCAAGCAGCATCTACTGAGTGCCTACTGTGTGTCAGTGCCAAGACAATATACATAAATTGGCATTATACACAAAAAGGCAAGGTGCCTATCTTCAGGAAACACAGAACATCATAGGAAAGACTGACATGCTAATACCTTCTTTAAAAATGCAATTTAAAAAGTTTAAGGATGGGTCGGGCACAGTGGCTCACGCCTGTAATCCCAGCACTTTGGGAGGCCGAGGCAGATGGATCGTGAGGTTAGGAGTTCGAGGCCAGCCAGGCCAAGATGGTGAAACCTCATCCCTACTAAAAATACAAATATTAGCTGGGTGCAGTGGCTGGTGTCTGCAAGTCCAGCTATGTGGGAGGCTGAGGCAGGAGAATCGCTTGAACCAGGCAGGCAGAGGTTGCAGTGAGCCAAGAACGTGCCACTGCACTCTAGCCTGGGTGACAGAGCAAGACTCCATCTCAAAAAAAAAAAACAATTAAGGACGGAGTTGGTAATCTAATACAAGGATGCTCAACCCCCAGGCCACAGATGGGTATCTGTCTGCAGCCTGTCAGGAACCTGGCCGCCCAGCAAGAGGTGAGTGGCGGGCCCACGAGTGAAGCTTCATCTGTAGTTATAGCTGCTCCCCAGCCCTTGCGTTACCACCTGAGCTCCACCTCTTGTTAGACCAGCAATAACATTAGAGTCTTACAGGAGCACGCACTGTATCGTGAACCGCAGATGTGAGGGCTCTAGGTTACATGATCCTTCAGACAATCTAATGCCTGATGATCTGTCACTGATGATCTGTCACTGTCTCCCATCACCCCCGATGGGACTGTCTAGTTACAGGAAGACAAGCTCAGGGCTCCCACTGATTCTACACTATGGTGAGTTGTATAATTATTTCATTATATATGATAAAGTAATAATAATAGAAATAAAGTATACAATAAATGTAATGTGCTTGAATCATCCCCAAATCCTCCCCTCCCCCATGTCCCTGGTACATGGGAAAATTGTCTTCCATGAAACCAGTCCTTAGTGCCAGAAAGGCTGGGGACTTCTGATCTCATAGAAACAGCAAAATAGAGATCAGAATTAACTGAGTCCTCATGGAGGGGTGACTAAGGTCACTGGAGAAAGCACTGTTCTAGACAACTCCCATTTAGCTGATTTTGCCTGTATACTCTTATTTTTTTTTTTTTTTTTTTGAGACGGAGTCTCGCTCTGTCGCCCAGCCTAGAGTGCAGTGGCCGGATCTCAGCTCACTGCAAGCTCCGCCTCCTGGGTTTATGCCATTCTCCTACCTCAGCCTCTGGAGTAGCTGGGACTACAGGCGCCGGCCACCTCGCCCGGCTAGTTTTTTGTATTTTTTAGTAGAGACGGGGTTTCACCTGTGTTCGCCAGGACGGTCTTGATCTCCTGACCTCGTGATCCGCCCCAGTCGGCCTCCCAAAGTGCTGGGATTACAGGCTTGAGCCACCGCGCCCGGCCCTACTCTTATATTTTAAACAAATAAAGAGTGGTGCAGTGTGAAAAACTACAAATGAGGGTAGGCCTTGAATTCCCAAGGACTTGAAATTCAAGGACTACCACCATTTGTAGTCCTTGAACTGTCTCTTTGGTGCAGCTACTGGTTACTACTCAGAAGGATTCAGATCTCTCAAGACTGAACTACCCTGATGATTAAAAAATTCCTTGTTGTCTTGACAACAACTTGTTAAAAGGCAAGAATTTTTGAGAAGATAGGAATTAAAAAGTAATTTAATATGCACGTTTTCTTCTGCTTTATATTTCTAGAGTAGCATGCAAGATAATAATATAATGTCTAGGCCAGGAGCGGTGGCTCATGCCTGTCATTCCTGCACTTTAGGAGGCCAAGGCGAGTGGATCAACTGAGGTCAGGAAAATTGCTTACACTTGGGAGGCATAGGCTGCAGTGAGCTGAAACCACCCCACTGCACCCTGGCCAACATGATGAAACCCCGTCTCTACTAAAAATACAAAAATTTAGCTGGGCATAGTGGTGCACACCTGTAATCCCAGCTACTCAGGAGGCTGAGACAGGACAATTGCTTGAACCCGGGAGGTGGAGGTTGCAGTGAGCTGAAATCACGCCACTGCACTCCAACCTGGGCAACAAGAGCAAAACTCCATCTCAAAAAAAAAAAAAAAAAAAAAATATATATATATATATATATATATATATGCATATGTGTGTATGTACCTATATGTGTATATATATGTGTGTATGTATACCTATATGTATATATGTGTGTGTGTATATATATATATAATGTCTAAGTAGAATCCAAGGCAGGCTCAGATTTCAAGGGAGAAATACAGGGAGGGAGGGAATTCTTCTAGCAGTGAGGGGTACCCAAGGGCATCCTAGTGAGTGTTTAATGGCCAGCTCTCCAAGAAAGAAATGCCTTGATTTGTGGCTTTTGACAATGTCCAGGGCATAAATGTTTCCATCATGGCTAATTTCAAGCTAGTAACGTGGCATCACTGAATACAGAGTTGTGAAGAGCTGTGTACAGCTGTCTTTAGTGGGTTAAGCAGGTCCAGCACAGAACTAGGTATTCCAGTTCCTATTTCTAGATAATTTGGATTAAGAACTTTTCTGAATTTTTGTAGGACCTTCGTGAACATAAACCATCGTACCATCGTACCATCGTACCATCGTACCATCGTACCATCGTACCATCGTACCACAAAACACAGCTTTGCTCTTTCCCAGAGTGACATTTTGTGATAACGGAGAGGGTTACACTATGTATGAGTTAAAAGAGCCTGGAAAACCCTTCCAGTAATGGAGCAAAATGGGCCACCACAATTTTGGTTTTATAGTAAGAGAAAATGCAATGAATGCTTAATCATGGCTGTGTGTTATTTAAATATTGCTTTTGATGTTTTATCCGGAGTCCTAGCTCAAATGATCAGAGATAATCCTGCCTCCTGACATAATTAGGGAGCTGCTGCTTTGCTAAGCTAGAGGATAATCAATTTGACCTTGAAAGTTTGTCTATAGTGCCATACTACTGTTCAGAACACAGACATGTCAGCCACACTAGTATCTCCCATGTTAAACACCAGCCACAGGCTTTGTTCCCAGGGCAAGCATGCACTAACAGAGAGGCTGCAAAAAATCATGGCCGGCAGGTCCCATATGGCCACTATATCTGCTAGATGGCCTTTAGCTTGTAGAGGCTGCCATTCAAATAAATATCAAGGATTTTCACCGAGTGTCTGGATTCGGGACAACACCAAGCTTGGAGTCAAACAGGGCAACACTGCATGGATGATGAGGATGACCTCCTGATGGACAGGCCTCATTTCTAGATGCCCATAGGCCATGCATCCCATGTGTCCCCAGCAAGTACCATTTGCCTTCTGTCATCACAGTTGCACTGCTCTTTGCCTTAGTCAACTAAAAGTGATTTTTCATTTGTAATTGTGTCTTCATATAGACTTTTCTTATACCCAAGCCTCCTCACTCATTGACACTAACTTTCTGATCTTGCCAAGCACCTGAGTTTCCACTCTTCATCTACTAACACTCACAGGAAAAGAGTCTTCCTTGAATAGAGAAGTCATTTGTGTTACAATGAAACTGCCACCACCATTAAAATGTCTCCAATATCTCCTTAAAGCAGCTTCCATATTTACTGTCTTCTAGATCTTGAGAACCTGACTCAGCCTGCTCCATTATGCAAGTTTCATTCTTTTCTTTTCTTTTTTTTTTTTTTTTTTGAGATGGAGTCTCACTCTGTCACCCAGGCTGCAGTGCAGTGTGATGGTCTCAGCTCACTGCAACCTCCGCCTCCTGAGTTTCAGCAATTCTCCTGCCTTGGCCTCCCAAGTAGCTGGGGTTACAGGCACGTGCCACCACACCTGGCTATTTCTTTCACGTTTTTAGTAGAGACAAGGTTTCACCATGTTGGTCAGGCTGGTGTTGAACTCCTGACCTCAAATGATCTGCCCACCTCAGCCTCCCAAAGTGCTGGGATTACAGGTGTGAGCCACCGTGCCTGACCAAGTTATTTATCTTTTTTCTTTTCAAAGCATCAGGCCCTCCCTCTTTAGCCCACTTGTTTGAAGACACAGACATTTTAGGGCGATAAAGGTGGCTTCATGTTGGTCTCCTTAGACTAAGGACATCGCTCCCCTCAGCTTCACCACAGTATCAAAACATCACCCCTCTTCTCTAACCTGCTAAGCCTGCTTGCCACTAAAAGCAAACAAAATCGGTGTATCTGAATGCAGATTCAGTCATAAGCCCTCCTTTTATCATTATAGCATTAACTTTCAGAGTGGGGAAGGTGGTCTCTTCTTCTCATCAAGCAAACCTTTGTCAGGTTTTGAACTAAAAAGAAAAAAATCACCTGAGCCGAAATAGTTTGAAGGAACATAACTTTTTCTTCTCATGTCTGAGTCCAGAAGTTCAATTACCTGAAATTTCATGAGTCAGTCCTTTGGATATTTTCACCCCAAGCTGGATTAATGTAATATTTCAAAGTGTCTGCTAATCCTACTGCTTTTTCAAAGTGAGTCTGATTTTTCTTATGGAAAAATAGCATACCTCTCCTATACTAGAATTTGGAAGAGGAGGGATCATCTTCAAACATTACGCAGTGTAAAATATGATAACGTGAAGAGCTTCTACAGTAGGCTGGGGGGCTACACTGGAGTCTCCTTGGCTTGTCAAACACCAGCTACAGACTTTGCTCCAAGGGCAAATAAGCTCTAGCAGAGAGGTGCACATGGTGATGGCTACAGACTCCATCTGGCCACTGTATTTACTCACTGGCAAGCAAAGCCATTATCCAAGTTGGGGGTGCTGAGGGCCAGAATGAAGGTAGTTGGAGGAGGGACAACGGAGGAGGCAGGGCTGGGTTCGAGTAAGGGAGATTAATCATCCTGGTTTCCTGGGACTGTCAAGCTTTCAGTTTTAGAGGTCCCATATCCCAGGAAACCCTGCATTGCCAGGTGTCTTAATCCCAGCAGGAAATTGATAGCACACTCAAATTGAGCTATATGAGACGAGATAGATGCAGGAAGCAGCAAAAGTACAGTCAGAGTCAAGGAGAAGGGGCCCACAGCATAAAGCAACATGCCAGTAAGAATGGAGCACCTTTCCCACATCTAAGCCTAGTGGGCCAGGGGAGGGAACAATTTCCAGACCCAACAGAAACAGCTACATGGAGGGGACTCCCTGAGAAGAACTCTAACCCCCAATGGAAGGACACAGCAGCCTGCAGAGATTTATTCTGCTCTCTCCTTTTGAGCTCTTGTCCCAATCCTCCATTGGCTAAACCATTGATTGACAAATCACAGCCCATGGGCCACATCTTAGCCTATTGTCAGTTTTTGTAAATAAAGTTTTATTGGAACATGACCATGCTCATTGGTTTACCTATTGTGTGTGCTTGCTTTCATGCTACAATGGCAGAGTAGAGTAGCTGCCCAGAGACTGGATGGCCTGCAAAGTCTGAAATATTTATTATCTGGCCCTTTGAGAAAAAGTTTGCAGATTTGTGGGCTGAGCCCACTGGAAGCCAGAAGGCAGGGACCTTTATATAAGGCCAGAGCAAGGTGAAGTCAGCTAAAGAATGAGCAGCCTGGAGGGACCACTGAAGTGACCAATCACACTTGTCACCTATGACATCAGTCACAGAACGAGAGAAGTACTGGGACAACCTAGGTCAAAAAGGTGAAAACAGAGGTCCCCACAATGACTCTGAGTGTAAACAAAACCATGAACTTCTTAAGCAGCCGTCTGTGAACCAGGTCTTTTGACTTAGGCTCATGCAGAGAAGGCACAATTGTGGAAAGATGAGATTTGAAAAACCCAGAAGCACTGAGCATCTTCATGGTATTACTATTACTTTGGCGAATTTCTCTGTTAGTTCAATATTTTCTAAAAACTTTTTTCAACATTCAAAGACAGTATTTTAAGTCAATAAACAGGAAGGATGTGGGGGCTTCATTTGTTCTTTGAGACACAGAACAATAAATATAGTAATTCCCAATATCCATGAGGCAAATATTGAACACCTACCACCTGTCCGTCCCTAGAGTGGACACTAGTGGTAACACAGTAAATAGGACGGGCATGTTCTTCTGCCAGAAAAAATATATCCTCCTTCTAGTGGAGATACCCATGAACAAGAACAAAATAAGGACAAAGGATAACTTTAGAATGATAATTCCATTAGAGAAATTAGAACTCATTGATGGGAACAGGCAAGCATCTGCAATGAAGAGGGCGAGGACTTGGTCATGGATAACTCAGGGGAAGAGCTTTCAAAGCAGAGGCAGCAGCTAGCACCAAGGTAAGGCTTTGGGGCCAGGATCTGCGGGGTGATGGGAGGAATGTCAGGGTGGTTAACGGGTAGTACTGGGGATGAAGTCAGAGAGTTAACAGGGGCCTTATGACCTCTAGTCCTGGGCAGAAAAGAGTTACGAAACAGATTGCAGACTGCAGTGTTGGAAAGGCCTACTTGAAAGGTTGGTCCTTGGCTGGCATCTGGGAACTTGGGTTTGGAGAGTATTCCCACCCCCATAACTGATAAGAATGGCTCCAAGTGCCTAATGTTTGTATGAACTATTTGGTTTATGCTGAACCCTTGCTTTTCTTCCGGGAACCAGGAATGTTGCTATGTATCAGGCAGAGGCTGCCTATGTGACCAGCTTGACCAGCTTCCAGTAAAAACCCAGGGCACTGAGTCCCCAGTGAGCTTCCCTGGTACAAACCATTTCACACACGGTGTCATCATATGTTGCTTGGGGGAGTTAAGCACATCCTGTGTGACTGCACTGGGAGAGGATTGTGGAAATCTTGTAACTGATTTCCTCCAGACTTCACTCTTAGGCCTTTGCCCTTTGCTGATTTCGCTCTGTATATTTTCACTGTAATAGATCTTAACCATGAGTCCTCCTAGAGGATCAAGGAATCTGGGGGTGGCCTTGGGGTCCTCTAGGACCTCCTAGGACTAGGGGATCAAGGAACCTGGGGGTGGTCTTAGGGACCTCTGACATAAATGGTGGATCTGAATTTCATTCATTTGTTCTGTGCTGGAAATCAGGGAAGAGCACTTTACATGGACTTTTCCCTGTAATCCTCACCACAAGCCTCTGAGGTAGGCAAGCTCTCCCCATCCTCACCACCACTATTTTACAGATAAAGTAATTAAGATTAAGACAGTTTCAGCTTCTCACGGGAGGTCACCCCGCTGAGCCTGAAGGAAAATCCACGTGGACTAACTCCCATTCCCACCATTCACCCTCCGGGCTCACCCACAGTGCCCAAACTGCCTGCAGAAAATACAAGGATGCTTCTGCATATTTGTTTGACTTCCACCTCGATGGGTTGCCCATTTTAAGACTTTAATCTATTTTATCATGAGATGCTCCAGCAAAGCTTATTGAAGCTCCACCTCTTAATCTTGATAGTGAATTTGAGCCTTTGTTATAAGAAAGACTATTAAGATTTGGCAATAAGATTCTTCAAGGGTGATAAATATCCCTTTAAAGGGATTGCATATTCACTGACTGAATAACTCTGTCCTAAAAATGAAAGTCACACTTGGAGAATGGAAAGGTAGGTTATGAAAATGCAGATTAGAATGACTCTGGGCAGAACTGAATTCAGCTTGTCTTGTCATGAAGAAGTATGAGTTGGCGTAGGGCCTTTCTAAGCCTAGTCCAGGTGTACCACAGAATGCAGGAACTCGGCATCAGCAGGCTCATCATGGGCTGTGACGGCTGCTGTTTGAAGGCAGCAGTAAAAAATGCCAAGAAGCTGTCATTTCCATTACCCCAGAACTTATCTGTGCTCTTCTGAAGATGAAGACCTCTATAGGCCTAACATCCTTTCTCATCAATATTCCTCAAAGTGGGATACATATGCCCACTTTGGCATATCACATAATTTTATGCAGTATACTGAGATGAACGATGTTAATGTTAATAATTATGTCTTGGCCAGGCGCAGTGGCTCACGCCTGTAATCCTAGCCCTTTGGGAGGCCAAGGCTGGTGGATCACCTGAGGTCAGGAGTTCAAGACCAGCCTGCCCAACATGGCGAAACCCAGTCTCTACTAAAAATACAAAAAAAAAAAAAAAAAAAAAAAATAGCTGGGTGTGGTGGCAGGCACCTGTAATCCCAGCTACTTGGGAAGCTAAGGCAGGAGAATTGCTTGAACCCAGGAGGCAGAGGTTGCAGTGAGCCGAGATCGTGCCACTGCGCTCCAGCCTGGGCGACAAGAGTGAAACTCCATCTCAAAAAAACAAAAACTAACAAACAAAATGCAGAATGAAGCATCTTTCACATGCAAAGTTCATATTCACACTGAAAGCCCTGAAAAGCCACATGGGAAGAAAGCATTTCAAACCTTCTACCAGATACGCGTGACACATGCTGAGAGTGAATCATAGCGAATTCTGACGTGTGGGACCTAAGAGATGAGGCTTTGCTACATGAGGAGGCTTAAGAGCCTGGAGCTGTTTTCTCCTGGGGGTGTTGGTGGCGGAGACTTCCTGGTGTGATCAAGACATATATTCATTTTATTGTCATAGACTGATGGAGCTGATGAGACGCTGGCCAAGAATTAAATGTCCTTGGTTTGCTGGAGGCAAGCATGCATATGGATTGATCATCACAGCAGGGCAGTTCCGGCTTCCTCCTGTGCATGAGTTGAGACCTGCAAAACTAGGGAAAGTTCTATCTAGAGAACAGGAGCAGGGAGGCCGCTGATCAGGCCTGTGGAGGGTCAGAGCATTTCCTCATAAGCTGGGCGCACAGGACTGTATGCACCTACTGTCCCTGGCGTGTTAAATAACCAGCAGTGGAATTGGAAATGATTGAGCAAGGGGTAAGGCCAGAAAGAGGAGCCTTTTATCAAATCAAGGGCTACAGCAAGTGAATTTACTTTTCCCAGGAAGCACATCCCAGGAAATATGCTGGGTGGGTACAAGATTTGCAGCTTGGAATATGGTCCCTCCGGCTAAAATTGGGGTAGCTGTGGAGTTTAAATCCAGGTGCTATGTGACCTTAAAAATGAAGAAGAGACCGAGATTTATACAGAGCATTCCCTGTGAATGTCAGAAGGAGCATAAATTGGTTCCAGCTCTCTAGAGTTGCCACTGTCCAATGCGGCAGCCACTGGTCACATGTGCCTATCAAACCCCTGAAATGTGGTGAGTCCAAATTAAGACGTGCTGTTAAGTGCAAAATGCACAGTGGATTTTAAAGACATGGTATGAAAAAAGGACATAAAATATTTCATTCACAATTTCTATATTAACTACAAGTTGCAGTGATACTACTTGAATATATTGGGCTAAAGAAAACACATTACAATTAATGTCACCTGTTTCTTTTTACTTCTTTTAGCATAGCTATCAGAAAATTTAAAATTATATATGTGGCTTTGATGACTCCAGAGCAGGCCCGAGCAAACTTTTTCTTAAAGAGCCAGCAGTAAATATGTTAGGTTTTGTGGGCCAAGAGGCAAAATTAAGGATTTTATGTAGCCATTATATAAGCATTTAAAAAGCAACCGCTTAAAAACATAAAAACCATTTTAGCTTGCTAGTCGCCGGGCGCGGTGGCTCACGCCTGTAATCCCAGGTCTCAGGGAGGCAGAGGCGTGAGGATAGCTTGAGCCCAGGAGTTCGAGACCTGCCTGGGTAATACAGCGAGACCCCGTTCTCCACAAAAAGGAAAAAAAAAAAAAAAGACAAAAACATAAAAACCGTTTTAGCTTGCTAGTTGTCCACACACAAGTGGCAGGCTGGATTTGGACCTCAGATCAGAGCTTGCAGACCTCTTTCCAGAGCATAATATTGTGCAAAATATCCAGTAAACATCCCCATGGACCCAGCAAGCTCACTTCTGTGGAGCCAAGTGTGTAAGCAGACAGACATTTATCAGGGGGACAAGGGGGCTGACCCCTGTGAAGAAACAGGCTCAGACCCAAAGCTGGTCAGCTGCTAAGAGGGAAAGTATAACTCAACCCACAGTGGCTATGGACTGTGGGTGGCTGCAAAGTTTATGTTCTTAAGCTTCACCAATGGAAGGCACCTCTTTATTTTTTCTCTTTTCTTTTTTTTAGAGAGGGAATCTTTCTTATGGCTGTATGACTATGTCAGATAGACCTAATCGCCTTCTTGGCCCTGAGTAGATGCTCTTCGAACAGATAGATAAAGGAAAGAAATGCCTGCGTGTTTGGGGGCCTCTTTGTTGTGATTTTGAAATCGCTCTTGCATCTCTTTCAGTACAAATGGCCAAGAATTGACGAGAGTTCAGCCATCTAATGCAGGCCACTGCTTTTCACGCATAAGTCACTGACCTTTACATTCATCTGAAAGATGCATCAGCCTTTCTGGTGAGAAGAAACGGGTCTCCTGGGGTCCAGTAGTTTGCCTTCAGTGCATCAAGAGTTAATCCTCCAATGCTGAGGGTTATTCATGTAAAAAATACAAAGCAGGCGTATCCTATCTTTTTGAAAGCAGATGAGCTGGCTAGCGCTGAATTGAGAAAATTATTATTTATTAAAAATGAGATAGTCATGGGCCAGTGACTAACGTGATTGGGTTCAGAGACAATTCCCCACCCACAATGTAAGTAATACATTTCTCGAGAAAGGTGTTTTGTTCAATACAAAATGCCAGTAGCATTATTATTCATCTGCTCTGAGCTCACATGTCGACCTTTTCACATTATAATCGCATCAACCCTGAAGAAACCCTCACTGTAGCCACACACCGTTTTGCCTCCCCAGTAGCTGCTGTACTGTGGACTTGCACAGAGCCAGGGCTTCCTTCAACCCTGGTTCTGGCTTAAGTGTCCCCTGAGAATTCCAGACAAGGATGCAGTAGACTGAAAACAGATTCCATGAAGTCACTAGGTTGACATTAGGCTATTCCCTGGACAGATGGAAGAACAGAGGGGGAGGGAAGGGAATCATTTTCCATTTTCACTAACTGCACAAGCAACGCAAAGCCCTTAAATTGTTAAGGGAGGTCCAGAAGGGATGCATTCAGACCACGCTTTCCAAACTCAGCATTTGACAACATAGTGAATTCATAGGGATCAGAATCACATAGCAAGAGGCTGTTGGGTTCCTGGGTTGGGTTTAGACTGTGAAGTCAAGCAAACCCGGCTTTGAATCCCCATGCCACAATATACTATCTATGCAACTTCCATGGAGGCACTTTCTTTTCCGTAAGAGCAGAAGCTGGATGCCTCCACGAAAAGGGCAGTGAGAATTATTTTGCAGGGTCACTGGGAGGATTACAGAAGCAGCACATTAATGTCCTTAGCGCACAGGAAGAAAGTGCTGCATAATTATTCATGGTATGAACACATTTGAAATCAGAAAACCCCGAATATCCGAAACATTTGTTTTTTAGAAAATTTGACAAGGCTCTTGGGAGACAGGTCTGAGTCCACTGGTCTCTCACATTGGCTCTCCTTCTGTCTGCCATCTGGGAATGTTACCATAACACACTGACTCATATCAGGGTAAAAAGGTCTAACTGTAAGATGGGAATTTTGTGGCATATTTTTGCAGCTCACTCACATAACACACATTGCTAATCCATGGCTGCAGTTCTATGATGTAGGCTGGATCCAACATCAGAAACCTCCCAACACAGCCTCTTAAGCAACTGCTGCCAAATAATGGAAGCTGTCATCTGAATCAAAATCTGCCTATGTTCCTTGGTGCAGTTAAATTCAGATACTATTTCAGCGGTTGTCACCCAGTAGATGCTCAAGAAGGTCGTTATCTCTCTATCCATTTACATTTCAGAATATACAGTTATTTGTACCAGGCTGACTCATCCAGACGCAAAAGCTTACTGTAACACGGCAATGTTACTGAAACAATTTCAGACCGTTGCTATATTTTGTTTTGTTTCATTTTGTGATGATAATAGTTGAAAAGAATGTTTAAGATTCTTTTTTTTTTTTGCTGGGAATCTTGCACATGATTTATAAATCTAATTATAACTGTTTGCAACCATGTTGGCAGAGCAACGATGAGAAGGAGGAAGGAGAGGAGGAGGAAGAAGAGCTGAAAAGTCACACCTAAGTTGTAAGTACCTACTTGCTCTAAAACACCGAAAACTATGAAAAAGACAATGCATTAATTAGGGTTGAAAATCAAGCTTAGATATTGCAAAACTTATTATCTAACTGGTTTCATGTTCATAATTAATGGTTAATATTCTGCCATTTACAAAGTATTAAAATAAACAGTGGTTTAATGAGATTTCACTAGGCCACTTGCAAGCACTCAATCAAATCTTACTTTCAATATGTGAAAAATGTCTCCTTGACTCTTAATGCATTTAGGGTCAACAGTAACATCTTCATACATAAAATATTCCATTCTGCTTTTAAAGAAGAGGTAATTATGAGATAAGGGTCACACAGAAGGGCGAGGTTTTGTGTAACTTCTATTCTAATTAATTTATCATATGTGGGACTTTGCTTTGGCTTCCAAGTGTTGATCTTTTATAGCTACCACATTCCATGTGATAATGAGTTTTATTCCTTCAAAAGGTCATCCTTGATGTAATTTCACCATTAACAGAGGGAACCTGTGAGCATGGATTTACCTAGATGTGGTTGCTTCCTGGAAAGTCGTTCCACAAAGTCTTGAGTCTGTTTTGCCCTTAGATGTCGTTTAAAAACCAAAGAGGCCAAGTCGTTTGGACAAAAGGTGAGAAATTCCATTAATCATTAGGAAGACTGACTTCACAATCCTGGCCCTATGGAACAATGTGGAGCAGCAGAAATATTTGTATCTGAGAATTTGTTTTCTTTCTTCCTCTTCTGTCTCATAAGTGAAATGACCTGGATGTTATTGTTATGTTGTTGGGTATTGATTTGGTGGTTGGTTCTCTTCGGGTAGTGTGATCCACAGCTGGGGTCCTCACCTCAGCCCCTTTATTGTCAGGAAACCTCTGTGTTGTTGTTGGAGTTGTTTCCTTTGATGCTTCTCATTATTTGAAAGATTTTGGTCTTCCAAGCAAACTGCATTTATTAAGTAACAGTTATGTCATTCTGCAGGATCTCCAAACCCCCAGCACTTAAAAAAAAAAAAAATCAAAGATATATAATTATCAAATAGAAGCTTCTTAATCAACCAAGCTGAATTGCTAGGATTCTGGCTGAAAGCAGAGAAACTTGATACCGACCTAGCCAAGGGTAAATGTATGGTTTCAGTCAGAGTTTCTGAAATGTTAATGACTGGCAAATCACCATCACTGACTGCAAAGAAGCCCCTGGACTAATGCTTCTCAAATGCCACTCTGTATGCAAATCACCTGGAATCTTGTAAAAATGCAGATTCCTATTCAACAGGTCTGGGGCAGGGCCCAGGTGCTGCATTTCTGACAAGTGCTCAGGTGATGCTGAAGCTGATTGGTCCATGGACCACACATTGGGAAGTAGGGCCCTAGAGAACAAGGGAGAGCAAGCAGGGAAGGCGGCCATAGCTTCAGCTCAGTTTCAGCTCTGAGGAAGATTTGCTAAGCACCCTCTGTATACTAGGCCCATTGTAACACAAGATACACTTTCATATAAAATATAGTAATATGACAGTTTTTCTTCCAATGACTTATTCTATATCTTGTCACATAAAAGTACTGTGTATTTCAGACAGGTGTGCCCCACTACGCCCAGCTAAGTTTTTGTATTTTTTTAGTAGAGTCCTGGTTTCACCATGTTGGCCAGAATGGTCTTGATTTCCTAACCTCATGATCTGCCTGCCTCAGTCTCCCAAAGTGCGGGAATTACAGGCTTGAACCACCGCGCCCAGCCCAACAAATAGTTTTAGGATGCATTGTCTACTAAAAGAGAGATGCCTTTGATTCTGAAGTACTTTGCGATAAACAGCCACACAATAGCCAAATGAAATCTTGAAATCAGAGGGTTGCTTTCTCATGAAGTTAGACTGCTTGGGAATTGCAGTGGTTTCTATATGGCAGGTGCTTAAATTGTCCAAGTTGAAATTCTAATTTTAATAATGAGTAAGGATGAGGGCATGAAATGGTTGTGTGTTTTTTATTTCCTACATACAATATTGAATTCAATCCCAAACTTGAAGCATTGATGAAATTGAAACATGTTGGTAATTTTAAATCGTGCAGTTCTGTACATGATCAGAATCCTAATCATTATTAAAATAGGTGTTTCCATTATATGCATATGTATAAAAAGTCCTCCAAAATGTTAAATTACCTTGCTCATCTCAGGAATAGAGTCCCAATCACTTCCAGATTGAAGCACTTATAGGGGGAAAAGGCGAAGTGCTCCAGTAATTTTAAATTGCTTCGTACAATGAAGAGTGCCTGTAAATGACTGAATGTGGTAATTTGTTCCATAAGCTTTTTTTTGATTTGTAAGTAACTTAGTGGATTTGCTGGTGAAACAGTTTGGCAGGTTCCTCAGATAATTTAGAGATATTGAGCATACATATCTAAATGTGATTAAAATGTGGTATTAGCAGATATTGACCCCAGGAAGGGTGAGGCAGGTTTGCATTACAGCAGTGGAGAAGCTGAGAAAGACTACAGTCAACTCTCAGGGGACTTGGGAAAGGTACTAAGAGTGCACAATTGAGCTAATTACAGGAAAATGCCACATGGCTGGCTTTGGAAGGATTCACCCAGCCCCTGGCATGTTTTGCTTATCCTCTGCCTGATGAAAAAATAGGGATTATTTCTATCAGTGGACACATTTGGCCCATATCTTAGGCAACACAGACTTAGCCTTGTTCTGCTAGTGCTAATTATCTTTTTTAAAATAATACTGTTAATATAGTCAAATGTAGTTGTTGGACTCTTAGAAACGGGTGAAGTTTAGGTTTGCAATTTTCCAGGCAGAGAGATAGTGGCGTAAGCATCGTGTGAACTCCCTTCTAATAGGATGTCTTCATCTTTACTATTTTGCATAACAATGTATTGTTTGGCCACAAGAGGGCTTTAGGTACTAGATCTGGAGGCAGTGGCAGTCTTTAAGGTATGAAGGGGTCAAACAAATGTCTGCCACTCAAAGAGTGAGGGAGATGCAGCCAGAGGTTCTGAACAAAGAACCTCACCAAATGATGGGGAGAGGCTATGTGACGAATTTCATCATGCAGTGATGATGTGAGTCTTGGGCTCTGTAAATGAGAATGGATAGAAGAGCAGGTCCCACCCTTTTCAGAAGTGTACTGTAGACTAGAATCAGTCTGTAGACAAAGCTAGGCTAACTTCCTACTGGGCAACATCTGAGCCCTTTTATCTTTGACCTCAAGAAACAGTGACTATTGTAGGTAAACTGAGGAAGGACATGGAACCTCTAGGAAGAATCTGACCTAAAATGGCTTCATAAAGATTGTCAGCATGAATGCCCTTTTTTACTTGATGAAAATAGACCCGATAGTAGTTGGGTTACTTGAGCAGAACAATAATGGTAAGGGGAAAATAGTAGTGAGATTTATGGAGTAGGATGGTCAGATGTGGTATGAGTATGACATGGAGCCAGAAGTGCCTGGTCATTCACTGATTTGTCCCACTGATGGAGTTAGAATACTATACTTTGCAAGGCAGTGTAGGAGCAGGGTATCCAATAGTCCTGGCTTGCCCAGTTCTCTCCCACTTTTGACAAAGAGAGTCTCACACTCTAGGAAACCTCTCAGTTCTAGACAAACAGAGGCAGGTGGTCATCCTATTATGAGAGGTTAGAGAGGAAGCACTTTCTGGATGGGTTAAGTCTGATAGGCTCTGTTGTATTTGATTAGATGAGTTTCTATGAGATCAAGGTTTTCAGTACCGTCACAAAACCATTTATGGAGCTATGTTTAGGAAGACAGGGCAAGGATTAGAGAAAAGGTTGGGCCTCAACACTTGCCTCTGCCATGAAGAATCCTTTTACGTCTGTTTCACACATGGTCAGGCCTTCCTATCCACAGGCTCCACATTGGCGGATTCAATGAACTATGTATCAAAAATATCCCCGGGCTGGGTGTGGTGGCTCACATCTGTAATCCCAGCACTTTGGGAGGCCGAGGCAAACAGATGACTTGAGGCCAGGAGTTTGATACCAGCCTGGCCAACATGGTGAAACCCCAACTCACTAAAAATAGAAAACTCAGCTGGGCATGGTGGCGGGCACCTGTAATGCTAGCTAATCCCAGCTACTCAGGCGGCTGAGGCACGAGAATCGCTTGAACCCGGAAGGCAGAGGTTGCAGTGAGATCACACCACTGCACTGCAGCCTGGACAGCAGAACGAGGGTCTGTCTAAAAAAGAACAATAAAATATATGTGTATATATATATATATATATACACACACACACATTCAAAGGAAAAAATAAAATAATACAACAATGAAAATACAAATAAAAAATACAGTACAACTATTTTCATAGCGTTTACATTGTATTAGGTATTGTAAGTAATCTAGAAGTAATTTAAAGTATACAGGAGGATATGTATAGGTTATATGCAAATACTATGCCATTTTACATAGGATATTTTGGTATTGAGAAAAATCCTGGAACCAGTCCCTCACAGATACCAAGGGACAACTGTGCTAACCTTTTAGATAAAGTTTCATAGACTAGAGACTTTCACAGTGAGCACAAGATTGGATACCTTAGGCTAGAGCAATGGACTTTAGAAAAAAAGGTGGAGACACAGAATTTATGGATATGAAGCAGTACGTTGTCCAGAAGTAAGGATGGTCCATGGAGACAGATTAGAGGAGGGTGGGAGAACCTTTTCTTCATCAGAGTCAAGTCATTCTGGGTTGGCAATATACATACATGAGTGGACTGGAGAGACTGAGGAGGCACAAGTCGAGGAGGAACACATCTTTTATTTTGACTTAATTTTCTTTTTATCCCCTTTCCTTCTGCCCCAGGGTTCTTCTCTGTGTGGATCACATTAAGGGAGCGTATAACCTTTCACACCGCCTGACTAGGATGATGGATATGGAAATACACACTTTGGGAGCCCTGTCTGGTTCCCTGTTAAGCCATTGACTGTTATATACTCTTGGGCTTGAAACATCTTCCAGGCTGGAGGGGCCAGTATTGCATTTACTTTTATCCCATTTTGGTTTTCACGGCTACCCAAGAGGAAATAATTTGATTTGGGGCTGCAGGGGGCAGGGTAGAAAAGTGCAGTCGGAAGATACAGAAAATCAGCAAGAAGATTACTGAAAGGGAAAGAGGGGGAAACCAACCAGCTACATATTTCCTGCAACATGAGTTAATGAAATTCCGTTCCTTCTTACACAGCTGTATTCAGTTTGTTTTACATTGTTTGGTATGTAAAAGGATTTGGCTTTGCGTTACAGAACTAATTGCTTACTAGATATTACATGGATATCAAAATACTTTATAAATATTAATTAATCTTCACCTAATTCCCTGGCAAGCACAAATAATCAGTGGCATATTTATTGAATGTGTAAGCAATAATCTGATTCTTAAAGATTTGTTTTCTCTGCTGAAGCTTTCTCATCATTTCCATGTGTCGAAATGCCTCATCTCCTTTGAGGACCATATCAGATGGTACTTCCATAACAATTGTTAGGAAAGTAATCATAAAGACGATGTTTAGAGTAAGCAACATTATTATTTGCTGCACTTTCTTCCTTTGCCAAGCCCTTGAGTAAGCATTTCATAGATATATCTCATTTAATCCTACAGCAGTCCTACAATAAAAATGTTATTGTTACTACTTTCTTTTCCCCCCAGATGACGGAGCAAGGTTTCTGATTGCTGAATGGTGGCAGGGCTGGGATCCATAGCCCATTCTGTCTGCATGTGAAGCTTATAATAAAAGCCATTATCTTGCACCTTTTCTGATTCACACTACAGGGAGGACACTTGGCACTTATTGATAACTCCATTCATTTACCCATTCAAAAATATATGTTTGAATGCCAGTATGAGAGGTACTGTGCTAGGCTCGGATATGACATACCTGGTGTTGACCCTTGAGTAGGGATTAGAGAGATTAGCATCTTTTCTCTGCTGAGATTCATCATGGTCCCCATGGGCAGTGGGGAGTGTTGTTGTTGCATTATGAAATGGGTATAGTGTCTGGAACAATGACCATTTCTTGAACAAATGGGGAGTGATACAGTGAAAGGAAAAAGAGGATCTACAGTGTCGTTTGCTTGTAAATAGTGAGGGGTGGGAGCACTTAGAAGATGTAAGGATATGCTCTCTTCTTTCCTAACACTCATGTTATGTGTAGTGATATTAATTTGTGTTCTTACCTGCTCCATGTCTTGTCAGCTTGGCATAGCATGACGGCATGGACTGTGTCTGTTTCTTTTAGCACTTTATACCTGTGTTGACACATAAATGTTTGTTAAATACACCAATGCCTTGTTCTATGCATAGAGGAAGGCCAGTAAAAATAGTCTTACATGCATATTACCGTGACCATGAAAATAATCCCAACCTGGGCATAGCCTGGCTCTTGTCTGAGGCAGGGGAGGCTGAGGCAGGGGAATCACTTGAACCCAGGAGGTGGAGGTTGCAGTGAACCAAGATCGCACCACTGCACTCCAGCCTGGTGACAGAGTGACAGTCTATCTCAAAAAAGGAAAAAAAAAAAAAAATTGTTAAGGCTGGGCACAGTGGCTCGCACTTGTAATCCCCGCACTTTGGGAGGCTGAGGCAGGTGGATCACCTGAGGTCAGGAAATTGAGATCATCCTGGTCAACATGGCGAAACACCATCTCTGCTAATAATATAAAAAATTAGCTGGGCATGGTGGTGCATGCTTGTATTCCAGCTATTTGGGAGGCTGAGGCAGGAGAACTACTTGAACCCAGGAGGTAAAGGTTGCAGTGAGCCAAGATCGTGCCACTGCAGTCACTCCAGCCTGGGCAACAGAGGGAGATTCTGTTTCCAAAAAAAAATTGTTAAAATTGTTTAGATCTAAGGGGAAATAGGCCAAGAAGATTTCAATCCTCACTAGATAAAAACACTTTCAGCTAATGAGAAATTCTTGTTTCATTTTGTTTTTTGAAGCATCAAGAAAAAGAATGAGGTGCTTTGCTACTAGAAAGTGAGGCATTATTTAAAAGATGGCACAATACAGAGTAGACTCCTGGTATTTTCCTGGTGAATTCAGGTTGTGAAAACAAAGTCAGGGAGGGTAGCTGAGGAGTGGGTGCACCTCACTACTTTGGAAGGACTAAGGTAAAACATGCCTGTGCCGTCTGGCCATTTTCTTAAAATCATGGATAGAAAGCCCTTGGAAAAAGAAGAAAGTTATTTGTCCCTGTTAATTTTTTTGGCTCAATTTTTAGTATTGGAGAGTTCAAGAAGACATCAAAGTGGAGAGAATCATATGATGAACTGCTCTGTATCCATCACTCAACCTCAACATTAAACTCATGGCTACCATTGGCTCACCTGAGCACCCATCCACTCACCCCTTTCACAGATTGTCTTAAAGAAAATTCTAGATATCATATGATTTCATCTATATTTAGAAGATATCTGTAAAAGATTGAAAGTCTTTTTTTTTTTAACAGAAGCACCATGCATTATCATAACTGAACAAAAAATAATGAGAATTTCTAAATGGCAGCAAACATCTAGTCTTTGTTCATATTATTCTAGAAAAACTCTTGCAATCTATTTTTAAATCAGAATTCAAATTAGAACCAAAAATTATGATTGATACATCTCTTAAATGTTTTTTAATTCATACAGCTTCCTGTTCATATATAATTATTTTGTCTTTGCAACATTGTGTTGAATCATCTGAGTTGTTTCCACAGTGAAAGACTGCAGATTGCATCCCAGTGGTGTCATTTAACATGTTCACCTGTCCACTGTGTTTCCTATAAATAGATATACCCTGGAGACTGGATCAGATTCAGGTGCAATATTTTTGATTCAAGACCAGGTGGTGTTGTGAACTTACTTCAGGAGATACAAATGTCAGGTGGTCTTTCTTTTTTATTGATGGTTATTGCCTAGATACATTAATTTAGTAAGAATTACAAATTCATTATATTCTAATTCTATGATTTCTTCATTGCTTACTACTTAGAAAGAGAAACTCTTTGCATGAACTAGTTAATTATCTCTACATGGAATTCTGAAAACAAAGGCAGGATAAGTGTTTAATATTTTTTTCCTTTCAGTTTCTAAAATAATGAGATGGTCTCTATCATCTTTGTAGGGTAACCTATATATAATTTTGTTTTTCCCCTGTCATTACGAACTTACGTATTTAAACAGATTTAGTGCATTTCAATCCATTGAAATTACTTATTTTGTTTTGAGGCTCAAATTATCTCATCTTTGAGCTGCTGATACTGGCTTCTTTAAATGACATGACCCTAATGACATCTCATAGTCTCTCTGCTTCTTGGTATGACAAGATTTTACAGATTCTTCTTGTTTACCTCCTGCCTTAAATATAAACTCAATCATTTTCTCAAGAGAGCTTCGTTTCCTTTGCTGGAAAATGATTACTAGTGACCGTAATCTATTTGCCAAGGAAGTTCATCGCTATTGGTTTGGTCACTGTTTTAGTAGAAAGAGAATACATGAATTTTTAAGATAAAACACATAATAAATTCATATATATAATCCCACTTCCAATTCTCTAGCATTTTAAATTAATCTGACTGGTCTTATATCTGTATCTTCTTCCTCCCATACTTCAATATTCTAGTTCTCTAAATTAACATATACATTTATCTTTCAATACATACATTATGACTATTATACTGTATTTTACATATCAATAAATATTCCAACCCTACCTCCAAAAACAGTATTATTGAAAATACTTTAAGATTTCCCTTTGCAGTTGTTTTTGGTTTTGGGTTTTCAATTACCTTTAATAGATACAATCAAATAACTGTGTTTTAAAATAACTAGGGGTGGTTCCTCTCAAGTGGTTGTGCCATCATCTTGAGTACACACTTAGGTTAAATTGTTTCTCTGACTTTTGGATTTTAGAATAGCCTTTTTATTTCATTTTGTTTTCAAATTTATGAAACAACCTTTTTTAAGAAAACATGATTTTTTCCCCTATTTCCTCAGCCTTATTTCATGCTTTTCACTTTACGTAACTGCATCAGATTATATATTCCAATAATGGCCACAGCAATATTTTTTGCCATACCTCCTCTTCCAGACCTCATCATTTCCTCATTAGTAGGTAAAGTCTATCCCTGTGCTCTGCCCCTGCTGCCCCACACCCTTCTTGAACCTGGGCGGGCCTAATAACTGCCAAGAAAAAAAGAAATGTGGCAAAGGTGACACCGTGTAGCTTCTGAGACTAAGTCATAAAAGGCAGTACAGCTTATCCAGCCTCTCTCTTGGAATAGGCATCTTTGGAGCCTCAGGCCAACATGTAAAATGTAGAGCTACCTATAAACCTCGGTGCTGGAGAGACCATAGAGCGAGGTCAAGGCAGCCGTAGCAGTTCCAGCCTCAACGGTCAGAGGTTTGTCTCTCAGTTCCACACCCAGGTCTATGAGTAAGCGCACTTCCAGATGACTCCAGCCTCAGCCACTGACTGCAAGCCCATGAGAAACCCTGAGAACCACCTAGTGGAGCCCAGACAATCCCTACACTGTGAGAGACAATAATAAAATGGTGTTGATATTTTAAGGCACAAATTCGCTTCAAAATAAGTAGATAGACTGGGCATGGTGGCTCATGCCTGTAATCCCAGCACTTTGGGAGGCCAAGGTGGGAGGATGGCTTGAGCCCAGAAGTTCAAGACTAATCTGGGTAACATAGGGAGACCCAATTTCTACAGAAAAATTAAAAATTAGCCAGGTGTGGTGGTGCACACCTGTGGTCTCAGCGACGCAGAAGGCTAAGGCAGGAGGATCACTTGAGCAGAAGGTGAAGGCTATAGTGAGCTCTGATTACACCACTGCACACCAGCATGAGTGACAGAATGAGACCCTGTTTCTACAAAGAAAAAAAGATAACTGGAACAGTAATTATTTTTTAAAAAAATGATTTAACCTAACTCCTATTTTTTAAAAAAGTAAATTTGTATATAAATGTGTATCCCCCCAAAGATAGGCAGTAATATAACACACAATTTTCTCCATCTTACTTTTTCTGCCTTAAAAATATATCTGAACATTGTCCCAAATAGTCTATAGCCATATTCTTCATTCCCTTTGAGAGCTGCACAGTACTCATTTGTGTAGACATTCCATAGTTTATCCAACCTGTGTTCTTTTGATAGACATTTGGAAGGATTCAAGTTTTGTTTTTTGTTTTTTGTTTTTTGTTTTTTTTTAATATTGCATAGATTGCTGTATTACATAGCCTTGTGGCCCTGGGTAATCTTTTGATTACTGTTAATGTCGCTTGTTTCAATGGGGTCAAGCAAATGTCTGTCAAGGTCAAATAAGTTAATTCATACCAAGTCCTTGGAGCAGGGCCTATCCTGTACTAAGAACTCAATATCCATTAGCCATAGGCATTATTAAGGAAGACCCTTTTGGTTCTGTGGGTGGGAACAAAGTCAGTGAGGAACATGGTTCCCTTTGCCACACATTCTTATATCACTGGAGGTGCAATCCCCAGGATTAGGAAGCACAGATGGTCTCAGGGGAACATATATTTCTTCAAGTCCTTGTTCTTCCCTCCTCCTGAAACCATTTCCTTTCACCTGGCCCCTTGCCTTTCTAAATCCTACACTTCTTTTGAGGTTCAGAGCAAGTATTTATTTTTAGGGGAGCCCTCTATGACCATCCCCAACCCCCAAACAGGATCATAAGTCCTTTTTTGTTTAAGGTCAGGGAATATTATTCTCCTTCTTTCAAGTCACTGATTCATGTTTGTAGTTGAGACATCTATAACTAGTGTTATTTGATAAAGTCTCTCTTCCCTTCTAGTCAGCGAGCTCTATGACTGTCTGTGCTCACTCGTTAGCCCAGCATCCAAGCCCAGGCTTGACTGGTCAAGGCTCTAAGCAATCATGGAAAGAAGGAATGTGGATAGGGCAGATCTCTTGCATCTAGAGCCAGACTTGCAAGGCCCCACAGAGCTCACCCTAAGGTTGAATTCACCGAGGGGCATGGGCCAACTTCAAGCCTGGGAAATTCAGTCATCTGCCTCGAATCGTCTCCTCATTAGTATAAATTTTAAAAATAGCCTTATGCCAATATTATAAAGGCAGTTTCCTCTTGGAAAGAACACTTACTCATTTGCCTTAAACAGTCATTAATGTTCCAAATTTCCTCTCAGAATTTCATGTCAATGATCCTATAGGGAATTTAAAAGTAAAACCAGAAAAATAATGATGTGGGGAAAATGTCAGATGAGAACTGTGAATGCATTACAGACCTTCAGCTAATACTGTTGCTGCTGAAGTTCAAGGATTAAGTAGTCATCAGTTTGCAACCTTCCACAGGAGCCCATCCCTCTCTGACAGCAGCTGGTCTCCAGCTTTCCAATAATGATCATTTCCACGGTAACTGATGGCCTCATCTAATGAGGAGATCATTGTTAAAAGTCACCATGCTCACCCCTCATGGGTAGAGGCAGGTCCCACAGACTTACCAGGACAGACTCCACCAGAGAAGGGGCAGGCACATTCATATGAATGAAAATAATGTACCACATTTTTTGCAGTCAAACATTGGTGGTTATACTCCAATAAGAAAATGGAATATTTAAATTCAGGGCCACATCTAGGAAATCCAGGGCATAAATGTATAATCCTTAATAAAGAAAGTCTTTTCCGACCAAAATCCTTAGGGTGGTCATAGTGTGAGTCTCACATTTACATCAAGAATGTTTTGGGGTAGGAACACTGTCAATGTCTTTCATTTCTATAGCCTTAGTGCCTATCACAGACCTGTCCTGTAGCAGATAATCAATAAAAATGTGTTCACTGAATAAATGAATGGTTTCTTTCCATAGCCTGGGCTCAGAAAATAACTGCAGTGCCCTTCCAGAAGCGGGATGCCTGTGTTCAAATCCTCCCTCCATCATTAGCTAACTATAAAACCTTGGGGAGATTACTTAAATTCTCTGTGCCTCAGTTTCATTATCTGAACATAAATTAGTTCCTACCCCAAAGGGTTGTAAGGATTAAACATGCTAACACCCATGAAGCATCTAGAACAGTGTCTGAGGCATTATCAGGGCACAACATACAAGCTCCTCCTGTTCTTTTATGAGTACCAGCGCAAACGTGTACTGAGTATCCAATGTGTGCCAGTCACTGTGCTTGGTGCTTTCCATACACTATGGACTACTTCAACTCCTTTGTGGTAATGCTGTCATTTTAAAGAGGAGCAGTATAAACAAATCAATGATATTTAATCATTACCGCTTCCCCACATTGCAGATATCCTTATCCCTATTTTAAAGATGAAGGAACTGAGAGACGCTGGTGAGTGTTCACGTTAATGACATCTGCAGGGCACAGCCCAGATCACTCCTGGCTCATCTGATGGCTGTGTGCTCCTCTATTGCTGCCGCTGTTTCCCGGAATCACTTCTCAGATCAATTTTAACACTAGCGAGTTGATCCACCTAGGACCCCAGCATCAATCTAGCCCTCATTCTGCTCTGCTTTTGCTATTCCCATGGCATGCATCACCTTCTAAAATACTATCTGACTTATTTATATATTAGTTTTCGCTTCTGCTAGAGCGTCAGTTCCACAAGCATAGGGATCTTTGTCTTTTTTCTTCATTGATGTATTCCAAGTGCCTAAAAACTGCCTAGAAAAGCATAAGCATTCAATACATTTTGAAGAAGAATGGAGAAAGGATGGCCTCGCCTCCCTCCACTTGAGTGCTCTCCAGTCCCTGCCCAGTGGCGTCTCCTCCTGGGTAACTCTGCCAACATTCATACACGGGTGTCTTAATTTCCTCTGTCTCCCAGGTCACCCTTCCTGAAACACAGTGTGGCTAGAGGTAGGGAAAGGGAGAGGCAGCCCAGAAGTTAGGGAAGTCTCCTTCCCAGTAGGGCCAAGCCTGGGACAAAAGAGCTGGAGGAACAGTGGGACAGGCAGCTTAGAAGTTTCCTGTATAATAAAAGAGGGAGGGCTTCATGACTCCACAGTCTGTTCCTTTCTCATAGTAATTCCAGCATTTGTTAATTTGGGAATCAGTATTTGATACTAGAATCTGTGTCACGATCCCTGGCTGGTGGCTGAAAAGGTTCAATACCTCCTTTATCTGGAAAGTTACTTGAAATATGCCTTCATGCTTAGCAGGCTAAAATATGTTATCCGATTAATTTAGATCAATTAATTGATTGTTTTTATAATTACGGGATTACTCACCTAGCAATCATAAGATTACTTTGTGGTAATAAAAACACCCTAAACAATGAAATGTATCCAATCTCTATGTGGAATGTGCATTTTTCTCTCTCTCATAAAACTCAATCTTGTGTTCTTTAGTATTGAATAAATAGAAGCAATCACACATGCCAGATGATTTTGCTGAAAGAATATCCACACAATCTTCGACAGTACCTCCTGGCAAAGCTGCATTTTATGATTACTGATCCTCAAAAAGCACTCAGAGGGAAGCAGGTTCTGTCATTGAAAATGTTTTATAAAGGCATAACTCATTTTATCGTTAGCCATGTTTTCTTCCTTTTGCAAAGTTACGACACCACTAACAGCAGACTTGGTGTTTGTACGTAGACGTATGAATATGCAAATACAATACCAGAGAGAAAGGCATTTACAGAGACTTGCCCTAGATGACCTGCATGCTGCTGAGAGATGCCTGTGGCCAGATGTGAGGCACCATCACTGCCTTTTTTTGTAAAATGCCCCATTTCTACAGCTATGAAGCCAAAAGTCCAGTGGGCCTTTTGAGCACCTCTAAAAGGTAAACATTGGCTCTCTTACTGTAGTGACACCTGTAACTTTAAATGAAATGTGAAATCTTTTTGCTCTCCACCCCTTTCTAAAAAACTCCTACCCATCCTTCAAGAGCTCCCTCAAATGTTATTCCCTCTTGTATGTGCTCATATCACTTTTTCTTTTATGGAAATTGTCACTTGATGTTGTAATCATGTTTTCTGTTTTCTGTGAGTAGCTCAGTGACCATACTTAGGGTTCCTTCACTTTTTTGTTGTTGTTTTGCTCTTGTTCTGTTACCATCTTTTAAGCACGGGAATAAAGTGGTCTTTTTTGTCTTTTAGTCCTTAGTTTGAATGTCAGCTTCACAACTTACTAGCTACGTGACCTTGGCCAGGAAACTTCAAGCTTTAGAGACTCAAATTCCTCATGGACGTAACAGAAACAATGGTAGCAAATGCAGAGCAGGGTTGTGGTCTACTGAAAAAGGAAGACTAGATGTATATCTCCTGGAGTAATTAGTCTTCCCAAAATACACACACACACAGAACCATACATGTATGAGTGAATACATTCAAATATAAACATATATGTGCATTGTGCACAAAGTCATGTATGTATACATGCAAATATGTGGATACATCTACAACTCTATACATGTGTATACCTATGCATTTCTATATAAACGTATGAGTATATACATACATGTATATACATGCACTTATAATTATAGGTATGTGCATACATGCATGGATGCATGCATTTATATATAAATGTAGATGCATATGTATAGGTATATTCATGCATGTGTGCATGCTTTTATATATAACTATATGTGGTTTTTCATTTGTTTTTTGAGATGGAGTCTCACTCTGTGGCCCAGGCTAAAGTGCAGTGGTGTGACTGTGGCTTATGGTAACCTCTGCCTCCTGAGTTCAAGTGATTCTCCCACCTCAGCCTCCTGAGTAGCTGGGACTACAGGTGTGCACCACCATACCTGGCTAAATTTTTTGTATTTTCAGTACAGACAGGGTTTCATCATTTTGGCCAGGCTGGTCTTGCACTCCTGACCTCAGGTGATCTGCCCACCTCAGCCTCCCAAAGTGCTGGGGTTACAGGTGTGAGCCACTGCACCCAGCCTATATTTGTATGTATATACTAATGTATGTGTGTGTGCATTTAAGTGTAACTATATATTTCTGTGTGTATGTGAATATTTTGTCACTGTTATATTTATCATCCCTTCTCCTTGGAGGTAACTGGAGCCTAGAGTGTACACTCCACTGGGCTATTGCACAGTCAATGGATTCAGCAGAAAACATTCCTAAAGACAGTGAGCATGCTGAGCTAAGAAGAGCTGCTCATTAATGTACAGAGCCATACAGAGGGGTGGACCTCTGTGGCCACTGGGTGCAGGGTTGGATAGAAGCTTATGAGAGAAAACCTTCTCCAAGTCCAGAGACGTGGTCAGAAAAAGGAGTGAGTACCTGCAGTGGAGGTGGTGAAGAGTGGGTGGAGAGGAATGAAAGGAGAGTCAAGACAAACTACAGAATGGGACTTCAGTGTTCTCTGTGTTGCAAAATTTAGCATCAATCTGACCAATACACTTGGTTGATTTCTAAAGACCTCACAACTGCATGGTGGCTTAGATATCTCCCTCTAAGAGATAGCTCCCTTTCCTAAGGGAGACCCTGTAAAAAGTCTCCCTTCTTCTCTCTCTTTTGGGCCATGTTTTCTGCCCGCTCCTGAATGCCCTTAAAGTCTTGGTATCAAGCATCACATTATCCTTTCATTGTATCCTGTGCTGAGTTTGAGCTTCAGGAGTGCAGAGATGAGACAACGAGTCATTCCCTCCCAAGTTTCTAGCGGGTGGTAGTGATGATGGTGACAACGGTGATGATAAAACATCTAAACCCTTACAAATGAACTACAAGGAACAATACAATTTTTCACATCTTTGGTTTTGAACTTCATCTTCTATTATCTCCCCCTCACTCTATGATGACCTCCTTGGGCTTCCTCAGGCACACCAGGCACCCTCCATCCTCAGGATTTTTATGGGAACTATTACCTTGGCCTCGCACCTCTTTCATTCCTTTGCTTTTTTTTTTTTTTTTTTTTTTTTTGAGACGGAGTCTCGCTCTGTCGCCCAGGCTGGAGTGCATTGGCCGGATCTCAGCTCACTGCAAGCTCCGCCTCCCGGGTTTACGCCATTCTCTCGCCTCAGCCTCCCGAGTAGCTGGGACTACAGGCGCCAGCCATCTCGCCCGGCTAATTTTTTGTATATTTTTTTTTTAGTAGAGACGGGGTTTCACCGTGTTAGCCGGGATGGTCTCGATCCCCTAACCAAAGTGCTGGGATTACAGGCTTGAGCCACTGCGCCCGGCCTCCTTTGCTTCTTTCAAGACTTAGCTCAAATGTTGATGCCTTAGTGAGGCCTTCTCCACCCAATCTACGGAAGTTACAACTATTCCTCCCCAACTGTATTCTCCTTGATCTCTCCATAGCCTTTGCCATCTTCACGTACAAAACCAGCACACATTTTACTTGTTTTCCTCTCTCTTTTCCCCTGGAATATAAGCTCCTTCAGATTAGGGATTTTTGTCTGCTGTATCACCAGTACCTGACACTCACAGGGTACTCAACAAATATTTACTGAGTGAATTCAGATGGCAATAAATAATTGCTGCTACAAATAATAAGATAGTGGGAAGAACAAGGATGTGCTTGTTTGGAAGGCTAGAGTGGGGTTTGCTTCCAGGAGGGGCTCCTTGTGTGTAGGTAGGCGAGAGGCTGACCCTGAGATCCCCGGGGGAGCTGGCCTCTGGACACCTTAGCTTGTGTGCAAGGCTGATCCTCCACACCCCCTTCTCTTCACCAGAATTGAGCCTGTTTCTGACAACAATGTACCAGACCCAGGCTTTCCAGCAGTCTACCTACTGTCACATACTTTGTAATACATTTCTTTTTATTCTGAAACAAAACACAGTTATGTATTTTATCAGTCCTAAACACGTGTCTTGCATTCAGAAAGAACAGCATTTTCCTTTTCCCCAACAGTCATCTGTGGTGTTAAACTGCCTATAATTAAATTAAAAGCATCCGTGAACTATCTGGAATATAATGCATTGAACAAACCTCAAATTATTGTAATTAAAGCTGTTGAGACCTCACAGTATAAAGGGTGGACAACAAATAGTGGCCAGCAAAGTGATAGTCTATGATTAAGGGCACTGCTCTTCATGGCAGAGGATCCAAATAACAGAGCCCTGTGGAGATTGAAAAAGAAAAGAAACTACAAACGAAGCAGTATCCACTAGCATTTTGATATAGAATTTCAAGTCATCACTATTCCCATGGGAATCTCCTTTTGGGAGGAGTGGTCTCTAATGAAAGCAGCTTGTTTCTGAAAATGAAAATAATATCTCCCATGTAGGGAGTGTTTTCCATGTTCCAGGACATTGTTCTGAGCACCTGACACACACTACCAGCTCGTGGAATCCTCACAACCACCTCAGAATAGCAACACTACCAGTTTGTCTAATCCTCACAACCACCTCAGAATTGCGTACCATTATCACTTCCATGATGCAGGTGAGGAAACTGAGGCACAGAGTGAGAGACAAGTCGACCGTCTCTGTTCCTGTGACTAGTCATGGGTGGAGCTGTGATGTTGATGTCCACATTCTGCCCTCAGTTGCTGTCTCTGTCCCTTACTCTACTCTGCTTCCAAGACTTTACTGCATGACTGTTCTGACTCCCTATAGAGCTGTCTGCTAACCATGCAGTACCTTCTGAGTACCCCACTATGCATTCAGATGGGTCATGAAGGATGCTTTCAGCTGAGGCTATAGTATAATAGATAAGAAAAGAAATGAATGAGTTATTTATTAAATAAGCTATCTGGGCCAATATTAATGATAGAAAAAACCCAAAGCGTTTTACCTACTGTCACACACCACTCAACACTTTTGATATGAAGTATGGGTGGATTTTCCCCCTACACATCAAGCCATTCTTCAGCAGACACCAGCAGGTAATCTTCTGATTCAATTCAATTCAATAATACCTGCCTGGAGATAAAGTCAGATCCCACAGGTTGCCTAAGACTGTCCCCTACTTCAGAAGCCAGTCACAAGGCCCAGGTTGTGGCCTGTGCTTCTGCCTGACCCGCTATAAATTGCAGTTCCCACAACCCCCTCTTTGAGTTCCATTAATTTGCTACAGTGACTCACAGAAGTGCTCAGGAAAACACTTTACTTATATTTACCCATATATTATAAAGAATATTACAAAGAGTGTAGATGAACAGTCACACCAAGAGATGCATAGGGCAAGCTATGTGGAAAGGTATGCGGAGCTTCCATGCCTTCTCTGGGCACACCACCCTCCAGGAACCTCCACGCATTTAACAACCTGGGAGCCCTTTAAACCCTGTCCTCTGGGGTTTTCGTGGAGGCTTTGTGACATAGATACAATCGAGTATATCACTGGCCATTGGTGATCAACTCAATCTTCAGCCCCTCTTTCCTCCCTGGAGGTAGAGCGGGTGCTCAAAGTCCCAACCTTCTACAAACACATGGTTGATTCCCCTGGAAACCAGTGCCCATTCTGGCGGTATCCAGGAGCCCACCACAAATCAACTCATTACAGCAAAAGATGCTCCTATCACCCAGGAAATACGAAGGGATTTAGGAGTTCTGTGTCAGATGTTCCTGGTACTCAGGAAATTACAAAGTCCTTAGATGCTGTGTGCCAGGAACTGGGGTCACAGACTAGATATTAGAACTGGGGGCAGACACCAAATATATATTTATTATTATATCACAATATAATAATCACAGCCAGGCACTTTGGTATATCCACTCTCAAACTATAAACCCTCAGGGTCAAGACCATTTTGTGCAGTTAGACCCCACAGCCCAGCACAGCAGCCGGTATTTGAATAGGAACTCAAGTATGTGCTGAATAGATGGGTCTCAACAATGGTTTTATGAGGTAGGTAAGATTATCCCTATTGCATGAATGATAAAATTGACTCAGAGAGGGCAAGAGGCTTGGTCAAGGTCCCACAATCATCTGAGGAAGAGCTAACACTTGAAACCAGGACTGATCGAACTTCAAAATCTCTGTTTTCTCCAAAATGGCACAATTAGTAAAGGTCATGTGGATGGAGGTGGCCTCAGGCAGTTGTAAACTCAAAAGTTTGGTTTTAGTTTCTTTCAGTGCTGAATCCTTAAAAGCCTGGGCCTCACAGGCTCTAGAAGGCAATGGAGAGAGACATGCAAAGTCCAGCCCCAGCAGTCTGGGGTCTGGATGGCCACAGACACACAGTGAGTAGCCGCAAGCAGCCTCTTGGAAGACACTACCTTTCTGAAGCCTTTTATCTTAACCCCAGGTAGCTCATAGCACTGTCTACAGAAAAGCACTCTCTGTACTTAAAAGGAGCCAGCCAGCTAATACCACTTCTGAGCTCTTTGATGCACAGAAGAGTCTACATCAGTCAATAAGGTTTTAATATCTGCATCTTGAGAGGCATGCAACACTCAGCTGTTGGATGCAGGTGTTAAAAACAAGGTGTAGCAGCTGCAGAGATACTGCAGTTCTGAACCCAAGAGGAGCACAGGTGCAGCTCTGAAGCCCAAAACCCATCAGCATCACCCTTCCCCTTCCCCAAGGATGACACCCTTATTTTTTTATTGTACGAAATCCTTAACTCATAGTTTTCCTGCCTGGATAACGTCTCTCCCAATTTCAATTTCACAATCTACTCCAAAAACATAAACGGAACACCTGAATTTCCAACTTACTTTGGCACACATTAAATCACTTTGTCTTCTGTAACCAGAAAGGACTCTTCTGTAAGATGAAGGGGCAATAAACAGCTACCTTTAAAAGTGTTGCATCATTGGCTTACTTTTTCATTGATTCAACTCCCAGGTTTAAAAAGTTAACAGATTCCGTGTATGTTTTGAAGTCTATCCCTTCCCACCTTCTCAGAAGATTTATGCCATCATCAATCCCTTCTGCCCTACCCTCTCTGTCTCAAATGAATCCTTATAAGAAAGTATCTCCCACAGGAAAGAAGGGAGGAAGGGAGGAAGAGAAGAGAGCAGGGAGGGAGGGAGGAAGGGAGGAAGGAAGGAAGGAAGGAAGGAAGGAAGGAACGAATGAATGAACAAACGAAAGAAAGAGGAAGGAAGGGAAGGGGAGAAAAAAGAAAGAAAAAAAACTTTGTTTTCTCTACATCCACCTCCAACTACTTCACTATCTGTCTCCTTTTTAGCAGCCAAACTTCTTAAAAGATGTGTCTATAACTGTTATCGCCATTTCTTCCCCTCCCATCTGGTTTCCTCCACCAACACAGCCTGCGTAAAATTAACACCCTCCGTGTCACTAGATGCATTGAAGAACTTCCAGCCTTCTCTTTTGACTTTGAGTTTCACTCCTCTCCTCTTTTCTCACTGAAGCACCCTCTCTGCTTGTCTTCCCCACACCTCCGCCACCTCACCTGGCTTTTCTCCTATCTTTGTGGCTCCTCCCTCCACAGTCTTGTTTTTAGGCTCCTCTACCTCTGCTGGCCACTGATTTTGGAACTCCTCAAGGCTTACTGCTGACCACTCTTCTCACTCATTTCTTTCTTTGGGGAAGTTTCAAATAGGATGCAAGTTTCAATTATTGCAAATATCCTAATGACTTCCTAGTACACCTCTACTGTCCCAGCTCCTCCTCTGGACCTGACGATCCAGCAAGATAGACATGCAGCAACCAGGAAAGCAGTTACTCTCTATGCACAGGATCCATCAAAGAGGGGCCATCTGCCAGTTTCTAAAGGCAGTCTGTTGGCACAATGATTGTTAGGAGATAAAGAAGAGGTGCTAGGGGAAGCAGTGTGAATACATTTAGACAAAGGGTGGCACAATTTTATGTAGTTTGCTCATCCACCAAAGAATAACGTCCCTTTGTAGCCTGGTCCCACCCCAAGGCTGAAGGTAGACCTACTCATGTCTGTATTCCAAATGCATGTGTCCCAATATCTTTTTAATATTTCCGTGATACTCAAAAGGCACTTCAAACTCAACAGGCCCTGACCAAACTCATGGTCATCTTCCCTAAACCTGGACCCTTCTGGCATTCTCATCCTCATTAAGTTGAGTGGTGTAAGCCATAACCCTGTAAGTCCCTCCTGACACTTCCTTCACCACAATGTCTACACATACTTACTTCTCATAGTTTATCTACTAACCATTTCCAATTCCATATACATCTTTCCATCTCCTCACTGGAATACAAGACACCATGACAACTCATTTGGAATACTGCTATCACCTCCTAATTGGGCTCCCTGGTCCCCCATTTTTCTCATTTTCTGGACACTGTAGTTCGGAGGCTCTTCTGATGGAAAAATGCACCCTTATTTGCATTACCCTTTAACTGAAATTAAGCACGTTCCTTATGAATGTAGATAACAAATCACAATAGTATTAGCAGAACCTGTGTTTGTCACCAGTTATAGGAAAACAGTTATTATATCACATGTCAATTGTGGAAAATATCCTGAAATGGTATTTATACTCATCACTACTTCAAAATTATAATAGTTACTAAACCTGTCATCAAAGACTATTATTAAATAAAGAAGTATACACACGGTGCTATGATGGTCAATGTTTAACAGTTGACTTTTGAGGAGAAAAGTCCTGATATGTAATGTTTTCCATACACTATGATATAAATTCTCTCACCATGGCTTCCTTCAAGCTACCAATTTGGCATCACTGAAGAAGGATTTGGAAAGAAATTCACATAATCAGCTTTGACAAGCTGGTAAGAGTGAGCCAGTCCCAGCACACCTATGCCTGTCTATTAGCCTATCACAAATGCTTTATTGCCACAATGATATAGTATAAATAAGGTATAGCATAAGTAGCTTATATCATAATTTAAAATATTTTAGTCTATATACCTGAACAGTATCTGAGATGGACTGCCCAGCCTTCAGCAGACGGACAGAAGGGTCCAGGGCACATGAAACAGCTAAGAACCATTGCTGTTCTCCAACCAATAATTGCAAAGACCTCCATATCCTGATACCTCCCCCCATTTCCCCTGACACACAGTCACCCTGAATCCTATTAATGGCTTCCCACTCTTCTTAGGATGAAAGCAAAATCCTTCCCATCACCTACAAGGCTCTGCATGGTCCAGCTTCTCTCATTTCCTCTCTCTCCCTTCATTTGCTCTTCACACCCAAAACCCACAGCTGACTGAAGGGTTGGGCGCACCCCCCAATCTCATGTACTTGAAAATCTTCTCTGCTAATCCCTTGACCAGCCATTGGGACTGAGAATCATGTCTCAGGGTTTCAGAGATGCTAACTAAGGCAGCAGACTGGAGTAAGCCAATTGCCCACATCCACGGCCATGCCACTTACACCACCACAGGAAAGCACCCT
This sequence comes from Rhinopithecus roxellana, assembly GCF_007565055.1. Taxonomy (NCBI): domain Eukaryota; kingdom Metazoa; phylum Chordata; class Mammalia; order Primates; family Cercopithecidae; genus Rhinopithecus; species Rhinopithecus roxellana. The sequence continues at coordinate 55,214,012 of NC_044568.1, forward strand.
TGTCATTTTCGGCATCTCTCATTCCAGGCCAAAGTGGACTTATTAATGGATCCCTCCACTTTGAGATCCTCTCAAAACGAGAATTATTGAGGACATGATTAAAGTCCCCAAGGATTAGAGGAAACTGTCCCGTGCTTTCCTGGTAGCTGTACCTCTCCCTCGCTGACAGATCCTCTCATCTCCTCCTTCTGTTCGGCAGGCATTTGTTTCCTCCCTAACTCTAGCAAAGAAAAAGGACAGGTTCTGCCTAATGAGCTGCTGTCCTAGGCCCTCACACATTCTATCTCTGCTTATTGCAGGTTATTTTTTTGTTGAACTGGGTATGTTGTTACGTACAGATTCAAAAGGTTGTCTCTGGATAACATTTCATTTAGAAAGTAGGCACCATGTCCTTATCTTGAAGTAGAAAAGGCTTCTTCCTTCAATCAGTGATGGAGGGTTGTCAGCAACTAAGTAATTCCTAATCACTGTTGGCAAACATGAGACTGTGCTAAGGCACCGGGCGATGGCAGGCTTCCTCCATGAGGGACATTGTCCTTAATAGATGGGCTTATGGAGAATGAACTGACATGTCTTAAAAGCAAGTCTATGTATCAGTTAATCAAAAACCTGTCGCTTTTTTTTTCTTAACAGGCACCTTATATGTATCTTGAGAAGGTTGTAAATTGTGCTAATCCACTTCTTTTACTGCTGTCCAGAAAGAATTATTTTTGTTAATGGCATGGTAAATCAGGGGACTTGTTAGTGAAACGGCTCAGAAAATGGGTCTTGAAAATGAAAGCCATAATACTTGTCAGATTTCCAAATTCCCTCTTGGGAACAAAGATGGTAACCGTAACATATTTGCTAAATCCCATCAGTTTAATACATTTATGTTGCTTGAGATACGGGATGCTAAGGGAAGTACGTACATAAATCAAGGGTAAAAACATAAAACCAAATCCAAAGATAGATATAATGGCTGTAAATTCAGACCTGATTTCAGGGTTAGTATTCTGATAGATTTGAGCGTCATCACTTACATGCTTAAAGAAGCTGCTCGGCCATCTTTACACACCCTGAGCGAATTCTTAATGATAATGTGATCTTACCACTCCCTCCTCTCCAAGTCAAATGACCCTGCAGCATCCTCTTCAGGAAGAAATTCACCAACTTTCTGCACAGCACAGGGCAAGGCTAAACTACTCTTTTTTCATTTACAGTGATTTTCTTTTGGAAGTAAATAACTTGAGAGGTGGTCAAATTTGCTTGGAATTGAAGAAATGAACATGAAAAAATAATGTAATAATAGCTTGGCAAATGTTTAAAATATGATGATCCCAAACATTGGTGACAGTATGAGGAAACAGATATTTTCATACAATGTTGGGGAGGAGTGCAATTTTACAGAGCCAGTTTGGAATGATAATTTGGCAGGATCTTAGAAAAACACATGTATATAGATACATACCCAGATATATAAACACATATGTACACATATGCACATATATGTATATGCATGTTCACAATCATATATATAACATGTGTATATACCCATACACATACACATATCTATAGATACATGCCTAATTTCTTGCACCTACCTAAAAAAAAATACTCTTATGTGTAAACACGGGGGCAGGTATACGGATGCTCACTACAGGAACACTTTTAATCATGAAAAACAAGAGTAAAAAATGAATTAATTTTTGGCAGACTCTCACCAGGAATGTGATATAGCAGTTAAAATGAATAAAGTAGTTCCATGTTTACTAACAGGAAAATATGTCTAAAGTGCATCGTCGAGACAGATTTAAAAGACAGTAGAAGCTTTATCTGTGATTATTTAATTTTTATTTGTCCTCTGGCATAAATTCTATCTTCAAAAAAAAATCTCAGTTGCATTGCTCATTTACTGGATGAGCTTGGGAAGATTGCTTAACCCCTTTGTGCCTCAATTTTCTTACCCATTAAGTGGGTACAAACATCTTTATCTTGTATAAAATTGCTTAACCTGTTCCTGGTACACAGCAGGAGCTCATCAAACACTAGAAGCCTTTCCTTTGAAACCCTTCCAACATCATCTTATAAAAAAAAAAAAACTATTTTTATACTTCAAGGGTAGAAAAAGAGCCTTCTTCTTGATGATTTCCTTGTGTACCTAACACTTGCCTTTTCATTTGTGTTCACGAGCTCCCTTTACACCCCTCCTTCCTGTCAGTCTTTCTTATTTCATCTCTGACTTGCCTCCTATAAGGATTCAGCTCTGACAGCATTGTGGGAAGGCATAAGGCATTCAGTGACAATTTTTAACTAAGTGTCTCCACAAAATCAAATGATATTATATCTGTAATTCCCTAGAAAGTAGACAGAGAGATATCAAAGGCTGTTAGATCTTGCTTAACAGAAATAGAGGCTGGAGATCCTAGAAAATGAGCTCCATTATTTCAAAGAGAACAAAAGCAAATCATTTCATGCATGCAATGATTTAGCACTTCTAAAAAAAAAAAAAATAGGAAAAGCAGAAAGAAGGGATTTTTAGAATTACCCCCCCCCTCATTTCATTTTGCAAACAAGGAAACATATGCAGACAGGTCAGGGGTGTTGCCCAGGTCACTGAGCTAGTTAGCTGGAGACCCAAGTAAGACCCTGGGACTTTTGACTACACTCTCTCCTCCCTATTTTGTCCCTTGCCTAGAGCTCAGTAAGAATTGCGCTGGAGAAATACTGTAATTGGGGAATATTCTGTCTCTACTTAATAAGTTGACCTTGGATAATAACCAATTCCCTTTGATCATTTTAAGGAAAAGAACACAGTCTGAAAATCACCCAAGATATTCTTGATAATTGTGTCTTAAGTCTGGAAGAGCCTAAATAAAGTTTGTTAAAAATCCCCAATAATTATTTTTTATGGATCTAATTGTAAATAACCTTTAGCAGTTTTCCTCCACATATAAAATGCTCCATTGTGGTGTCTGGAGGCTGAATTTGGTGATTAAATGCTCCTTTCACCCTCTATAAGAAACAGAAAGCACATTTTCTCTTCTTCCAACTCATAAAGGCTTTAGCTTGAGGGTTATCCCTGAGCCCACAATGAGGCATTTTCAAGAACGAGTGTAAATGGTTGCATCTTCCAGGTGTCCTTAGCATCAGAGATCAAGACATGGTGTCATTTTTACCCACATGGTTTTGCTCTTCTTTCTTTTGTATAGTTCTCTCCCACTCACCCACTCCAACTGGGAATTGTGAACCTCCAACCCTTCCCCTTCACCTTGGAATCCTCTATTGTTCTAACCCTGCCATTCCCAGTTACCAGACGTCTTCCTATCAATTATGCTGCCCAAACTGCTAAAGAGGAGTATCTCATTTCCTCAATCAACAAATACCCTATTTTCTTTTGCCTGGAAAAACAACCATAAAATTTCAACTCCTTTTTGTCTTTTGGACAAAAAATAAAATGTTGTTTGTTCACAGGGATTAAAACAAATAAAAGCAATTATAGCAGGTTACTTAACAATCTGGCCAATTGCTGCATTTTTATGTGACATTTGGAACACTGGTTGTGTGGATAAATCTGGCAATGTCTGTTGTCAGTAAAAGCAATTTAAGTTTTTTTCTTAAGAAAAAAAAAAAAAAAAAAAGGCATGGTCCCAACTGCAAAAGCTTAAACTTAGAAACTAGAAGTTACTTGTCATTTGGACTGAAAACCTTATCAGTCTTACTTTCTCAAAGATAGCTGCTTCCTTTGCTACCCATAGTTGTCTTGGATTTCACCCCAATGATGACTGCTATGCCCATATCTGATTACTCCTCGCTGGAATATGCTAGAGCATATTATTCTTTGCAAATTCCACCTTTTACACGTATTTCTCAGTTATGTTTTGTCCTTCTTTATGGTGGAATGAAAGCCTTGTTTCTCTGTGGATCTGAAATTTCACTGCTGGAGAAACAGGACTGTTTTTCACTCTTCATTGTTTCACGTGAGTTCAAATACAAACACGTAAACTCTCCAGCTCTCCCTGCCCTGCAGTGCTTGGAAATCATCTTTGCTTAACAACAACAACAACAACAAATATTCCACCATTATTCAACTGGGGTTCCCATCAGGCAGTCTGAAAGTTTGGGCAGGAATTAAATAAGACCTTTCCTTGACTTTCACTCTACTCATTACTCCTTTTCTGATTAATTGCCTCAGGAGAGAGATAATGCTACCAAAAAAAAAAAAAAAAAGTCAAGAATAAAAAATATTAGCTTTAAAACTAATAAACTAATAAACTAATAAAGTTTTGTTTTGTAAGAACCCACATTCTTATATTTCAAATTCTAAATCTTAAAGGTGTCTGGTATACGTTTTGTATCTTCAAGTGGTAGACAGGGAAGAATGGATTCTGGTCCAGTATACTCAACCTATTATCTAGATAAAGACTCCCTGGGCTGGAAGGAAGACGAAACAAACAATAGACATGCAAAAAGGGACATGTTGATGGTTTATTACGAGGGGACAATGGCATGTCTTCTCTCTGAGTTGCATTTCTAAGCCCAGTTCAGCAAGGAAGCAACAGAAGATTTCTTATATGCTTTGAGAAAAGACTAAAACAGTGGAGAGAGAGCTGGCAAACTCAATCACCCTTGAGCTTGGAAGGAAAAAATGAAGACCAGATGGGTTCACTAACATCTCAGTGGATGCCAGAGTGACTCCCACCTGCCATGTGCCTTGTAAGCTCAATGACAATTAGATAGAAACCTAGGGGATTATAGAGGCAATGAATGGACTTTGCTAAAGTTTTCACCAACTAGTAGAAAGGGTGATCGAAACAGAAATGTACGTACAATGTTAAAAGACAGACAGTTGTCTTATTTGCACACTAGAGTTTGTAAACCAGAGATTAATACCTTCACACACATCCTTATTTCTCTGTCTGATGTGGTATAGCACACCCACACAGGACTGGCGAAGCCATGTCTTTAAGATGGAACTTGGATGTTCCTAAGAATTCCTTCAGCATAAGCACCATTAGAAATCACCAGACTATGAGAAGGATTCCAAATGAGACACCCACATCTAGTCTCCAAAGTACATTTTTACAAAGTCTTTTTGACTTTGACTCTGACTCACAGAATGACATTCCTGCTTGTCATACTCATATTTGGGCATCTCTCATTGCAGTCCTCAACTATCTGTCATTGGCCCTGCTCCCAGCTCCCTATAGGCCCCCAACTCGTTTTGGTGTTCTACCCAAATACACCCTTCTGGCATTTTGCAAGATTTGACCTCATACATCTGTTTCTTCATTGAAAGCTTGAACCAGCCATGCCACTCTGCATAGCTGAGATAAGATGAGGACTGGATGTGGACAGCTATAAAATTTCTAATCATCAAATGAGAAGACAGACCAAAAGTTCCACAAATTTACAGTTACTTTGTTTTTTAGAGTCACCAATCAGCTTTATCATCTAATCACTTCTCTCTTCTGCATATGGCTCTCCTTCCTTTTAGGTTACAAGACCTTTCTCCCACCAACAGCTATCATAGCACGATCCTATTAGAGAGAAGGACACATGGACCTGGGGGCTGAGCATGAAGACAGAGGATCTCCTAGAAACACACACAGTGAAAGTCAAAAGCAAGTTCACACTCTCTTCTGTTGTTAACAAACTCAGGATACTTAACGATGCCTTGTGCCTTATCTTCACGCTTTCCCTTAGCCTCTGGATAAGGAAAGATGGATACAAAGAGAATATCATCCTTGAACATCTGCTAAGTAGATAACTATGAACAATTCTGCTTAAAATAGGAATGAAAATATGAATTTAGATAAGGTGAAAAAATCTGAGGGAATTTGAACATTCTTCGATAACTTAGATTATTTTTCTAAATTTCTTAATATGTTTTACAATTTATATACAGCTCTTTTAACCCCTAAAACTATGTGAATGGGTCATCAATTCATAGTCTTTTCTTCTCTATTAGATACCTATTTGGGGAAAGTATTCAGTCATGAACTTGCTACATACCAAGGGAAGAAGGGCAAGGAGATTCCTAACAATTATTGACTGTGATATTTCATATATATGGTGTCTCCTAATCCACAAACTGATATGATAAGGCATATATTAAATCCACTATTTTTCATCTGGGGAAAATGAGGAAGATGTTCACACCAGAGAACTAGGATCCAAATCCATGATGACCTGAGGATACAAAAGCAAGTGCTTTTTCTTTTTCTTAATAGCTTTATTAAAGTATACTTAACATGCAATAAAAACTGCACATGTTTAATGTATACAATTTGATATGTTTGATATATGCATATACCTGTGATACCATCACCACAATCAAGGTAGTAAATATATCCATCACCTCTAAAAAGCTTCATTGTATTTCTTTGTATTTCTGTGTGTGTGTGTGTGTGTAGCAAGATCCCCTAACATGAGATCTAAACTCTAAATACATTTTTTTTTTTTTGAGACGAAGTCTCACTCTGTCACCAGGCTGCAGTGCTGTAGTGTGATCTTGGCTCACTGCAACCTCCGCCTCCTGGGTTCAAGTGATTCTCCTGCCTCAGCCTCCTGAGTAGCTGGGACTACAGGCGCCTGCCACCATGCCCAGCTAATTTTTGTATTTTTAGTAGAGACAAGGTTTCACCATGTTGGCCAGGCTGGTCTCGATCTCTTGACCTCGTGATCTGCCCACCTTGACCTCCCAAAGTGCTGGGATTACAGGCATGAGACACCATGCCTGGCCTCTGAAGACATTTTTAAGTGCACAATACGGTTTCATTAACTAAAAGCGCTAAGTTGTATAGAACATCTCTAGAACTTTTTCATCTCATATAACTGATGCTTTATACCCACTGAGCAATAAATTTCCCCTTTCTCCTCCCCCAAATCACCATTCTACTCTGCTTCTATTAGTCTATTTCAGATACCTCATATAAGTGGAATCCTGCAGTTTCTGTCCTTCTGTGACTGTCTTATTTCTCTTAGCATAATATCCCGCAGGTTCATCCATATCGTCACAAATGGTAGGATTTTCTTCTTTAGTATAACTGAATGATATCCCACAGCATGCATATACCACAGTTTCATTATTCTTCTTTTCATCCTATACCACACCTAAACGACTTACAGTGACTACAGGAACACTGGAGTTGTTCCCTAAACTTCCCATTCAGAAAAAAACTATGAGGAATTCGCATTTTACTTATATGCTGGTATTACAAAAAAAAAGAGTCTGAGCTGCTCAGAGATTCTAAATAATCATTGTCATTTGAGCCTTGGGTGCTAAGAAAGTCAGTAACTTGGGAAGAAAATACTCTGCCCCTTCCTGAATTCTGAGATAAAGAAGGCCCAATAAATAAGAATGAACTTTCCAAAAATACATAATTGCCCCTCAAGGAGAATTATTTAAAATTGAGATCATCTTAAGTCTTTTACCTCCCCACGTCTTCGTGGTGCTATTCAAGCACCATGGACCATATATCTTACAAAGACATGGTAGCTAAGCTGAGAGTAGCCTAGACCTATCCAGGGTCAGTGAGAAGAACTGGCCAATGAAATTAAAAGCAAATACTTCAGTCCAGTCTTTGCCTTTTTATAAACCTGGAAATGCCCCGATGTCTAAACCCCATGGCCTGGCACTGTTTCTACTATAGAACAGCACACTGGAGGGAAGAAAACTGAACAGGGATGGATGAACCCATTCCAGGGATTCAAGCAGGTATTTTGGAGTTTCTGAAATGAGACAGGGTAGTGGATGGGATTTATTTCAAAGTAAAGAGGACGGCAAAGGTAAAGTGCACGTGCAAGAGAGATGGTGGCAGAGAGTCCTGTGTGACTGTTGGAAAAGTGCTGAAGTTTGCTCCTCGGTAACTTACAGTGGACTTTCCTGGCAGCTCGAAGAGGGAGGCAGAAATGTACCTAAACACTCTCGTAAGGGTTGCTGTTCACTTTGCTCCAGTACACTCAACTTTAAAGTTGTATTAATCCAGTCATTGTTCCTGTCTTTAGTGTACTGTTTCCTAGCATGCACTTCTTACAAGATGCAGTCAGAGACAGAGGATGGGAAAAAGGGATAAAGCCTCAGAGTATGAATCCTAGGCTGTGGGCACACCTACTCACATAATGTACATGCTTCTGGGGCAGTCCCTTTTGCTGCTAAGTCTTAGCGACCTATCACCCCCTGACAGAGCACTACCAGAGAACAGGAGAACTTCTGAATCTCTCAACAGATCACTGAGTGTCCTTTTTTAGGAAACTTTGAGACAGATATCCTTCTGTTTTGCCAGGCAAAGCAGAAAAGAGCATTCTGAGGATGCTGAGAAAGCCACCAGCTTCATCAGGGTCGACTCCCGGTTATCTGTGATGCTGGTTGTGGGAGACACTGTGGTTGTCCCCGCTATATCCTGTGAGCACTCACTCGCTATTCTCACGATCTTCACGTCTTCTTCTCAGAAACCCCTGGGATTCTGCTGAGGGCTTTCTGCGGCCACAGGAGCATGCTTGGCCTCCTCCCTTGGCAGGTGGAAAGTACCTAAATACTATGCCCCTTACGAGTAGGCACCATCCAATGAAAGGGAGATGGTAGATAAATAACCCAGTGACCCGCCCCAGTGGGGCACAGCTCTGAGCCAGCCTATATGTAGTCTTCCAGCGGTCCTCAATGGAACCGAGCCCCACCCGCCCATGGAGGTGACATTATCATTCACACACACTGTATTGCCTTCCATTTATTCACATCCCCACTCCTTACTGTAGTTTCCTGCATCACTTCACAAATAAATGGCATACACTTAAATCCTTTTGTCAGCATCTGTGTTTGGGAACAAAACCTAAGACACCAGGAGTCAGCACAAATATGAACAACAAACTTTTAAAGCTACCCCCCAACCCAATCTACACCTTTACAGATTCAACAGTTCAAGAAGATTGTTACAAGACTCTGGGTAAAAGTATTAATGTGGAATAATTTTGTACGTCATGTATGGGTAGATGAAGAGGCTGACCCAGTATTTCCAGGTTCCTGTCTGTGGTTAACCTTTGTATTTCTCTCAATTACTAATTTCAGAACTTTGTGCCTGACTCCTCTTCTTGCCTTGAGTCAGCATCCAGTAGTAACCTTGCTGTGCTTGACCCGAGCTGCCCTCTGTGGCTTCACATCTGTGAGCAAGGGCTGAATCTGATCATTTCTGGTTTGATGGAAAGTGTGGGGGTGGGGAGGGCCAGAGATGTTTCTGAATGATTTCACAAAGCTAGGTGGATCTAGAGATAGTGTGGATTTGACTGAGTATTTTTCCTTAAAGCATTTCAATCCATAGAAGCTGGAGGTCTCTTGAGGAGCATCAAGCCAGGTGGTTACAGAGATCTTCAAAGGGGACAATGATTCATGGAATCACCAGCCAGGTTAACGGAAACAGGCTGATAGTATAATGGTAAATGGCTTGAGACAAATGACTCAGGAATAAATCTCATAGGTGTTGGTGGCCATCTTTCTAAGGCTCTGTAGGGTAGAGAGTGAGTCTGAGAGCTTAGGAAGCCAAGTAGGATTTGGATACTTTCTGTTTCTTAAGAACAAACCCAACATGTTCAAGAGTCTAAGCATCAAGAGCTCCTGAGAGTTCTTGAAAAATTTGAAAACACTGGTCTTAATCTTTGTTCAATAAAGGTCACAAACAAGTAACTTCATGCTGCTTTTGAGTTTCAAGAACTCCTATTCACTTTTTTTCTCCTTGTTTAGCGGGACGAAATGTACCAAATGGAGTCAAAAGGAGGAAAAAGGAAATAAGATGCTTGAAAATGCACAAGCTGAATTTAAATAATTGAATACTGACTACAAATGAGTAAAATAACCAAACTCAACATGACTCCAGGTTTCTCATCTGAGACTCCCAAATCCCAGAACAAATTTTAATTAGCACAGGATCAGTATTCCTTTGGGCTTTAGGTAAATCCTGTTCTTTTTCTTTTCTATAATGAGGTATGCAGCAGTTGAATGGCATGACCAAGGACAAGCAGTATGCAAATGTATGTAAATATGCCCCAAATCATGTATAACTGGCCAGGACCCATTATTTAGAAGAATTATCTGAAAATTAATGGTTCTTAACTTTTATGGGTTACTGAGCCCTTTTGTTAATGTGATGACACTTTTGTGAAATGTGTCAACATCTGAAGCGTTTTTCCACATATTGGGAGGTTAATGGGCCTTCTAAGACCCATTCCTTGATCCCTGTTCCATAGATCCCAAGTTAAGAACCCTGATTTATGATTTGGGTATCACTAGGGGGTCTCTTCCTTGAGGAGAAGTCCTTTTGGAAGCAAATAGCCACCTTTTGCTTCAGATTGACTATGAAACCCATCGAACTGGGTCTTCATACAAGAAAAACACAATTTTAAAAGAGACCTAGCCCACTGAATGAGACCCAACTTCCTCATTCAATAATGAAGGGCTTTTGTCATAATCTCAAAGTTTTAACCCCAAGTAAACACAAGGATAAGTAACCTTTAAAAATTGCTTATTTACAAGATAGACCAATATGCAATAGTTAACAGCCAAGCAAAGGCTCTTCCTATCTTTTAATAAACATGGCACCAACCACAACTGCTAACAAAGATGTGATGTCATTTGAGTGTAGTAGTCCCTCAGTAAACATCTGTTTAGAAATAGATGCTCTTTGCTTGTACGGGCTTATCGTGATAAGGCGCTGGTTCCACTGTTCCTACTTAGGAGTCAATACATCGTCCAATTCTGACAGCTAAAAGCCTGGTAGTGGGTTGCCATAAATCCAGAATCTGTGACATCTGTAGGTAGGCAGAGACATACATCAGAAATAAAAAAAAATCTACACTTTGTGTAGATTTCCATTTAGAAAATCAAATTCAGTAGCCATATTGTTGGTATTTTTCCCAAAAGCACAAATACACTTTTTTTCTATTTGAAAATGTCTCTGTTAATTATAAAAACACAAAATCCCACATTGAATTAGAGGCCAAATATGAAAAAACGTACTGAATCAACTATCTCCCAAAGTCACTGATAGAAATAAATGGGTCTAAATAGACTAATACTAAATAAGAGTTTTCCATTTATTTCTCCTTGATTACAATGTAGAATTAGCAATGTTGCAAAAAAGACTAAACTGATGTATTTATCCTGATGGTATCTCCTTAACGATGAGCTGCTTCTAGAAGCTAATGAGTTTTCATAGCAAACTGCTGAGTATGTCTAGATATTAGGGCTAAAAGCCCATCTTATGGTAAATTACTCTAGACTCTAATTTGGCAGGAGGAAGTGATTTGTAGTCCACGTGGGGATTTGGTGCCAAGCTCCTAATTTGGGCTGTATACAATATTTCAAGACCAACTTTCATTAGTATCAATTTACAAATGAATTATGTACAAGCAACCGAACTGTACAACAAAAAATAACATGTATTAGACTTTTCTTTGATCACTATCTAACTTCACCCCCTTATAAACATCATGGTGGACAGTTCAGTGCTTTTGAACATGCTGAAGGCATTGTGCGGGGATATATAATTGACTTCTCCAGGATCTTCATGTTTATCTATCATTCTCAGAGAGAAACTGCTGGGTTTGAATAGTCCTAAGAGGTACAAAATTTAGTGGTTAGACAAGGACTCTGGTGGTAGACTGCCCAGGTTGGACTCCTGCCTCTACCAGGTCCTAAATAACTCTGCTTCCTTGGGCACCTTTCTGAGCCTCAGTTTCTTTATCTGCAATGTGAGAATCAAACCTGTGCTCACCTCCAAGGGTTACTGTTATTATTAAATAAGATACCCATTTAAGCACTCAACACAGAACCCAGCACATGCAAATATTCAAGATCCTTTGCTGGGATCTTGCAATCATCTTAATAGAGGAAAGACACCAACCCCCAGTTCTAAATGGGGCATGTGTTTCCCAGTACAGCCCCACTCAGCTCCCCAAACCCAAACGGGATAATCTTTGGCACTTGTTGACAGTAACTACCCAGCTCCTATAGACATTTATGCTTGTAACCCCTATCCTAGAATGGGGAAATGTCTTCTAAAAACAGCCCTGAGTAATTAAGACATTGCCCAGGCCACATTAAGATGGTTAACCTGTATTTATGGCTCACCCTACTATCATGCCTTCAGCCTCATGTGCCGATTCTCTTAGAAATGATGGTTGGAGAGTAATAACCAGAAGTATAATCACATCATCACATTTCAAGAAACCTGTACTGAAAGCAGAACTACAAATTTAAGAAACAGTCTAGGGGAAAAAAGAAAGCTTTCATCTGGTGCATGAATATTTTAGGTAGTGTGGAAAGAGCTCTGAAATCAGACAGACCTGAGTTCTAATATTAGCTTACTGGGTGTGTGGCTCCTACCAAAATGCTTAACTGCTTTGATGCTCTTGTTTTCTAGATTTGTAAACTGGGGAGGATGATATCCGCTGAAAGGGGTCATTTTTCTGATTAAACGAGATGGTGTTTCAAGAGCAACCTGGTTTCCAGCAGACAGCTAATAAATGCCAGCCTCTTTTCTTTCATATCTAGTTCAGACACTGCATCTGCAATTGATTTTACCTTTAGTTTAGTCATCAAAGTTTTCTCACCCCAGAGCAACCTGAGAGAGAAACTGTCTCATTACTTTGTGATGGCTCAATGACATCTTAAATCTGGATCCATCATGGTGGCAGGAGAGACCACTACACACATGAGCTTTGAAAGCACAAACCAGTAGTAAGGACACGCTGCAAAGGTCTTCTGAGAAGGCTGTGGTATCTTTCCGTCTTATTAGGCACCAGATCTAAAGAAATCCTATTACAGGGGGAAGAGTATGTACACATACACACGTACACACACACATACATAAGGCCCTATAGTCATACATGGGCCCTCGTAAACCTTAGCATTGTTCACTGAATTCTAACCCAAATGTCAGACATATCTTGAGTATTGAATAAAGTTAGTATAAGCCTGAATCTAAATGTTTTTTGTTGTTTTCTTAAACAGGTAAATGAGAATCAGCATGCGTTTGCATGGAGTGGAGGAAGTCTCTTTGTTTTCTAGTTAAGCAGCAGTCTTGACATGGTATGGTAACTAGATGTAATTTCTTGAGCTAACTCAGATCATTGATAGATCAGATAAGTGCCTGAAGTGATGTGATGAGAAGCTTCCTGGGGTCTTGAGGAAGGCAGTGATGAATTAGCAAAGTCTGCATTTGGAATGGGTAAGGGTCTGGCGGCAGCGCGAGTCCTTTGGTCCAGGGCTCTGCACTAATGGTGCATGGTGGCGATGTTCTTTCTGCGGCTACTGTGGTACTTGCTCTGCATTTATTCTTGACTGACCACTGTACTGTTGAACCACATACCGTATGAGGCTCCAAGAGCTGGGTTCTAGGAAACCACACTGGTAACACACAGTGTACAGCAAACCTTATTCAGCAGCAACTGAAAAGTCGCCATTCCTCCCCACACTGAAAGAGTGATGTATAGGAAACACTACTGAGCACTATTATAAAAACTAGAACCTCATTTCCTCTGGACTTTGCTCAGCTTTGAGGTCAAATTTTAGAACAATGAGGAATAACTCATGACAAGTACACAGTCATCGAAGAATCGTATCCAATGTGTACTGTGTCAGACTGGTTTGGCAGAAGAAAAAGTTAATAGGATCCTGCCTCCAATGGGCTAGTCTAGTTGGAAGAAGCAAAGTTCCCCATGTAATCTGAACTGGGCCAATAGTCTCCAAGTACACACAGTTCCACAGGTGCAGCCACTGCAGAAACATTGAAATACACTGTGGCCCTAAGTAAAGAGCTGCTGCTCCAGGCTCCCTGAATTCCTCTGTCCTAAAGCCTTCCTCTGGGATCTCCCACAACTTCCTTATAATTCACCAACTAAAGAGTTAGTATTTGTCACAGCAAAGAAGCTCCAAGAACTCTTCTTGGGTGGCCACTAGGGCCAGTGTCCATTCTGATTGAGCGAGGCATTAGACATATGGAATATCACCGTTGGAATCAAGTGTGGAACACCCATAAGCCAAAGTATCATGAATGGATCTGAAGGTCAAAGGTATGAAATAAAAAGAGAACTCCTGGGAAGACTCAACAGAAAAACTGTGCCCTTTAGAATGTAAATTCCACAATGGTGGGGACCAGCCTGTCCTCCTTCACTGTTGAAATCACAGCTTCTAGAGTGCGTGGCTCAGAACAGGAATTCAGTGTCTGGTTGTTCCTTAAAATAACGAATAATTGGGGCTATTTAGGGAATGTATCCTGGGGAGATGTTGAAGGTGGTTCTAAATGGAAGAGAAGAGCAGAGATTGGAAAGATGATTCTAGGTAAGGCTTGGTATTTCCCATGTACCCCATACACCCTCCATGCATCCATAGGGGTCAGGAGAGACTAGTAGCAAAGAACCAATTTCTGGCTAGAGTCCTGTTAAATTAAGTTCACCCAGCTTTGCTGTTTACTAGCTGTATTACCCAGCAGGCTGCCTAGAACCTTGGTTTCCTGCTTTAACATAGAGACATTATCACTTGCTTCCCCAGGAGAGGCACAGGAACCTGACATGAACCAGTGAGTGCCAAGAGAGCAAGGGGCTCATCTGTTGGGTCCACTAGTTTATATCCCAGGCCCAAAAGCATTCTTGAAAAAACATTAGGAGATCAATAAATATTGGTTGAATGAAAAAAAGAAAAAAGAATGAAGGGTGGCCTTTTTTCCATTGTGTTAAGTGAATAGAGACAGAGTCTGTGTGGGTGCCCACAATGCCTATAAGAGGTGGAGATGCAGGGATTGAGGGCATTTTTCCAGTCTGAGCCTAGCAGTTCATCAGGACCCAAGACAGAATCTAGTAAAGAAGGGTCACTGCACCACTACAGCCATTGTTTTCTTCCTGGTGGACGTCCAGAGCACAGAAGGGACCTGGATTAGGAACTGGGTCAATAGGGTGGTTAAGGGTGGAGGGTCTACAGATAAACGCAGGTCTCTGTCCCACTACTTAACAACTGTAGGACCTTGGGTGAGGTGTGTAACCTGTTCCTTAAACCTTCATTTTGTCACCTGTAAAATGGGGATAATATAGTACATAATTCATAGGGCTGACTGAGCATTCAATAAAATAGTGTGGGACAGGTGGCCAGGGCATGGTAACAAGCCTTGAAAAATGTTAGTTGTCACTGTTACATAAGGATGACAATTTGAGGTTCCCTGACCTCTCCGGGCCCAGGTTGATGCATTGGCTGACTGCCTTTTGAAGCTTCTCACCTTGCTGTGCCTCTCCTTTATTTAGGTTGCTAAGATGCAGAATGTGGTCTCTATATTAACTCACAGAGGTGGTCCACTGAGGCTGGGTTTACTCGGCACCCTTGATTTCCAGTCCCCTGGGACAATTGTCCATGTCCATTAGAATGAACAATTTTCCAATGGACACGGACAATTGTCCATGACTAGAATTCTCAGACCAGAGCTAAAAGGTCCATGCAAACACCTGGATTAGCCAACTGCAGAAAGATGGACTCCTTCCCGCCCTATCTGGTGAAGGAATGTGTAAGTCAGTTGGAGATAAATATGGGAAGCAAACACCATGAATGAGACTGTGAGGCAAAGGAGGGAAGGCATTATTTCTTCAACTCTGAAGCCAGTGCTTCCGAACCTCTGGGCACTGGGAAGATGCAGCATAATGGTTTTCCTAGACCAACCCACAGCCATTTTTTAAGTCCTGAATCTTGGAAACAAATTGCTTTTGTGCCAATCTGGGACGTAAGAGGGGTTTATATGTTCCATGAGAGAGGAATTCAGGCAGAAGAATCAGCCTCTAAGGAAACAAAGTAGGAAAAATTGGTTTAAATTATTCTACAACTTCTGAGATAAAATATCATGACAGTTCAAAATGAAAACTATAGTTTTTGAAATACTAATGCTGAAGGGGTATTATAGTTATAGGGTGTTTGGCTAAGGCATGACAACATAACTATTCATTTCAGTCAAAGAGAAATTAAGCTTCTGTTTGAGAAAATGAGATTGGATTCCATTGTCGTCAAATATTTTCTAAATTAACCAAATGTGCCGAGTACTACCTGGGTCAAACGTGAAACCATTAAACCGCTCTTTTATGTTGTTTATCAGCTATTCCTAGCGCTTGGGCTCTGAAGGGAAATATTTGAAATGATTCTCTATTCCACCCCTACATTTCCCTCTCAAGGGAGAAAACAAAGCAAAACAAAACAAAAGAGAAAGATTCCTTTCTGATGTTCAGATGATGTAAACCTGATTTAAAGTGTGCTTAAGACCAACAAAGATGATTATTTCTCAGAGCTGGCCAGTTTGTACAGAGGGTTTATACCAGAGGGTCTTCAAATTTTTGGCTTCCCTGGGCCACAGTGGAAGAAGAATGATCTTGGGCAACACATAAAATAACAAAATAACACTAACAATAGCTAATGAGCTAAAAAAAAGAAAAAAAAAATCGCAAAAATATTTCATGTTTTAAGAAAGTTTACGAATTTGTGTTGGGCCTCATTCAAAGCCGTCCTCCCTCAGCAACATGTGGACCACGGGCCACAGACTGGACAAGTTTGGTTATACCCCAGTTCCTTTTCTGCTTTCCTCCAGCAGGGCTGCTCTTCTTGATGGGGCTTCTAGCAGGTAATTGCATCCAGGCTATTTCTACCCAGTAAAGGCCTGGCCTTTTCTGATCCACCGTCTCACTTACTTAAAGCCACTCCTACTGCCCCAGCCTGTCCCATGTTTTTCTAACTGCAAGGGGAAGATTCTGAGAGTCCCATCTTCCTGCTTCAAGTGTTGCCCCTGAGATGCAGTCATCTCTAAGCCTTCTAATCTCTTTTCCTCTGAGGCCATTCACCTTATTCAGAGCTTGGGGAGCGCCCCGTTGATTGCAAGAATCTTGAGCAGCACAGTCATCTACACAACAGACAAGAGGAAGGAGGCTGCGGAGAATAAAATGAGTGATACCAGGGTTTGCTCTGTTACTATATTGGGCATAAAAATACTTCCAGGGTTTTGACTTTTAAATGATGCGGCCCAGCAGGGGTTCACCAAGCACAGGGCAGACTGACACGGAAATAAGAATAATCATTCAGGAGAACGGTCTTTGAAACTTGAGGTACCGAACTCAATCGGATAACGAAACACTGCGAACTCCACAGGGTATTTTTTCACCTCTATAAAGAACATTCAATTAAACGCTTTTTCATTGGGACAGGAGGGGTGGAGTGACTTTTTATTCCCTCCCTTTTCCACAGAAAGTATCTTCTTGGCTCCTGGCCCAAACTTTTTTTCCCCCGCTGCTACTGCTTTTTATTGCCTTTTCTCCCCACCCCGCTCAGATCCACTATGTCTGCACACCTTGCCTTCTCACCGGTTGATGGAAATTCCCCATGCTGCCCTTCCAAATTCTCATTACCAGCAGGCGACACAATGGCTTCACTGGGTGATGCATTGATGCCGCTTCCAGAGGTTTCTGGTGCCTCCATTTCATGGGCCACTTGCTTAGCTGCTCCTGAAATGCCTTAGTGCTATGAGGGCCGCCTTTAACTTAGCCATCTGTGAATAACTCCATCAGGGGCAGACTCCAGCCCAAAGTCAAGTCTGCTTCTGCTTGCTGGCCAGAATGTCATCCCATCCCAGGCGGGCAAGCAAGAATGATTTCCTTGCATAAAAGTCCAATGCTGTCATCCCTCCAAGCCCATGGGTGCCTTTGGGAGAGTTCCAGGCATTGTACATGGACT
Source organism: Rhinopithecus roxellana (assembly GCF_007565055.1). NCBI lineage: Eukaryota > Metazoa > Chordata > Mammalia > Primates > Cercopithecidae > Rhinopithecus > Rhinopithecus roxellana. The sequence continues at coordinate 55,231,734 of NC_044568.1, forward strand.
TTCTTACAAATCAATTAGTGCTTGGCACTTTGTAGTCTGTAATGATGTCACACAGCCTGGGTGCAGTCAGGCACTGGGTGATGATTTCCAAATTACTGATCATTCAACTAGCAGAGGTATACCTTTCTATTTTGGAGTGTGACAAGATAAGAGGAATACAAGAAATAGATAAAGGCCTTCTGAGTACAGAGCCATGTATCGAATTCAGTTCAATTCACCCTGATTGAAGGTCCACCTGCCACCAGGCTTTGTCCTCAGAGTTGGGGATGCAATGGCATATGAGACTTGGCTTCTATGTAGGGGGCCTTATAGTCTAGAGGGGCAACTAAACCTGAGGTCAATGACTTGGAGAGAACTTATAAATGGTCTTCAGGGAGTCCAGAACCCCCAAAATTGTACTGAATTATGTAATGGGACTTGCACACATGCAGATACATATTTCTGGGTAATGAATTGATGTTTTTTTAATCAGATACTAAGAGGGATATATGACACCTCCCCCACACACACACACACACACACAAATACCAACTAGTAGGCTAGTGTGTTTTTTACCTTGTATTTCCCAAGCAAGCGAGAATGGGTGTTAAATAATTGAATGAGTAAGTGGTGACTCCCATACTGGAAAGGATAGACAGTTCAGCCCAGGTGACAGGAATCCTAGGATGTCAGGACAGGAAGGTTGTAGAATCATCCCTTATCTGGAATTGTGAGTCTATGAAGTCAAGGAACTGGGGATGGCTCAGAGTTGGATGGGTTATGTGAAGGAAGGTGCCATATTTTATGGGCTAGAAGCCAGTCACAGATCTTTCCCACACTCAAAAGGAGGGGACTGCAGTGGGTGCCAAAAACCATGAAAGCCTTTGTGTCCCCACCCAAATTTCATCTTGAATTGTAATCCCTACAATCCCCGTGAGTCAAGGGGGAGACCAGGTGGAGGTAACTGAATCATGGGGGCAGTTTTCCCCATGCTGTTCTCATGGTAGTGAGTGAGTTCTCACAAGATCTGATGGTTTTATAAGGGGCTCCTCCCTCTTCCCTCAGCACTCTCCTTCCTGCTGCCTGGCAAACAATCATGGCTGCCTTCTGACATGACTGTAAGTTTCCTGAGGCCTTTCCAGCCATGGTGGACTGTGAGTCAATTAAACCTCTTTCCTGGCCAGGCGCAGGTGGCTCAAGTCTGTAATCCCAGCACTTTGGGAGGCCGAGACGGGCAGATCACGAGGTCAGGAGATCAAGACCATCCTGGCTAACATGGTGAAACCCTGTCTCTACTAAAAAATACAAAAAAGCTAGCTGGGCGAGGTGGCGGGCGCCTGTAGTCCCAGCTACTTGGGAGGCTGAGGCAGGAGAATGGCGTAAACCCGGGAGGCGGAGCTTGCAGTGAGCTGAGATCCGGCCACCGCACTCCAGCCCGGGCGACAGAGTGAGACTCCGTCCCAAAAAAAAAAAACCTCTTTCCTTTATAAATTGCCTAGTCTCTGTTATTTCCTTATAGCAATATGAGAAGCGACTGACACACCACCCTACTATGGGAGGCCAGGCTATGCTTTGTTCTCACTTGACCAAATAATGTTTTTGTATGTCTATTAATATGCCATGAATCCCAATTTGAGAAATGTTTATCTAAACTATTCAGTATCACTAGAAATTTTTCTTTTTTTCTTTTTTGAGACAGAGTCTCGCTCTGTCACCCAGGCTGGAGTGCAATGGTGCGATCTTGGCTCACTGCAACCTCCACCTCACAGGTTCAAGCAATTCTCATGCCTCAGCTCCTGAGTAGCTGGGATTACAGGTGCCCACCACCACACCCAGCTAATTTTTGTATTTTTAGTAGAGACGGGGTTTCACCATGTTGCTCAGGCTGCTCTTGAACTCCTGACCTCATGATCTGCCCGCCTTGGCCTCCCGAAAGGCTGGGATTATAGGCATGAGATACCGCGCCCGGCTTATAATTAGAAATTTTATAAGGTACGTGGGGGGGGGGGGGATGTATGCATGTGTGTGTAAAATAATTCTAAGCTCCACTAATCAACACCCCTCTATAGCTCCAGAACATCTAGATAAGAAGCAGTTCTTCATGTCGTAGTGAGCAGACGCTAAAGAAATCTTCCCAATAGACAGAGATGGGGGTGGTCTGAGAAAGAAGATGTCAAGATTGGAGAACACCTACTAATTGCCTCATCACCCTGATTCTTCCTCCCCAGGAGCGTGCCCACAATGCCTGTCCAGTGAGGAGATGCTCTGTGGACGGGCTGGTCAGTCACAGAACCTGCCACTGGAACCTGAGACATGAAGACTCTCAAAATCTGAACATAGGACCTAGGAACTCTTGGAACAAGAAGAAATTATTCAGACCTGTGGGCTTCACACTTTTTAAAAATGGCAGCGCAGTCCTGTTTATTAAATAAGCAATTGCTTGACACTCCCTTGATTGAAGCAAAACAAAAAATAGGTTGCTCTTATAGAAACAGGTGTGTCCTGCCCAGTGGACCTCCCATTTGTTTCCATCCTTGTGCAGCCCAGATTGGCCTTTGAAAATATTTCTCTTGCTCAGCTCCCTCATTATAAAACTGGAAAACAACTGAATCCCTGAAAGGTGAAGTGTCCTTTCAAAGCCACACCACTAAGTCTAGACAGTTGTTCTTGTCATCTCCTTGACGTGATTCAGAGCGACCATCAAAGGTGAGCTGTTTCCCGACAGCATACATCAGCCTCTTTATACCTCTCAGAAGACCCTTCCTTCATGAGTTCACAATCACTGTTTTTAACTCCCAGCTTAAGGAATCAGACCGACTTAGTTTTTTGTGTAATTAACCTGAGGAACACCTGATGTTTGTGACATCTCTAATTTCTGGGATCAACCCAACCACACAGAGACTGGATGACCAACAATTGCCCTTCAATCCCTCTAGGGCACCTTAAGGGTAGGGTGGGGTGGGGTGTGAAATTCCAAGACAAATGGAAAAAGGTGAAAGAGTGCCTTACCAGCCAGAAAGTAACCCAAGCTCCTTATCTTTATGGATGTAAACAGTCAAGCAACCTCCTTGGGAATCCAGAGGTGAGTCCAAAAACGAAACATACAATTGACTAACAGCCTTGTAGGGGGTTCGGCCTGGAAGCTCACCTCTACCTGTGCCCAAGCCCTGCTCAGGTTCTTTTAAATCTCTTCCTACAAAAGTTGATACAAAGGCTTAATGAACCAAAAGGCATTAAGAGTCATGCATGTGAATTATGCCACCGATTCCTGCTTCTTTAATTGGATGCAAATAACATCACCTGGGCTCCACATCCCAGGATCTGTCCGGCTCTTTGTCATGCGGCACTCTAAGCACCTTGTTCCAAAGAGCCTGGCAGGAGAGGAAGACATTAACTGTGAGATCTGCTGGCTTCTGCCAAATTCACAAACGCTGGCTGTTAGGCCTATAGATAGAACGAGGGGTAATTTCATGCAAATGCTCTGTGCTATTCCCTGAGCTCCAAGATTAGAGTTGTCAGAAAATGTAAGTGTTCCTCCGGTTAATAACACAAAGAACTAATTCAGTCTGATTCCCTAAGCTGAGAGTTAAAGACCAGCAATGGTGAACTCATGGAGGGAGGGTCTTCTGAGAGTGATGCTGGAAAATGCACAGCATGTGCCGAGGCCATGATACCTGATGACAGTCACGTGGACCACATCAGGGAGGTCGTCCAGAAGGCCTGCATGGTTTTTGGGGCTCAGCCATCTCCTGGGCACCTGCTGGAGGTACAGGCAGATGTAACAGGCAGTAATGAACTTATGCGGCTGCGTGGAGAACCATCCCAGGTCAAGCCAAGACTGCAGGATTTGGGAACAAAATATCAAACGCATGTGCACAGGACCATCCTCGCTTTGTTTCTTTTCCTTTTTCTCTAAGAAGGAGACACTTTGGTTTCCTAGGTGCATTCCTCCTAGTTTCTTGGACACACATTTCATGTTTATGTGGCAAATTATATTTGGTTATAGTCTCCAGAGAGCACTGACTTATTATTCCAACAGGGCACTTCTTGAAGATGATTTTAAATCTTATGAATGGTGTGTAGCCATGGACTGCTTCAGGATGGAAGGGAGGACACGGGTGACACCATCCTCCTACTTACTGTATCCCAGGTACAGCACAGGGGTTGTGAATCAGCCTTTGGATTTTCAGATTCTAATTTTCAAACTATCCTGAAAGATGCATGATGGCTTTTGAGGTAAAACACACACACACACCTCCTCCCTTCACCCACCTCCACACAGTCAGTGGAATACACCTTAATTTGTAACTTTTCTAGAGAAAAAACAAACAAACAAAATTGTTATTAAAATCAAGAGCATGATTCACGAGCCAAATTTGGGATTGGGTCCAGCCTTTTCCCACTGGTTATGAGACCCTGTGAAAGCCCCTTCATCTCTCTGGGCAACCTATATCCCACCTGTCCATTTAGGATAATAATAATTCTACTTCATAGGCTAATTCTGAAGATTAAGTGAGGTGATGCATATGTCTAGCATACAATAAATGCTCCATAAATTATACTTACACTATTTTTCATGGATTTCTGATTAAAGACCCCCAATGCAGCATTTTTTTTTGCACAGAGTAAATACTCAGAATTTCTCTATTATTATCTGCTATCAGTCCACCCACATCAGCCTTCTGCAATGGAAATTTCTTCCAAATAATGAAATGAGTCAAATGGGACAAGTTTTCTGTTTACCCCCCAGGACATATGTTCTGCTGTTTGAGACATTGTTTGTTTTGTTGGAGAAGGTTGTTTGTTTTTTGACAGTATAATACAAACCAGTAGATTGGCCATGCTCCGCTATATATATGGACACGGTGAAGAAGTCAAATCAATTATTTAAAAAGTTTAGAGCATCTGTTCCCAGAAAAATTCCACCTACAGATATTCACCTTGCCAAGCCTGAGACCAGCCCCAATGGAAAACAGTCTTTCATAATAAGACCATGGATTCATTTTGTCTTATGAGATAAAAGAGTATTTTATAAGTGAATTATATTTTATTTTATGAGGCTATCCATTTCAAATAAGTAGAGCCAAGACTCACTGGAAATGTTGAATCCTCAGATGGTTCATATTCCTGTTAATTTAGAAGCGTTCAAAGCCATGCGCAAGTAGAGGATGCTTCCTTGCTAAGCATTCATGACCCTTGTCCAATACCTTTAAAAACAACGGTTTTCTATGTGGCACATAGACACCACAGAATACTAGGCAGCCATAAAAAAGGATGAGTTCATGTCCTTTGTAGGGACATGGATGAAGTTGGAAACCATCATTTTCAGCAAACTATTGCAAGGACAGAAAACCAAACACCGCATGTTCTCATAGGTGGGAATTGAATAACGAGAACACTTGGACACAGAGTGGGGAACATCACACACTGGGGCCTGTCGTGGGGTGGGGGGAGGGGGGAGGCATAACATTACGAGATATACCTAATGTAAATGTCGAGTTAACGGGTGCAGCACACCAACATGATACATGTATACATATGTAACAAACCTGCACGTTGTGCACATGTACCCTAGAACTTAAAGTATAATAATACACACACACAAAAGAGGAAGAAGAAGAAGAGGAAGGAGGAGGAGGAAGAGGAGGAGGAGGAGGAGAACCAAAAAGGCATAGATGGGACTACGGAAAAAAAATTGTTTTCTGATTTGGAGGATCAAAGAATCGTTGTAAGTAAGCCCTCTGGCATAGACATTTTTGGAAGTGATTTTACATGTTTTCAGTGGGATAGTGTCCATTTTGTCCCATAAATATCCTGAAATATCTATGATGGTTTTAAGATTTAAAAAAAAAATAAAACTGTAACTGTTAGATATGAGTTCTACATTTCTTTTCAAAGAATTAATATATCAGTATGTTCAATTCTTTGCCTTCTACTTCTAAACTTCCCCATAAAGCAACCTTTTCCCATTACCTACTCCACCCTGACCCATTCTGATCACCTCCTCCACCCTAACTCATTCAGATTACTTGCTACTTGCTCTGCCTCGACTCCTGCCACAGCACTCACTCCATCATTCTCTTTAAATTAACCAGTCAGAATTAGCCTGTGCGGTCTAACCCTAGCCAATAGGGGAACGACACAGCAGCAGGGGCCACGTGCGTCAGGGATAAGAACCCCTTCCCCTCTCTTGTCCAAATGGGTGCTCACCATTGTTTCATCTGTAAGGATACCCTCTTCTATATAGAAGCAACTTGCCTTGCTGAGAATTAAAAAGAAAATTTTTTATTCCAGTGCTATTTCTTTTGTGGCACTGAAACTTTATATATAACAATAACCTACTCCCTCCAGCCCCATCCATGCAGTTACTGGAATACACTTTGATTCCTAAGTTTTCTAAAAGAAAAGAAAGAAATTGTCCTCAATTAGGAATCCATGGGTGGTTTTACTGATTATCAAATCTCTAGAATAGAATGCAAGATTATAGACAGACAAACCTGGAGCCAGACGGTATATGTTATTAAAATCAAGAGCATGATTAATTAGTCATTTACTTGGAGTGATTTATCTTGTACCTCTCTCCACCGGCGTTAGAACTGCCTGCTGCGGACATCAGGTGTGCTGCTCTATTATGCATACTAATCAAAGTCCGCAGAAGTGCACATTGAGGGTGAATTTGAGCTCCACTGAACATCCATTTTAAAGAGCTGCATTTTATTAAATAGGCCTGAAGTCAAGAAGGCCATAAAACTGCAGAGGAAAAGGATAAACCAGTCATGGCTTAGCTGTCTCTCTTTCAAATGAGCCAGTGCCAAGCCGGCTTACGTAGGCAGCCTCTCCAACCCATGTCTAAATAAGAGAGTCTCATGTCTTCCCCTTCCTATTTCAACAATCCATCTTACATCTCCCCATTTCAACTGCCAGCCCTGAACACAAGCCCCCATCCCTCCCCTGAAAGACAGCAATACCCTCCTCCTTCAGACTTCATTAAGCAGAGCAGATTTTTGACACGCGTAGCTGATCATGCTACATTCTTTCTTACACCCATGAGCAGCTCCCCATTGCTGCTAAGGAACAGCCCTAACTCTCTGATGAGTCTAGGAAGACGACATCCGTCTCAGCCCAGAGCAGCTCTCCTGTCTCATTTCAGGTCTCTCTCTGGCCTCTTCAATGTGCATCAGACTCACTGCCCTTTGGGGAGAGGGGCCTAAAATGTTTAAAATTCTTTTCTGCCTAAGAACTTTTCAGTTGCTGGTCCCTCTTCCTAAAATGCCACCCTGCTGTGCCTCTGCCTGGTTAAGTCTGTTTTGCTTTCTCATTGCCAGTTTGAATGTCACTTCTTCCCAGAAACCTCCTCTATTTCCCCTTCACCTCACCCTAGAGAGAGTTACCAGCTCTCATGGTGCCCTGAAGTTTTCCCCTATGACCATTATCCAAAGTGTAATTAATTAATTTTATAAAGAGGTATTAATGCTGCTTCTTCCCTCGCTAGGTTCTAACCATGTGTGGGCAAGGACCATGAGTATTCTGTGGACAGCTGTATCCTCAGCTCCTGTGACAATGTAGGGTACAGAGTAGGCCCTCAATAAATGACAATAAATATAGGACACATAGCAGGCCCTTAATAAGTGACAAGGATAAACCCTGAAAGCAGGGTGTGGGGGAGAGCATTTGCTGTCTCTTCTTCCTGTGCACACACAGCTGGACCACTTTTCCTCATTGCCTTTGCTGGTAGGTGTGGTCATCTGACCAAGTGATAGGGATGTCGTCTGCCACTTTCAGGCACAGTTCATAAGAACCTCTCCCACATGCTGCGCTGTGATACTTCTGCATTCTGGCTGGTGAGGATGTCAACGTCTAAGGTCACTTTGAAGACCACATGTTGAAAATGGCAGCGTCACCCATCAGCCTGAGTTCTGAGCGACTTCATAGAAGAAACGCCCAGACAGGAACTGCTGCCCTAGAGCTGTTGGGTAAGCAGGATATAAACATCTGTTCTGTTAAATCACTGAAATTTGGGAGTGGATTTTTTTTTTACTGCAACTTGGCCCATCTGAACTAATACATTGGTATTCAAAACAAGCATCGGGCATGCGTAAAAAAGGATAATTGCGCATCCACAGACACCTCCAGGAACATGTAGTCTACAGAGGTAGAAGAAAAAAACAAACTGAATTTCTAACAACATTAAGTATTGTGAAGACACTGGTCTTCTTTTTTCTTTTTCTATTTATCTCCATTTCTTTCTTTCCCTCCACTAACTCCATCTCCCAATCTCCAAAAATTATGCAGAGAGCCTGATTACCAGTATTCCCTTGTCAGAAGCCTGCTGCTGCCTCTGTTCTTTCTCTGTTCTTACATACTGCACTAATAATTCTACATCAAATTCTAGGTGTGGAGAAGCCTTTGCCTAGGAAGGGAGGACTTCCCAAACCAATGCATATGTAGCTGAGAAGTCCTCTCACTGAAATTAGAATTTCATTGAGCAAGCAATTCCATTTAGTTCAGTGTAGAAGTTACTTTGGCCCCAAGACAGCTCAGGGAAGAAAAGAATCACTGGATTCAGTTTTCAAAAGAGTAAAATTTTTTCTCTACATCCTCAGGGCTACTGTCACTAATCTCAGGACTGGGACCCCACCTCCTGGGGCTCGCCTCTCTGTGTCCTTGCAGCCCAATCTCTTTAATTCAAGCTGAGTGGAAGACAGGCTCACACAGCTCTGCAAGCTTCTGCTGAACAAGTTAATCTAGCTGAGTTAATGATGATGCAGCCACTTCCATCGTTGCAGAAAGCCTGATCAGTTGGCTGGTTGGAGCTTTGTGGCCAGGGAGCCCTCCCCTCCCTGCTGGCCTTGCTTGGGCTGTGGAAACCTCTGCATTTATTAGGAGCACCTGCTCATGGAGCTTTGAGGCCTTTGGCCCTAAAGGGGAGGACCTGAGCAGGTCTGGCTCTGAGTATGAACTGCCCATGCTCCTGGAGGCCCGTTTCTTCCACAGGAAATGTCCCTTGGTGCCAACCCTGCAATGACAAATGGAACGTTTTCTCACATTGAGCCACACCTGCTGTCAACAAGCATTTGCTTCCAATCTATTTAAACTCCATGGGGGAAGGAGACGGTGTGGGTCTCAGGCATTGTTTGGCAATGCTGGGTTCACAGCACCTGGGAAAGCTCCACAAAGTCTATGTTCTTGTTTGGGAAGTGGAGTTGCCCCTAGTAACAGCTGCTGCATTTCAATAGAGACCTGGAAACCTCTGGGAAAGTCATAAAGACCTCGCCCAGGCCTCTGTGCAGAGCTTAGTGCCAGGAACTTGGAGCTGAAAGGCAGTCTGCTCCTGTCAGCATTCCTGCAGTTTCACCAGCAGCAGGAGTAAGGCAGACAGAAGGCCGGATTCCAGCGTGTGCTTGGTCGTGGAGCTGCTTTTGTTGTTGGCATTTGGGTCTTGGTCAAAGATGTCAAAATGCGTAGTTAAATGTCTGTGCCAATTAAATTCAAGTTTGCATTTTGATCTATCTCCTAAGGTGTATTTATCTACCTATCATGCAGCTGTCCATGCATCCATTTGTTTACTTTATTTTATTTTATTTTTTTGAGATGGAGTCTCGCACTGTCACCAAGGCTGGAGAGAACTGGTGCGATCCTGGCTCACTGCAACCTCTGCCTCCACCGACTCTCCTGCCTCAGTCTCCCCAGTAGCTAGGATTACAGGCACGTGCCACCATGCCTGGCTATTTTTTGTATTTTTAGTAAACACAGAGTTTCACTATGTTGGCCAGGCTGGTCTCGAACTCCTGCACTCAGGATCCACCCACCTCGGCCTCCCAAAGTGCTGGGATTACAGGCGTGAGCCACTGCGCCCAGCCCATTTGTTGATTCTTTTCTCCTTACTTCCATTCAAAACCAGAGACCCCCCCCCCCCGAATCCCGGTTCTTGTGATTGGTTTTGAGGCCCTACTTCAGCTCCTGCCTGGTGCCCTAATAATACCCCCATATGTTCTGCACCCTGGTAGAGGCCCCTCCTATATATACATATTTCTACCAAACAACAACTGGGCACTTCAGGAGAAACTTCAAGTCTGAATATTCATCCGCTGCTTAATTTCCTGCTGTTGTGTTCCTCACCCTGGGCTGGTTACTTCCACATTGACCACATATGACATTTAGGTTCATATGTGTGTCTCCTTCTTTGAATCCTTCAGACACAGTAAACCATTCTTGCTTTAGAGTTCCCACAGCAACATGGCGCAGTTCTCTGTAGGTGCACTGAGCACACTGTTGTGTAATTTTTGGTTTACATATCCTCCTGTACTAGATCCTAAACTCTTTAAGGACAGAACTGTGACTTAATGTGCCTCTTTATTACCAATGCTTAGAGTTTTGCCAACTGATTTTTGTTTCAGGATGAGTGGTTATGTGGATGGATGTAAGGCTATATTGATGGATGAGAGGGGAGGTGAGTGGGTGGATATGTGAAAGGTTGAATAGATAGATGGACTGATACGTAGATGAATAGGTGAATGGATGGGCAGATGGATAGATTAATAGGTGGATTGGTGAATAAGTGGGTAGGTGGGTGGATGGATGGATGATAGATAAATAGGTGGGTTGATGAATAGGTGAATAGATGGGTGAGTGGATGGATGGATGGGTAGATGGATGTGTAGGTGTGTGGGTAACTAGACAAATGGATGGAGAATGACCTTAGCCATCAAGTTGCCAATGTACACAACAAAAAAAGCTTATTTCCATTAAGATAGCATTCAACTACCAAGCCCTTGAATAAGTTCACAAAACCTCAACCACCAGCAAGCAGAGCAGTAGGCAGGACCCTTGTGGCCAGCATTTCCCTAAAGCTGGACGAATATAGAGAATGCTATCATTTCAAGCTATAGGCCAATTCGTATAATGTTTTCCTGTGGCAACCAAACAGCATTGCCCCGGCAATAATCACATCTCTATTTCACCGCCTTTAAAAAAAAAAAATGCCTGCATATTCAAACTGCCACTTTTATTCTTCAGAAATGATACCTCAAATGAACCTAGAGGCAAACTTCAGAAGATACGCTTAAAAAAAAATCAACGCCTAGGGAAATAAGGAAGTCAAGCCTAGATCCTACTGCCTTTCAGGCAACCTCACAGTCTCTACAGAAAGCAGGAGAAGAGGGCAGGTACCCCACATCTGACCCTGTTTCAAAGTCACAGTGCTTTCCTCACTCCAGTCCATGGTTAGTCAGAAAATAAGAGAAAGTACACTACTCAGCTACTGTCAAATGTAGAATGAAACATAACCCTTGTTTTTGTGTATTGGGTTATTACGGTTTTTATTACAACTACTGTGTTACAGATGCCTTTTCTTCCTCCAAGATAACAATAGAACAATGAACCAGCGTGAAAGAAAAAAGCTGTCAGCATGGGTAAAGTCACTCTGGTTGTTGTATTTTATTTAAAAAATTAGCTAATCATACCAATTGTAATTTTAGTAAGTTATTTCTAATGTAAGTTTATTAAACCATGAATCTTCCCTTGAGCTAAACTAATGACCACTATTAGGTATGCTACTCTATTTTAAACAATCAAAATATTAAATGGGATAAGATGAAAATTATAGATAGTGATAATTACAAAATGTCAGCATCACCTGGAATCAATTTACTAGTACGTCAACTTAGGTGCAGAGGAGAAGAGTCAGTTGAAAATGTGTAGAAGGCACGTTGCATAGGCTGCTGTCATTTATCCTTTGGGGACTGTCATGACTGAATACTTATATCCCCTGGTCCCCTGCAGTCATTTCTACCCTGTTTGCTGCACCCTTTATCAGAGAGCAAGGGAGAAATTGGCAAGGAGAGAAAACTCTTTCACCTCCTTGAATCCCAGGTTCTTACTTGAATTTTTGTAGGGAGAGTGGAGACAGAGCTTTCAAGAAAACCAATTTTGTTGTAACCACTTGTGGGTCTACAGTGTGGGGTTTTTTCTTATATATATAGTCCTGACCTTTCCCCACCCCCATTCCTACAAGTGAAAAGGGAGCAGGAGTCTCTGTAACGACACTATTGCAGAAACCATTGCTTCATTTAAGTGCTTCATTGCTGTGCTTGTTTTGTTTAGCGAAATCACCTGTGTACCTGAAAGCATGGGCAAAATGGATTTGCTCTTGGCACAAAAGGGCAGAGACTGCATCTCCTAAAGTTTACTTGTCAAGGTAAGATGCAGTAACATGATACACATGTGCAGATGTATTTGACTTCTCCGGGGACTGATCAGTTCTCAGGGATCGTCAAAGTTACCTCTGTGACAAAACACTATGAGAGCCATGACCTTCCACCTTTCCCTCTACTTCAATCATCTCCCTCAAATTCCAAAATCTTTCCACCACTATCTGCTACACAGATATGCAAAGGTATATTCACACAGCACACAGACACACTCAAGCTCTGCATTCCTCTGTTGAAACAACTCCAACAACCTGGTTCTGGTGGAACAGAGTGTCCAGATAAATTATCCAAGTAGAGCTGTCGGTTGCAGGTAAATTACTAGGTTTGTTTAAATCTTTCTTCTGGTTTTTCCTGGCATTCTCTCCTGGCCCCTCTCTTTTGCCTTCTCCAGCTCTGCCCTTTGAAGCCACTGACCATCCCTCATGGTTCACTCCCAGACCCTCTCTTTTGCACAATTGAGTTCAGATTTCTCTTGTCCCAAGGGAACGAGAATGTTTTCTATAGGACATTGTGGAATTGCTGTGTTAGGCCTGATTTAATGTTGACCCTTGGACCTGCATAGAAATTCTCAGAGCAGCCTCTGCTCTTTCTGTTTGGATAGTTCTGTGGGTGGCAAAGTGCAGTGGTAGAGACCACAGATTCTGAAGCTAGACTGCCTACTATCTGTGTGATCTTGGACATGTCCCTCAACTTCCCTGTATCTCAGTTTTCTCATCTAGAAAATGGGGAAAATAGTACTTATCTTCTAAGGAGTAAATCTGTCAAGCACTTAGAAAGATGTCTGGCATACAGTACCTGCTACTTACATTTTCATTACATTAAAAAAAAAGTTTCCAGTGAACTCACTACTCAAGCTTCACCCTTCTCCCTCCCACTCTAACTCTACACTTCTAGGTTATCTTTTGTCTGTGCTATAAGTCCAACCATTTTCTTTGCTTTCTGGGATCTCAATTCTTCCATCTGAGATTGATTTAATATACACAGCAGGCTCCAGGGCTAATTCCTGATCATTTCCTTTCTTCAGACCAACACTTGTATTTAAAATTATCACAAATGAAAGCCCAACGATTCTTCAGTTCCTAAGACTCAGCTAACCTAAGCATTTTAAATCCACCATGGAATTAAGGAAGGAGGTGGTAGTCCTTGCCATGTTTTGTCTGTAAATGATTAAATAGGGGTTCCTGTTGCCTTGTGTGCTTTAAAGCTGTTGTTCACAATGAAGGCTCTAGATAGGTCTGAGTTCAAATCTACTAGTTTTAGGAAGAAAATGCATAGAATAACAATCAGTGAGGAAGGAGATGTCTCCCTGCCAGCCATATCTAATAAATGCTGTGTAGTGAGAACAGATAAGGCCGATTTTTTTTTTTTTTTTGGATGCGATTCCAAAGGCCATTCCCATAGAGAAGCTACAAGGTCTTAGGCAAAGTTTGCATTATCAGTGAGTTTAAAACCTTCTATTCCAGGGAGACTACCTCAAAGGTCAACACTTATTTGTATAGAAAGTTCATGGCAGCAACGTGGAAATGCTCCCACCATCCAAAACTCTGTAATAAAATTAGATTCAACATCATGGGTCAAAGCAGGTGGATGCAAAGTTATTTGAAAGAGAGTGAATATTTCTAAACCAGCACGACTTGACTAATAACCTCAGTTTTTCAAACTGGAATGTCCTTATCACAGAAAGAGAGGTACTAGAGCATGCATGAATATTCAAGACAGAAGAGATTTTTCTGGAGAGACAATTCTATCCAGTAAAAGGAATTTGACACATCACTTTGCATTAAAATAATCACGGTTCTTGTAGTAGGCAGTGTCTGGCTCCCAGTGAACCCTGCCTCCTCATATGCATGTCCTTGTGTAATCCCCTCCTACTGAGTGTGGGGTGGACTTAATGACTCACTTCTAAAGCATGGAAGGCAACAAAAGTGGCAGGGCATCTCTTCTATGACTGTTATCAAAAACTGTGGCTTCTGTTTTCTTGGCTCTCTGGCTCTTCTCACCTATTTTCTCTGAGGAAGCAAGTTGTCCTGTTGAGAGCTGCCCTCTGGAGATGTCCATAAGGCAAGGATTTAAGGGGTTCTTCCATCCAATAGCCAGCAAGGAAGCAAAGCCCTCAGTCCAACAACCTGAAAAAGCAGAATCCTGCCAACCATCCCATGAATGAGCTCAGGAGCCAACCCACGCCCAGTCAAGTCTTAGGATGACTGCTGCTTCAGCTGACACCTGGATTTTAGCCTTGATTATGGCCCGAAGACCCAGCTAAGCTGCACCCATATTCTTGCTGCACCCATATTCTTGCTGAACAGAAATCGTGGAATAATAAATATGGTTTTAAGCTGCTAAGTTTTGGGGTGATTTGTTATGTAACCATAGATTACTAATACAGATTTATTATAGACCACGGTACAGAACTGTCATGAAAGACAAAGCCTATTGCATCTACTTGAGGTTTCAGCTCAAGCGCACCCAGGGGCACAACTCTTGGAAGCACCATTCACAAAGAACACAATGTGGAGTTAAACAAAATTAAAGCCCTGTGACCATATTGATGCCAAATTCCAGGTCCCCAAGGGAACTGGGTTTGGTTTTCTACAGCATATTCACTATCTGACTCACATCCAGTCTCAACTTCTTGATCCTCAGTTCATTATCTATAAAGCAGCTATGAGAATCTTAACTTTAGGGCACGGTGGCTCATGCCTTTAATCCTAGCACTTCGGAAAGTGGAGGCGAGAGGATTGCTTGAGGCCAGGAGTTGGAGACCATTCTGGGTAACACAGTGAAACCCTATCGCTACCAAAAAAAAAATTTAAACTCAGCCAGATGTGGTAGTATATGTCTGCAGTCCTAGCTACCTGGGAGGTTGAGGCAGGAGGATCATTTGAACTCAGGAGTTCAAGGCTGCAGCAAACTATGATTGCATCACGTCACTGCACTCCAGCCTAATGTTCTGGGAAACATAAATGAGACGTCTGTGAAAAGCACAGTATCTGGCACATAGCAGGAACTGACTGTGAGCTTAATGACTCTGAATGTTTGCTTCCACCAGAATTTCCAGGGCTTTGGTTCTGTGCAAAATGCTGGGACACCTAGTTCTCTGTCTTCACCCCAGGTTGAAGTGGAACGTCCCCTCTCTTTCTGGTGGGAGAAGAGAGGGATGAAGCCACCTCAAATCAGTTCTGCTTTTCCAAGGTAATTCCTCCATTAAGTACTAGGTGTTTAATCTGGAGAGAAAACTGAATCCATAGTCAACCCATGTAGTTGCAATGAAGACAGAAAACAGAACATGCATTTAACTTCCTCATTCAGTTAAAACCAGCACTTCCTAAAACAAATAGTGACAGCCCTGAGATTCTTATTTGAAAAGAAGGTTCATATGTGCAGGTTGTCTGCACATTGTAATACTTGCCAGTATGTCCAGCTGCTCCCTTTGTGTCCCATTTACTACAGTCATAACTATAGATTCAGACTCCCACTAAGCATGGCTGATTATTAAAAATAATAAAGCACTCCAGCTAATTGACCACCAACTCTGCACTGGGTATTTTTGCATGCAGGCCTTGATGTTCTCACAAAAGTGTATGGTATAGATAGTGCCTTTTCTTTTCTCTTGTTTTCTCTTCTTTTCTTTTCTCTTGTTTTCTCTTCTTTTCTTTTCTCTCCCTTCCTCCCCTCCTCCTTTCCTCCCTCCCTTTCTCCCTCCCTCCCTTCCTTCCTTCCTTCCTTCCTCCCTCCCTCCCTTCATCCCTCCCTTCCTTCCTTCCTTTGACAGTCTCGCTCTGTCACACAAGCTGGAGTGCAGTGGCACGATCATGGCTCACTGCAACCTCTGCCCCCTGGGTTCAAGTGATTTTCATGCCTCACCCACCCAAGTAGCTGGGATTATAGGCATGCACCACCATGCTCGCCTAATTTGTGTATTTTTAGAAGATAGTGTGTTTTGCCGCGTTGGTCAGACTGGTCTTGAACTCCTGGCCTCAGGTGATCTGAGCTTTCCAAAGTGCTGGGATTCCAGGTGTGAGCCACTGCATGCAGCCTGACAATGGCCTTTCATACTTCCATCCACTCACAAGAAAAGAGCCATCAGTACGCATCCTTTGCAGAGTAGAGTTTAGGAACAGGACAAAGGATATTTCTCTCACCATGCACCCAGGCAAATTAATATTTTTGCGAGGGTGTACGCGCTGTGCCTGGCCCTGCGCTCGGAGCTTTACCCAACTTATCTCAGGGAGGCTGTAATACGTATTAGTTAAGATCATCAGTTGAGAAGACAAAATGCCTGGGTTTCACTTTTTGCCCTACTACTTAGCAGTTAGAGAAGCCTGGGTACATTACTTAACCTCTCCGAGGCTTAGTTTCCTCCGCTATAAAATGGGGGATAACAAAGTACCTTTCCCATAGCACTGACATAGAGATAAATGAGCCAACAGGTTTTAAACGCTTAGCTCATCTTTCCAAGGTGTCAATAAATGTTAGTGATTTAACCCTTGATACAGCCTATGGAGTGAGTGTGATCCCACACCATTTTATGTATGAGAAAAGTAAAAGTGAGAGAAGGTAAATAACTTCCCTGAGCTCATACATACGGCTGGTAAGTAATGTAACTGGACTTGATATTCACACACGGCTATTCAAAGCCATGGTTACTATGCTGTATTAGGAGGCTCCGCTGACTTTCTTGTAGATCATGATTACAGTGACCCCATTTTGACCATTTTCTGAGTGCCATATACTGTGCTAAGAGCTTTACACGAATTTATCTATTCACGCTATCACAACTATATGCAGTAGGTACAATTGTCATCCTCATTTCACAAATAAGACAACCAAGGTGTAGACAGGTGCTCACAGTCCCAAGTCAGTCGTAGAGACATCTCTTGTTCACCATACCCTATTCTACTCTCCTTCCAGCATGTGGGAGGATTACAATCTCTAGGGCCATTAGGTAGAGTCCTGTAACCCAATCTTGCTCCTGGGCTGTAGGTATCCATTTTATTTCCAAGTCAAAGCATTTAACCACCAAGATTCTCCAGCATTTCTATTCCTCAGCTGAAGCTATAGGAAGAGCTTGTTTGGTAACAGAGGAGCCATAGGAGGAGATAGCCCACCATGCTGCCCCACCAGGTGCAGGAACACACCCTGACCAGGGGGGCTTCTCATGAAGGAGAACTAAACCCGCTTGCAGGCTCTGAGATCTGTGACCGTTCATGAATGCAGCAGAGCCTCACCTATCCTGGTGGAAACAGTGAGCACACAGCATTTCCAGAATTCAAACCCCAGAAAATGAGTACCACAACTTTAATACAGGGTGATGGTAAGAATTAAGTTATGTCAGATACAATCTACATGAAAGGACATAGCACAGAGATGAGCACAAAGAAAATGTTCAATAAATGCTTGTTGAATGAAAGAATTATTTTTCTGAGGGTCAGGATTGAAACCTCCTAAAGAATACATAGTGGTAGACCCTGACACTAGGTAGTGCTTCCTCTGTGTCAAGTATATTTCTATGGGCTTCGTACATACGGACTCACTGATTTCTCACAATAACCTATGAGATAGCTACTGTAAATATCCACAATTTACAGATGCGGAAACTAAGCCATGCAGAAACAACAACAACAACAACAGCAACAACAAAACCATAAAAAAAAAAAAAACAAAAAGAAAATGAACTGAAATCATATAGATGTAAGTAGAAGAGCTGGGTCTCCAACCCAGGCAGTATGACACCAGAGCCTATACTCTTCTTTTTTTTTTTTTTTAATCACTGCTTCAGTCAAGGGAAAAGAGCCTATCTTCTTAACCACTATGATGTAGCCTCTCTGTTGGCAGTTAATTAGGCAAGCACTTTTTTTTTTTTTTTAAAGAGAACTCCAATGATGCGTAATTAGGTATAAAGAAGAACAATATTGGCCGGGCACAGTGGCTCACTCCTGTAGTCCCAGCACGTTGGGAGGCCAAGGCAGGTGGATCACGAGGTCAGGAGTTTGAGACCAGCCTGGTCAACACAGTGAAAACCCGTCTCTATTAAAAATACAAAAAATCAGCCGGGATTGGTGGTGGACGCCTGTAATCCCAGCTACTTGGGAGGCTGAGGCAGGAGAATCGCTTGAACCTGGACGGCGGAGGTTGCAGTGAGCTGAGATCGTGCCATTGTACTCCAGCCTGGGTGACAGTGTGAAACTCCATCTCAAAAAAAAAAAAAAAAAAAAAAAAAAAAGAAAAAGAAAAAGAAAAGAAAAGAAAAACAATATTCACAGATGAATTAACAAAAAGGGAAAAAAATGCAATATTGGGAACATAAGGAAAGATTTATTTTCAGCTTGCTTCAGGCCAGTTACTTCATAATGGTAAGTGAACACACATACATACAAATGTACATACATAGAGGAAAATAGAAAATGAATTGGAGATTGGTGACACTTGAAAGGTAGCTCTAGAATGTACTGTTACGGGATAAAACACATGATAAAAGCACCTGAAATACAAAGCTGAGACCTACCTAATGTTCAAAGGAAACTTTCAGACCTACCTCCACTATGTCCCAGGGACAAGTCTACCTATTATTTCCTCCTGCAGGACTGTTTATGTCAGGGGATCCCTGGGGACCCAGAAGGTAGAGCAGGGCAGAGGTGGCAGCCTTCCACTTCCAGACCTTTCATATGTCCTTGCTGCTGGCCACTACATCAATCCAGGGATGGGCAAGCCAGAGAAAGGAAAGAAGAACTTTCACAAAGCAGTGGCTCTCATGGCAAAGGAAACCACAAAGAACAAGAGGGACATTTATCTCTCTTACCACAAAAGAATTCACACTGCCTGACTGCTAATGATTCTGCTGGCTCAGCCCCATGTCCCAGGTTTGTTCTGCCTTTCTCAGCCTCTGTATCCTTTGTTTTGGGCCAGCCTGGAGCTGATTCTGAGAGATGAAAAGAATGTATCCAGACCTCCATCCCTCGATGAGACTTGAGTTCTATTCTTTCCACACCGGGAGGCCCAGCTACTGATTCTGGACTCTTGTGCCCTCTCTACATGCTTTTTTTCCTGATAACCAGATGGTTAAGCCTATAATCACACAAAATTAGGGGACTACCAGGTCATCCTGATGGCCACTGAAGCAACCTATGCCCCACAACCATGTGTACTCAGTCTATAGGAAGTGGGACCTATTCTGTCGTAGTTATTCAACCTTTGCATTCGGAGTCAGATTGAATGGGTTCAGAGCTCAGCCCTCCCACTGTGATGTTAGACATATTGCTTTCCTTCTCTAAATCTCAATTGTATCATCTGTAGAAGAAGGATAACAAAGATGATAATGATAATTAGTGAGGATGATGATGATGAAAGCTACCTCCTAGGGCTCTTATGAAGATTAGCCAAAGTAAAGCATCTAGCTCAGTGCCTGGCAGGGCAAGTATTTAAGAGCTTAGTTACCTATTATAATCTCAGTTATTTCTAGGTTTTTTTCCGCCTAGCACTTCTCATACCCAGGCCACCTCAGGTTGAGAGACCTTGCTCTGAAATCCAGCGGGTTCCCCTCACTCTTACCAGTTCTCTTTCTCTCAAACGCCTCTGCCTGGCCTGTGTGGGTAGGGGTAGGTTTCCCACCACATTGCAGCTGGTATAGATGAGTGCTGCAGCAGATGCTGTACCTGCCCCATCCACATCCCCTAGGTTCTCTTTGCCATTTTAGTGCACGTGGACTCCCAGTGTGCTTCTATTCCCAAAGGCCAGCAGCTGCAGTAGTATGCTGGTAAATATTTACTAAACACGTCTGGGTGGAGGGAAGGGAGCCCTAATTTGTAATGTTGGCCAATTTCCATGGTGTAGATACTCTCACCATGGCTGATTTCAAGCTATCAATGTGGTCCACTAGATTGCAAAATTCCTAACAATTTAACACCCAGCTTTTCCAAGCCATCACTAACCAACACGAGCACATCAAGGGCATCTGTGTCTTTTGCCAAAAGGCTGCATCTAAGCTAATAGATCTGCTTTGTGTGTACCTGTGAAGTACAGAAGCATCTGACAATTTGTGCCCCTGCCTGCCCGCTATCCCAGCAGTCTTTCACCAAGGACTTGTGGGTCCAGAGGTGGAAATATTCAAGTTGCCTTGCCCCAAAGGGGCCAGCACTGAAGTGCAAATCACATCATTCCCAGTCTCCATGGAAGATGAGGCCAAAGTTATGTCAATGGGACTTTGCTTGAGATGACACCCTTGCTTAGTCTCCCTCTTGCCAAACTTAGTTCCCACTTCCCTATACGTCTTTCCTAGCAACCTAATACCTCGCTTTCACCCAAATTTTCATCCCAGGGCCTTCTTCTGGGGAACCACACTCAAGGCAGCACTGAAGGGTTTGCATTCTAAAGCTGGACAGACCTGTGCTCAAATCTTGATTCTGACACAAGCTGGTGGACTGGGGAAAGTTACTGAAACGCTCTGAGCCTCCATGTCTCCAAGTCCTTTGCCCCAGTGTCTCCACTTTCGGGGAGGAAGAGCCACTGAGTGCACAGGTGTGGTGAAGCGAGCTATAATGATGATGGCAGACTAGATTAATCGTCCTTGGTAAATGCTATCAAGCAGCCTCCACCTAGACCCTTACAAACACCAGACATATTGGGTCCAGTGGTACCAACTTAATATATCCTTTCTAAGCAGAGAATCCCAAACTTGGAAAGTTTATGTACAAAGATAACCAGTTGAGCCCAGTGCTTTGTATATAATTGACATATAATACATTTTAATTAGTTGATAAGTCAAGGTATTATTTATCATTTAAAAAACTGGAAAGCACCTTGATTTCAGTGAGTAAACACAAAGGAAGAGCTAAATATTCTGGGGTTGACTTGTGTTAAAAAGTTATGCATTGTTAAAAATTAGGTTTGTAAAAAATTATAAAACAATATAAAAGGGTTTATGAAGTATAGTCAAATTTTTATTTATGCTAAAGTCATAACTTAATTTTTAAAAAATATACACATAAAAATTGGAAATATTGGGCCAGGAGTGGTGGCTCACACCTGTAATCCTAGCACTTTGGGAGGCCAAGGCGGGCGGATTGCCTGAGCTCAGTAGTTCAAGACCTGCCTGGCAATGTGGTGAAACCCCATCTCTACTAAAACACAAAACATCAGCTGGGCATGGCAGCATGCACTTTTAGTCTCAGCTACTCAGGAGGCTGAAGCAGGAGAATTGCTTGAACTTGGGAGGTGGAGGTTGCAGTGAGTCGAGATCACGCCACTGCACTCCAGCTTGGGCAACAGAGTGAGACCCTGTCTCCAAAAAAAAAAAAAAAAAAAAACAGGAAACATAGAAAATAAATGTGCCACAATAATACTGAACTAAAATATGTATCTCTAAACAGAAGAATATTATGCAGTAATTGAAAATCGACTGCTTAAAAATCATGAAATGACATCTGTCTACGGATGTCAATATAACTCTAAGCATAATGATTGAATATGTAACTATATAGATTAAACTTGTTATGATTTTTAAGCAGGATAGTGAATATATGATTTTTGATGAGTCAAACTATAAAAAAACTAAACCAACAACTTCAAAATGTATGCATAAAGGAAAAGACTAAATAACTAAACTGTTAAGAACAATTATAATTGGAGTGCAAACTTCGAGCCATTTTCTTCCTTTTCCTTTTTTATGTTCCAAATTTTCTCTAATTAAGGAGAATTACTTTTATAATAAACAGAATTTTTGATTGGTTGGGTAACAACAGCGCAATGTGCACAAACACACACATATACATACACACACAAAGACGAAATAAGAAAAGCAAGGGAGAACATTTCTATTCGAACACTATTCTCTAACACTTTCCAAATTTGTTTTCTAATAAGGCCAAATCACAGCCATGTTCTGTGTAGTTACCAGCCTGAGCTAACTAAATAATCTGACCCAAAAGAGAACTTCCCAAGCCATAGACAGTTGTGCTTCAGCTGACATCTAGCTCTGGCAAAATTAGCTGGGGACAGCAGCTAGGTGGTACAGTATGCAATTCAAGAACAGGAAAATCTAGAACTCTGTGCTTATTGAACATCTAATTCAGTTACCTTTGTCTGTGCTGTGTGCACCATGCATTCATGGGCTCGTGAATCTCACCATTGAAATCAAATTTCCTCTCTGACTTATGCTGTCACATTTCATAGGTTTAAGTCCATAGTTTCCAATTGAATTTTGCTTTTTAGATGCAATGCATTCAGGTAAATGTGTTCTTGCTGATGCATTAGAAAAGCCAGGTCAATTGAAATGCATTGATTCACCACCTGGTGGGTACATGTCTTTCTGTGAATAATTTGTCATTTACAAGCATAAAGGAAAATCTAGGGCATCATGGAATTGCTCCTCTCCTCCTCCATCAATTCGTGTCATAAGAAAACCAACATTCATCCTGGGTAATATTCATTCACTTACATGTATGGTGGCATCAGGAGACATAAATGTCAATGGCCACTAATGTCCTCTTCAATGTTACCATTCTCCAGAATTGGAGGTTCAACTTGGCCTCCATAAAGAGACAGGTATCAGCCTTTATTTCTTCTTCTTCCCTGATGCTCAGGGCATGATGCTTTTTTAATACCCCATTTTCTAACACAGGAGGATACAGTATATAAAACCTGCCATCTGGCTCTTTCTTTTTTTGATGAAGCCATTTACATTTTCTTAGTATAATTAGTATTGCACTGTGACTTGTCAATATTCTTCTGCCATGGCATCAAATAACAGTTTAAGTATACCTGCAACTTTGATGATTTATTTGTTGCAGCATGCTTTCAAGCACTAGTGAGGGATAATTACCAGGGAGATTATTATATGGTGTTGGGTTAATTAAATATGATAAAGCCATTTGCCTGTGACATGATGGGTCTGTTTCGATCTAAATGATATAAAATGGTTAGACTCATCGAAGGCAACATCGTGACCTCACAGAAGATTATACCTAACCAAAATAGAATCCTGCTAATGATGTTTCAGAATTTGATGTTCTATCTCAATCTTGCTAGCTGTCTTTTTAATCAGAGAGATGCCATTACAATGATTATTCTTGAACATTTGTGCCCAGCCCTCATGAGAAAGCAAGAGACCTGCTAACTAACTCGAAATGTTTGCAAAATACAAAACATTAAGGGTGTGAAAGGGAGCCTGTGGACACAGGATTGCTTCTGATCTTCTTTGCTAGGCTGAATCAGAGGCAGTCTTAACTGAGGATGGTCTGCTGGGCTAGAGAGCGAAGAAACAATAAGAGCTCAGAGCCTGATGTTCAGTGGCTGCTCAACAATATCCGTCATCCAATGGAAATGTTGCTGAGCTGTAAACAGACCTAAGCACTAGGCTGGATGGTCCTGAAACCCAGCTCTCCTAACCTGCACCAAAGATTGTGAGATAGGAATGAAGATTTCTGTTTTGATTCCAGAGTGGCAAGAACAGAGATCAAGGCTATACTATATTTTTGAAGACATGAAAAGCACCTTATAGTGGGATGCTACCATTCTGTGGTAGTAAAATGGCAATAAAATGAACACAGTCCTTATTGCCTAACCTCTATTTCCTTGGGAAGGCCAAGTTGACAGACACAAATTCTGCAAAGGCTGTAGTGGCTAAAATGATCAATTCAGTCCAAACTGCAATAAGCCCAGTCCCAAAATATCAATGAAACTATTGCTAGAACGATTGGCCAGGTGAGAGGCATCATTTTCCACTAGCAAGTTTCTATCAGTGCCTTGTACAATCAGGCCACTGCAGGGAACAGAATAAACAAACACCTTATGAAACTTTAGTCCTGTCAATAGTAAGACATCAACTTGCAATTTTGTTGAGAAAATTCGGCATATGTTGCATGCCTGTGTAGCATTCCCCCTAGCCACAAGGAACGTCTCTCGTGACTTCATGTTTAGGCTTCTTCCACATGAGCGCAATCACTCCTGAGAGTTTCCTTCCCTTCTTCACCTCCTCCTTCTTGAACCTTTAGCCTCAACCTAAGGCACACCCATGACTCAGGGATGGTCCCCTTGGCTCTTTCCCCATCACTCCTCACTCTCTGTTTCTCTTTGGGGCCTTGCAATTGTCACTCTAGATCCACTCCTCTTGGCTCTTAGGGTGAAGAGTACCTTTAGTCTAGCCCCTCCCTGGAAAGCTAAGCAAGCACATGGATCCTCAGTGCCAGTCCTCCTGCCTTACTCTTCCTTAGTTTATGACCAGGAGCTGATCACTGATGACAACATCAACAGTTAATGGGATGGCAATCCAGTGTCCAAAGAAGAGAGAGCTCAGGAAGAAACCCAAGGGAGTCAACGCAGACTTTGGAAAAGTTTGGGATTGGAGCTGATCCCCAGAGGAAGGGCAGAATATGAACATACAGAAACCAGGGAGTGGTGGAAAGAAAGAATGAGCAAAAGCACTATGCTGGGGAAGTTAAAGGGGGCAAGGACCAGGAGAACACAGTGTGCTTGGCACAGGGAATTTAAATCTGGCATCAGGGTGAGTTAGACTTCTATAAACACAAAAATACTTGTTTTTACCAATTCAGAAAGCACATTGGTGCAACAACATGGAAGGATGCTGAAAACATCATGTTGAGTGGGGGGAACCTTACATAAAAGAGCATGTGCTGCATGATTCTATTTATACCGAGTTCCAGAGCAGATAAAACTAATCCAAGATAGAAAACAATCAGAGGAATGGTTACTTCTGCTGTGGTAGGAGTCAGAATTGACTGGGAAGAGGCTTGAGGGAACTTTCTGGAGTAATTGTGCATTTTGGCAATGCTTTGGGTTACATAGATGTGTGTATTTGTTAAAACTCAGAATACACACTTAAGATTTATGATGTGTAAATTTTACATCAAAAGAGAAACAATGTGAAAGCAAATATTGAACTTTACTGAATAATATGAATGCTGAAGTATTTAGAGAGAAAACATTTCTACAATTTATTGTGAAATGTGTCCAACCGAAAACATGAGGTAGATTAGTAGATGGATGGGAGATGCACAGAAGGAAAGATAGGTGGTAAAATGAGTGGATTAAATGGTGATGTTAGAATCTAGGTGGTGGGTACACAGGTGCTCACTGCAAAATTCAACTTTTCTGTACATTTAAAAATTTTTATAATAAAATATTATTTCTAAAAATGTATTTAGGGTACAAATAGATCTTCAGTATAAGGTCAATATTGTATGTTATAGTATATTTTACATTATATAGTCAAAGGACATCTCTTATTTTGCACTGAGGAATGCTGAGAAGAAAGCAATTTGGAGGGAATTTAATGAGATATATGTATTAGAATAATGATATACAGGAATATATTGGATGATGAGATATAGTAAAGACAAAAACAATGAAGGCTACTATTATTATATAGGGTGGCCACTGCCTCTGTGTGAAGCATTAGGCCGTATCCCATTTAGTCCTTACAAGAGCCTCAGGAGAGAGATGATAAAGCTCAACAGATTAACTGTTTTGGTCCAAGCTAACCAGGCAGAAAGGTGTACTGGCAGAATCAGTGTTCAAACCCAGGTCCGACTGATCCAGAATCCATGTGGCATCTTTGCACTTTGTCACAATACTCTACAGTTATCCTTGGCAAGGTAGAATATTCCCCAGCCTCAGATCACACCTCCATTTTCTTCAGTGTTCAGGCGAGAGTTTCAATCGTTCAGAAACAGTTTGGACCTGGTGTTAAATATATCAGCTTTGGATTTACGGGTTTTGCAAATTATTCTCAATGCATCTTGACCTAAATTCTACACATTTTCCTTGACTTAAAAAAGAAGTTACGCTAGACATCTCACGTCGCATAAGACTTTTTAGCAGAAGCCTAAAGAAGACTCCGGCCTTATTTCAGAAGAGTGATTTTCATGGTGGGCTTTTAGAAACAGACGTGAGATGGTGAGGAAAATATGTTGGGGGCAGTCAGCTCTTGGGGCACCTGAATTCCTAAGCTTCGTACTAAGAAATCTCTCCAGAATATACAGAGTTGCTGTAGATTTCTCTATGAAGCTTGGACTTTGGGGTAGCACAGACGTGCATTCTGAACTCACATAACTATGAGAGATGATTTTATGAGAAGTGATTTAACTCCTGTGAGAATCTGTCTTCTCATATAATGGGGATAATTCCATGTAATTCGCAAGCCATTACAAGAAGAAACCAATGTCCAAGAACTCATAGGGTCTGGTCCTGTGTAGACGCTCAATGCAATTTTATTTTCTTCCCACTGTCTTCCCCGGGCCACAGGAAGACATGACACTCAGAGAGTTAGACCGTGAAATACTCTTCAGAGGTATGTTTAACACCGAAAATTAGCAATTATGCCTCCCTTAGAATGCTTTTCCATTGAGAAGCTTATAGTCTAAAAAATCATACACTTACAAAGGCAATTATTCTCTTTTATGCCACATGATTTTCTCATAATAAATACCCATTCACAATGTAGATTCCCCATCGATAGCAGGATCATCAATGCCAGCCCTGGGAAGGCTCACGGGGTGGTCGGTGGGGAGCTGTCAGTGGGTTTTCATTGGAAACAATGCAGTCTATGATTTTGACAGTTAAAATAGAAGGAGTAGGGAATCAATTTCCATTTAAGACTTTTAGAGCTGGGCACTCAATGGAAACTTGTTGAATTGAGCTAACGATGAGAGGGCTTTGCACCAGATGCATAACAGCAATATCTTTACAAGGAAACCCTTAATGTTCTAGAAGGGCTAATAGTCTTGGTAATTGGAGCTTCAAGAGGTATTTAGCTGGCAGAATTCTGAAATGCACTGTGAATCAAACAACCCAAATACTCACCTCTTTAAAAAGTAAAAGAATAAACAATATTCAGTTTGTTCTGACACATCCATAAACCACATGGAGGTAAGGGGTTTCCACAAATAAATGAATGATTTAAGAATGAATGAAAGCAGTGCACTTTGGGAGGCCAAGGCGAGCAGATCGCCTGAGGTCAGGAGTTCAAGACCAGCGTGGCCAACATGGTGAAACCCTGTTTCTACTAAAAATGTAAAAAATTAGCTGGGCATGGTGGCACACGTCTGTAGTCCCAGCTGCTTGGGAGGCTGAGGCAGAAGAATTGCTTGAACCTGGGAGGCAAAGGTTGCAGTGAGCCAAGATCACAACATTGCACTCCAGCCTGGATGACTCGGTCTCAAAAAAAAAAAAAAAAAAGAATGAATGAAATGAATGAAGATGAAGGGAGTCTGTGAGTGTGGTTCCACATCACAAGATAAAGATAAAGGGACACAAACCAGCAAACAAAATTACCTCCCCAATTTGTGTCTTTCATTCATTATTTGACACACAATTATTCATGTCCTTCATGTATTATTCAACACACCTTTATTGAGCACCTACTATGTACTAGGCATCATGCCTTCACTATGTTCTCAAAATACGTCTGTAGAATACATGAAGACAAATTATACCTCATATTTTTATTTTTTATTTTTTGTTTTTATTTTTTGAGAGGGAGTCTCGCTCTGTCACCCAGGCTGGAGTGCAGCGGTGTGATCTCGGCTCACTGCAACCTCCACCTCCTGGATTCACGCCATTCTCCTGCCTCAGCCTCCTGAGTAGCTGGGACTACAGGCGCCCCCCACCACGCTCAGCTAATTTTTTGTACTTTTAGTAGAGACGGGGTTTCACTGTGTTAGCCAGGATGGTCTCAATCTCCTGACCTTGTGATCCACCCGCCTCAGCCTCCCAAAGTGCTGGGATGACAGGCGTGAGCCACCGTGCCCGGCCTATACCTCATATTTTAAAATCCCACTAAGGCTATATATTAGATCTCAAAATGCCTGCTCTGCTATCACATCTATCTGCCTCCCTCCCAACCCCGGGTTAAACCTCTTCCCTCTTCTGAACATAGATTTGAGACTTCCCTTTTCATTTCTAGTTTTATTTCACTAAGAGCTGAAAGAATCCTCCTCAGAGGGTAGAGAAGGAGAAGAACCTAAATGGACGAATCAGAATCCTTTGTAGTAGGTAAATGGCAAGACCATGGTCTTGGAAACCAAACAATCAGCTGCTGAATTCAGTGTCTAGATCCCCCAGTTCTGAGCTGCATGACAATGCAAAAGTTGCAGTCACGCTTAGCCTGTGTACTTGTCTGTAAATGAGGAATACATATTCTAACAACAACAGCAATAATAATACAAATAACACCTACTTTGTAGCTTTTGGTGAGAATAACATGTGAAAAGGAACAAGCCAGGTCTATGGTCTGGGCAGTAATAAAAGGTTGCTACATTAGCACATCCTAAAACCAGCAGAGTTTGGAATGCGAGACGCAACCAATCCTTGTCACTCTACCCCTTTCCTTTTCAAATCCAGGGCTGGCCAGGTACAGCGGCTCACACCTGTAATCCCAGCACTTTGGGAGGCCAAGGCAGACAGACTGCTTGAGCCCAGGAGTTCAAGACCAGCTTGGACAACATGGCAAAGCCCTATCTGCAAAAAATTAGCTGGGCATGGTGGTGTGCACCTATAGTCCCAGCTACTAGGGAGGCTGAGGGGGGAGGATCACCTGAGCCTGGGCAGCGGAGACTGCAGTGAACTGTGATTGCACCACTGCACTCCAGCCTGGGTGATAGAGTGAGACCCTGTCTCAAAAAAATCGTAAGTAATAAAAATAAAAATAAAATCCAGAGGCTCATTATATGTCTATTGAAAAGACAGACATCAACTCATGTATTCATCGTTGTTGTTTTCAATAAATAATTATTATTAGTCAAATATATGCAGACACTGCATGTTTAACTAAATATTATGTTTTGACTGAAACTGTTGGCCAGTGGCTCTCATCTCCATGTGAACCTTTTTATTTTTTTCTTTCATTCAGCAAATAGTTGTTGAGTGTTCACTATGTCACAGGTGCTCTCCCAGGGTCAGGGATAAAACAGGGACCTGGACAAGCAGAGAGACTGTATTCATGGAGTGTGCATTCCGGAGGAAGAGGTGGAAAATAAGTGACTTTTAGATGATTTACCGTGTCAGGAAATAAGTACTGTGAAGAAATAGCGAAGCAAGATAAAGGGACAGAGAGTGACAGGAGACAGGAAGGATGTTGATTTACGTAGGGTGACCTGTGTGAAAAGAGGATGCTTAAGTAAAGATCCTAATTGAAAGAAAGAGCAAGCCTTACAGACACTGGGGGGAGCATGTCAAGCAGCAAGAGCAGCACATACAAAGGTCCTGGGGTGCGCGGACGCCTGGTGTGTTCTGGGGCTGGTGCAGCCAGAGCTCCATATTCATGTGCTTACATAAAATCTATAAATGTCAAGGTACTGCTGGTTATTTTTTCACACAGTAGCACCAGGAATGTCCTGTTTTTTACTTGCAATCTTACTGCAGTTCATATACCTCCCGGAGAACACAGGAGATAATTATCTTTCCTAAAAAACATCATTAATCCACTTTCATCACTCCACAATAATGGCTATTAATGAAGAGTGCCCACTCAAACCACCCCTGGCATCCCAAAGCATGAGAACCTGCTGATTAGAAAGACATCTCTAAACAGATGCAAAGAAAGCAGAACTCTTCTCTTCCTCTTTCTCCAACACAGCAGGCCTTTGCTTTTGGCACCCGAGTTTTGCTCAAGGCATTCCAGGGAGCCCCTCCAGGAAGTCCAGCATGCCCACTGTTTGGCCAGGGGATTTTAATGAACAGACATGGAAGCAGTGACACAGCCAGGAACATGACCTTCACCAAGCAGACCAAGATGGGGAGAACTGCAGATCAAAGAAGCAAAGTGGAGAGTCTGGCTTCTAATTAGCAGAAAGTTAAAGTCATTTTGAATCATTAGAATTACTGACTTAGGGGTTTATTAAATAACATCCTCTCACATATATTTTCTATTAATACTCTGTGGTAGCTCCCGTTAGCTTCAGCTCTTGAGAACTTTGTGCATTAAGAGATAATATTTTAGAAAATCACAGGTATATTTTGTGCCAAGAAGTACAAGTTTGAATAATTTTCTTTTTATGAATACTAGATAACAATTTAGAAGTAATCAATTCTAATGGCACAGAACTCTTAAAATCCTGGGCATCAAATCATCACGGGAACAGAAAGAGAACCTTAGTTATCATTACATTCAACCTCTTCATTTCATCTTAGAGAACAGAGAGTAGCGGGGTGAAGTCCGACGTGCAGGTCACTTGAGGGAAACGAAGGGGACTGCAGCCAACAGTCCAAGGTACTCTCTCTCCTGCCCAGCTGCTTCCTTTCTAGCCTCTGATTTGTGGTTTCACTTTCCAGCTCCACTTGACACACTCTGTAAAAAATTCAGCAAGCCTTTCAAGTGCTTAAATTGCCATTTCTTTGTCTTTTAGCTTTTGTGCCTTTAATGCATATCTCACCTCTGAAAACTCAGGGTAAACAGAAACCATTTTTCTTATTATCTAAAGTTATTATATTTTGATATTTTTCCTACTAGGATGTGTGTGTGTGTGTGTATAAAATCATAAGTCGCGAGAAAAAAATCTTTTAGACATCACTTCAAATTTCACAGCTTTGAATCATTCTCATTTTTACCCCTCAAAAATATGTCACATTCTCCTCATCACAATGCAACTTGGAAAAACACTAACTTAAACGAATGGAAGTTGTTGAGATATGAAACAAGTGTAAAATATTTTTTGGAACTTTATGTGACTTTTAATCGTATCTAAATCACAATTCTACAAACTCCCAGTTAATTGTTGCCTTCCCTTGGCCTTGTTCAGCATATTCATGATGCAATGCCATGTGATGAAACCAACTGATCCCAAATAATTGATTGAGAAGTAGCCTTCTGAGGCGGAAAGAACATAAAACTAAGTTTAGAGAGCACTGACTCTGAACGTCAGAAGTTGGCTGGCTGCCCCAAACTCTGTGACTAAATGTTCTCATCTGAGGAATGAAAAATAAATAGTATTTATCCTATTGGTTGTGACATGATTTGGGTATTTGTCCCCTCCAAATCTCATGTGTTGAAATGTGCCAGGCGCAGCGGGTCGTGCCTGTAATCCCAGCACCTTGGGAAGCTGAGGAGGGCGGATCACTTAAGGTCAGGAGTTCAAGACCAGCCTGGCCAATATGGTGAAACCCTGTCAAAAACACAAAAATTGGCCAGGTGTGGTGGCACATGCCTGTAATCCCAGCTACTTGGGAGGCTGAGGCAGGAGATTCACTTGAACCTGGAAGGCAGAGGCTGCAGTGAGCTAAGATCGTGCCACTGCACTCCAGCCTGGGTGACAGAGTGAGACTCCAAAAAAAAAAAAAAAAAAAAGAAATGTGATCCCCAGTTCCCCAGTGTTGGAGGGAGAGGCTGGTGGGAGGTATTTGGCTTATGGGGGTGGATCCCTCCTGAATGGCTTCCTGCCCCTGCCGTCCTTACGATCATGAGTGAGTTCTCTGTCTATTAGTTACTACAAGATCTGATTGTTGAAAAGGGCCTGGCACTTTCTCCTCTGTCTTGCTTTGTCTCTCACCATGTGACATGCCTGCTCCCCCTTCACTTTACACCATGATTGTCAACTGCCTGAGGCCCTCACCAGAAACAGATGCTGGCACCATGCTTCTTGTACAGCCTGCAGAACAGTGAACCAAATAAACTTCGTTTTTGTAAAAATTACCCAACCTCAGGTATTCCTTTAGAGCAACACGAAATGGACGATTACAGGTTGCTATAAGAGTCATATGGAAGTAACTTATGATTCCTCTTGTATGATTCCTAGTATGCAGTATAGATACTCAATAAATACCATATAACTGGTACATTTTTGTAAATGGGGTCCAAACTATGAATCATTTAAAGTAAAGGGTTGTAATGCCATAATATTAATAAAAGTACAAAACTTTTCACTTGGTCTCTACTCATAAAATCGTAAGATAAACAATGGTGAATCTTACACTAGATGCAAATGACAGTATATCAAGTGACCATGATGTGGCCACTTCCTAAGCCAAATGCCTCTTCCCACCTTCCAGCAAAAAGATAAGAATTCATCTCACCCCCTTTTTGACAACAGGCTAATTGTATTTTTGCGGGGGTGGTACTATGTTCCTTCTACCCCCTCAGTAAGTACCCGCAAAGAGCCAGGTGCTTATGTTTAACTGGCACAGATGTGCCTATGTGTGGAACGGCCCTGAAATACGTGTTCTAGAAAATATTTGTGTTCCAGAAAAACTCTATGCTTAGGAAAATTGTGCAATAACATCATAAGGATTTTGGAAAAGACAAGATTAGAGTAGAACACTCCAGATCTTTGCAACTTTGTAATTACCTAATTATTGCAAATAATAATTATAATCAAAATTTTTAAAACTGGCATGTTTGAGAAGACATAAATTCTTAATAAATGAAAACTTACAGTAAACATGAGGCTTTCCCTTTAAAAAACGTGGATTGGTGCTTGGTAGAAGGGTTATAAGGAAAGGTTGAGTCTGCTGAATTATGGAAACAGGCGCAGTGCATCAGGATCGGGGAGAATTACGCAATAAGCACTTCTAAAAGAGAGGATTTGGCAAGTGAGTCAAGAGGCAGAACCTATTTGAATTGTATAGACCATTCTCTGTTCTTCTGAGGCGTGCTGCATTCAGTCATGTTAGTATACATTCCTTTAATTGCTGCTTCTTGCTAAGGCAAAATATCAGTTTTCTATGAAATACTGCATATGGAATAAAGTCATTTTTATGTTATATTATACATATATATGTATATACATATGTATATTATATTCATGTTATACATGTATATGTTACTACATATTAATATATATTCCCCTATTTAACCAATTACCTATGAGTTTTTGCCTTATAGAAATATTCAGTATATTAGAAACAGACTTTATTTAGACGAAGACCATAATGCATTGGTCCCTATACTGATAGCTCCTGATCTTCCCTAAAATGGGTGTAGTATTTTATTGTCTTAGTTTGGATAATCCCAAAAGCAAAGCCTGAGGCAAGGATTTTGGGGCAGATAATATATTTGGGAAGCACAAGGGAGGAAGTGTGAAAAATGAGGCAGAGAAGGGTGATACACAAATAAAGTTGATATTAAAAATCAGGTTTCTGCTCACTCCCAATGGGGACGCTCTAAGGAGCCGTGCATAACCTGACTCCGAATTGTCTCACAGGAAGCCGGGGCTTTTATCGACTGACTCTCAACAGTTGGGAGAGATCCCAGGGAGCCAGCTTCCCCACATTTACAGGACTGACTGACTTGCTGCTTAATAAGTCTCCAGTGCTGAGAAAGCCCTTAGGCAGAGAAGAAGGATAGTGGCTGCAGACTGTCTACCTCGACTAGGTGAACTTAGGTGGACCAAAGGACTAGCAGAAAGAGAATTATGGTAGTTGTTATGTGTATTTAAGAAAAGACTGTTAGAGGCTTCAGAAATTTACATGAGACTAAATTAACTGGGAAAAACTGAAGTGTGCTAACTCAAACTATGGTTACATACCAGGCTGCCATGCTTAAATTTCAATGATTAGTAAATGTTCATTGGGCTAATCATGGCCCCATCCTCTGATAAAATAGAAGCAGCCCAATGCCTGTTACACCCATATCCCATTGAGAAGAAAGTGCCTACATTTACTACTCCTCTGGAGGAAGAAGCCCTTCGTGGTTCCTTAAGTATAGGAGGCCATGTTCTGTGCCACGTGACCTCTCCTCTAGAGGCTGCTGATTGGTTCACTGGGAACATGTGACCTAAGAGCTCCCATCTATAGGCTGTCTAATGCACATCTCCGCCCAATCAGCTTCTCCCTCAGAAACTTGAAGTGGTGGGAGTCAGAAGACTGCTCAGCTGGAAAGAGACACTCAAGGAAATGGGGAAACAAAGCAAACAGGGGGTATCAATAGTCTCCTGGGCCAAGGTGGTGACACAGAAACCCAATCACTAGAGCTGGTACTTTAACTTTCCCTCCAGTTCCTCAATCAACTTCCCATTTCCAGGAGACCTGGGTGTCCAGCTGTTGCAAGTTTTCTGAGATTCTCATCACCCTTACTTCTCAATTTCATGTTACTTCAACATAGCCTGTGTCCCTTTTTTTCTCATAGCTCAAAGAACCAAATTATAGTTAGAAATACCAGATGAGTATTGCCCATTCCTCAGTTTTGACCAGGTCTTTTCCCACTTGGTCCAAGGAAAATGTCCCTTGGAGACTACATATTCAATGCTGGGGGCTTGGCACTCACCGGTCATCAACAAAGATGACACTATCTGCAACTAATCTGAAAGGTAAAGCCATTACCTTTGCATTCACACATTTGCCAGAGAGATTTCTAGTCCCAAAATAGATTGATAGGGACATTTTTAGAAGCTATGGCAGCCGGGCGCAGTGGCTCACGCCTGTAATCCCAGCACTTTGGGAGGCCAAGGCGGGCGGATCACGAGGTGAAGAGATCAAGACCATCCTGTCCAACGTGGCGAAACCCTGTCTCTACTGAAAATAGAAAAATTAGCTGGGCTAGCTGGTCGTGGTGGCACATGCCTGTAGTCCCAACTACTTGGGAAGCTGAGGCAGAAGAATCGCTTGAATCCGGGAGGCAGAGGTTGCAGTGAGCTGAGATCGAGGCACTACGCTCCAGCCTGGAGACAGCAAGACTCTGTCTCAAAAAACAAAACAAACAAACAAACAAAAAAAACTGCGGCATTATTACCAAAGCTTGCATTTCCAAGCTGCAATAGTCAAACTGGCTTCTACCCGATCAGTTACCTAAAACTGAGCTTTAAACCAAAAGCTAAATTGTTCCGGAAGCCCTCTGGGCAGAGCAACTATCTCTTGCAATTAAATGTTGACATAATTCTTTCAGAGCCACAGCTTTGCTTTTGCTCCAAGGCTTCCTCCCAGGCATGTGAGAGCTGCCCTAGCCCCAGGTAAAGCAATCTTTCAAAACCTGTAAGCTCAAGGCAAGGGTCTTTGGACTTGGGGGTTTTGGTAAGAAGTTCAAATATCAAGAAAATTGTTCAGATGCAAATGAAGCTATTGTGGTCACTCATTCAAGTATCTTCAAAGTGCCTACATCAAGCCAAACCTGAGCAAGGATCCAGGGGCATGGAAAGGTGGTGAAAAGTGGTCCTTGCCTTAGAGGAGTCTGCAGCAAGAGACAGACAGGAGAGGAGATATGATACAATACAGCATGGAGGTACTGTGACCACCGTAAGAACTAAGAGTTGTCTGGAAGTGAGGACTGGAGGTGAGAGTGATGGAGGAGCATGAGTGTCCCCATGGATCCTGATGGGCGAGTAAGAGCTTGCCAGGCAAAGAAAGAGGAAAATGAAAGGTCAGTCATCAACAAAGATAATGTGTCAGCCACTGATACAGATGAGGATGTAGTAAAGGACAAAAGAAGACCCAAATCCTGGCCCTCACAGAGCTTATAAGAATAAAATAATATAAATTAGTGGAAAGTGCTTTAATAATGACAAGGTGATAGTCATGCATTGGTGACAGTCTGTCTCTCTGATCATCAATTTTTAGTTCTAAGAGGAGCTCATAACAGCATAATCTTCCAAGAATGCTCTCAGGTACTGCTTATATACAGCTTGGTCCTCCTCATTCTGTTTCCTTCTCAGGGGGGAAAAAACAATACTAACGGGGAAGGGGAAATGCTCATAGTAGCTAATACTCTAATTCTCACTGACCTGTTACTCCCTGCTTGACACCATGCTAACACATAACAAGCATAGCCTCATTTAATGTTCCCACTGTCCCATAATCTCCATTTTGCCCAACAGGAAACTAAGGCTGAAAGAGACTGAGAAACTTCGGCAAGGAACTGCTATACTAACAGCTAGTCACCCTAGATTGCCAGGCAGGTTAAAGGAGCGGCTTGCACATGAGAAGGATTTAACACAGTTCCTGGTTTGCAGTAAGTGATCCACAAATGGTGGTTATTATTATTATTACTACTATGATCATTCCTATAGCAGTCCAGACTAATGACTCATAACTTCTTCCCCTATCAGAAGGATATCACTTTTCACTTGGGAGCATGAGACCTTTTCCTCTTTCCCCGAATGTTTTATTCCGTATCTAATTTACAGACTGTACTTTTTTGCTTAGCCAAGAACCTGTCAGTTAGGTAACCCTAGCAACAAATAGAAATATGCAACTTTTTACAAGCTACTTCCTCAAAAAATCTTTCCATGATAGAGTTTATACATTGAACATTTTAAATACTGAACACTAAACTTGTGGATGCATAGTTAAACTTCAAAACACCACTTGCTTTACTGCCTCCCAGCCCCTACTCAAGTATTTCACACCTCCTAGAATGCTCTGCAATTTCTTTTCTGCCTAAGGCAGAAGCAATCCAACATGTAAAGGCTTCCTGGCCCCTCTCTGAGCTCCAAATATAATTTATATCACTCTCTTCATAGTTTCTTGATTGTGTTCATCTTACTACCACCATTTTGACATGCTGAATATTTAACAAGGCACATAACCAAAACAAATGCCTAAATCCCCAGTAAGGCCAAAGAATGCACGTACCACCTAGTGGTCAATCCCACCACAATGGATTCTAGTTTAGTTCTTTTGGTTTGGTTCAGTTTTGCTCACAGAACTTGAAGTCAGTGATTTTATTAGTTTTAATTATCAGTAAACGTCACTTGAAAGAATAAATGAATGAATACACAAAGAATGGACTGAATAAATGAACAGATGATAGACCAGAATGAGAACGTGGGAATAAGGAAATTGAAGAGAGAAAGCTACAATGTAAGTTTTAAAAGATTTCAGAGAATTGGGGATACTTCATCAGAAATTACCAATTTGACAAAATATGGTTACAAGAAAAGCTATTATTTGAACAAGATTACCTCCTTAGAGATTTCAGCTTCATCCTCCGGTGCACTCCCTTTTCTAATCTTCCCAAACACAACTTGCTTAAGCAGTTTCCTTTGTTATTTCCTGGTTTTCCCTCAGTGCAATCACTGCCATAGAACTAGAGGATCAGAAAGGAAGACTCAGAAATGCTCGGTCCCCATGAGCCATCATTTGGGACAGAATGCACATCTCACTTAGGCCTTAAGGTGAGGCTCAAGCAGCAGAGAAAAGGGGAAAGATGGGTTAGGGCTGCAGGCGCTGGCTAATTGTCTATACAGTCCCTAGATGGACTGGCTGGATTTAGACAAAGAGAACACTGCATATATTTTATCAGGTCGACCCATGCCAATGTGTGTACATGCTTGTGTATGCATAGGGATGTATGTATATACACACACATACACATATGCATACTTCTGATGAATTTGTTTCCCATGGTAATAGTAATGAGAACTTTGAAACGACAGCACTGGCTTGAGTTTCTCCTTAACAAACACGATTGCTCTCACAAAATGTCAGGTCAATTATAGAAACCCAATAATGAACCAAAAATACCTTCCTGTGCACTCTTGGCTCATGAAGTACCCACTGACTGTGACAAGCACTAGTTAAGGTTTGGATTTTTTTTGTATTATTAATAAAATGATGCAAATGAAATGAGTTGCCTTTCAGAGATCATTATCAAAAGTCTAGATAGCAAAGTTCTGTCAAGCTGTTTTGCATTTTGCCACATAATCATCACAACAAAAGGTAGAGCTGCTTAGAAATCCAAATAAATTAATAGATAGATAAAACTATAATGATATTGATCTAGCAGCCCTGAACAGGCAATGCCCTATCGTCTTCCTTTGTGTAGAAGCTGTGTCTCTGTCTGATAATGCTTAGCAACAGGAAAAGTAAAATGAATGCTTGATGGCAGTTCTCAGGAATCCTAGACAATTCCTATAAACACTGACCCCTTTTCTAGAAAATAGGAAGCATTCCTATTTTCCAACAACTCTCTTTAGGATAAAGGAGCGTTCCAACAACTCTCTTTAGGATAACTTGATTCTCCTCAAGCTCAGACCCTAAAATGAATTCAAAACAATACTTTTCCCTGGTGGCATTCATTTGGTTATTCATTCAACAATCATTTATTCATTTTTTCAACAATGAGTATTAATGCAGTTCCATTTCTATGTAGGAATGATCGCCAAGGAGAAGCATGGAATGTTAAAATTTATGTTTTAGGACCCCGGGGTGGAAACAGACATGAAAAGGTTCTTGTCAGTGCTTAATGCAAATCAAATACGAGGCATTAGAGTTACCGTACACTAAGTTTAATATTGAAGAGCTTCCTGCCCCTGACCCTGCGCAATGAACTACACATGGCAACAGACCGTGCTGTCATCTCCAGCTGCTGTCCCTACACCTTTGTACTTTTCATTCCAGAAGTGTGAGCACTAACTGAAGAATCATGGAATGTTAGACCTAGAGGGTTCCTGAGTGATCATGATCTAATTCATGATTCACAGTGAATCAATGAATCAGTGGATGACCACTTCAGAGAAGAAATAGTTCATGGAATTTTAACATATGATAAGATGAAAGAGAGATGGTCCTTGCTGATGGGAGATGGGGTGCCCAGGACCGGACCAAGGCCTCTTCTCTCTTGATGTTTGCACAGCTTCTGAGGTGGACCCACAGAATCAAGGGCCCCATGG
Source organism: Rhinopithecus roxellana (assembly GCF_007565055.1). Taxonomy (NCBI): domain Eukaryota; kingdom Metazoa; phylum Chordata; class Mammalia; order Primates; family Cercopithecidae; genus Rhinopithecus; species Rhinopithecus roxellana. Next base: position 55,270,468 of record NC_044568.1, read on the forward strand.
AATGTGAAGTAAAACCCATTCATCAAGGTCAAGGCTGTTTATGAGATGGCAAAACTCTGAGATGAGAGAGAATCAGTGACGTGCCCACAGTCAGCAAGCTCATGAAGACCTACAATTTGGCACTAAAATCAAAGTCCATGCCTCTCATTATAGCCCACTTCCATTTGGCTATAAAGAATTTTTTTTATGGAGAATTGTTTTGGATGTCTTGAATTTAAGGTGATGGTGGGCCATGCATGGGGCAATATCTAGGAAGTACTTCAATATACAGGTCTGTAGCTTAGCAGGGGAAATGTACCCATTTCTTAGATTTAGGAGTTGTCATTATAGAGAGGATAAATGATGTGCAAAGACAGGGTAGAAAGCTCCCAGTTAGGGGTTAAGGAGAAAAGCCAGAGAAGAGATGTCTGAAGCGGTAGGAGGAAAATGAAGCCAAGGACAAACAAGCATATTGTTTTTGAGATGAAGTGAGATATGGACTTTGAATTATGCCAAAATAATAAAGAGAGATTGAACTGAGATGCCATCCATGTACTTCTGCCAGTCACTTCCTTCTGTATCACAGCCTGTCTCCTGCTCTCTGCCTTCTTCCCAGAGAGGCTGCTTCCATGGACTCATGGGAGGAATAATGAGTAGGAGTTGACACGTGCTGTTTGTAAGAGGTCACTTTTGAAATTTCATGATTTGTCTAAGCCAGTTAAACACTGATATTATTAAACATTATATGCACTCATGATTCAATAACCTTAAAAGCAAAGACAATGAATACTCAAAATGAATCACTTCTTAACTATTTTACGTATGTATTTGACTGTTTTCTACGTTTTAAGATTATTTGTCTATTATATCTGCATGGCAGAAGTACTACATAATGGGGTACAATAATGGGGTGTGGCTGTTCATCTCTCCCCAATGCCACATTCTATGATATGTCATTGGTAGCTTGAAATCAGCCATGGTGGAGGTATTTATATGATGAAAACAGGCAATGGCCACAGATCAGGGCTTGAACCACAGTGGAAAGAGATGACCCATCTGTCTGGGACCCAGTGGTCTGCCTTTTGGTTCTGGCCCTTTGGAAGGACTGGCTCAATTTCCTGCTCCTGCATCCTCCCAGTAATTCTCTGCTTTTCTTAAGCTTGTTTGAGTAGGTGTTTGTTACTTGCACGTGAATAGCCCACAACTGAGAATTCGACATTTTCAAAGTAAAGTCACATGTTTTAGAGTTAGGACTTGTGTCAGTTTAGACTTGCCTCAACCAATCAAGAAACGTACAGGCATCTGTTCAAAACAAGGCTCTGGACTAAGTCATTTAGGAAATGAAGGATTGCAGAGGAGATTGTTCTAGACACACAGGGTGTGGTGGGTAGGGAAGGGAGAAGAGTCAGCACAAGGCAGTGCACTCAAGCTAAACCAGGGAAAGATTCCTTTCTGCACGCTGCTCTCTATCTGTCATTGGCGGGCTCTTTGAACAGAAGTTGACAGTCTGGAGAAATCCACTATTAGCTCCATTACATTTCCAGTTATTATTCTATTCATTGTTCTTGTACCTCAGGCCATCCTATTTACATAATGAGAAGAGGATTTGGTGGAAAGGAGGTACATGTATTGATTGTCCCAGGCCTGCCTTGTTAGCTTATGGTATAAATAACACTTGTTTCCCATGCTGCTGCTTTGGGGGATATTCTGTTAATTTCAGCTATCATCTTGTTTCCCCCAAATTTGTCAGTTGATTTCTTAGAGGAATATTCAGATGGTTAGACATGGTCATTGTTTGTTGGTCTTTAGCCTGTATGTTTCCAGAAGACAGATACAACCAATAAGCTCATCAGTTAAGTGTGGTGCTGGCCTACAGCAGGCTGCTTTCTGTACATTCACACACGGGAATGTCTGAATGTACATACTGACCTGTAGGAGGATCCACATTTCTCATCTGCTCACCAACACTGTGTGCTGACAAACTAAAGGCTGTATGTAACCAGAGCCTGCAACATAATTTGCAGGGCCAGGTGCAAAATGAAAACGTGCAATCTCTTGTCTAAAAAGCAGACAAAACATTTTTTACCTTTTTTCCATGGTCTTTCTCTCATTCTGTCATGGTGTTTTTTATTTGCTATTTAATACTGTGCTCTCTCAGGCATGGGATATATGAAGGATAAGTCTGACCTTTCCAGGAACCTGGGCCTCTGTCCTATAATTCTGCATGTGGGTTACATGCACCTGACAAAAACCTCCCTGCCCCAGAGCCCTGGTCCATGCTAGTAGCAATGAGGTGCTCTAATGGAAGGTCAGTGAGTGCCTTGTGTAGGGCAAGGTCAGGGAGCAGCTGGCTAAAGACCTCTCCCAGGGAAGTGAGGAGGCAGTAGGAGGTGGGGCTCTCTATGGAGTGAGGCTCCAAGCCCCAGCTCATGCTCCATTGTTCCTTTGGGCTTCATTTACAAAACACAAAGAAAAAATTATTAAGAATTTCAGGATAGTGATGACAGAGCATTAACTCACAAGCATGAGCCCCCCAGTTAAGCACAGGGCACTACGCAATTGCACATGTTGCAAGCCCATGAATCTGCCCTTGTCTGTCAACTTCCCTTTTTCTTGTCTATCATGCTGACATCATTTGGTACACATCTGGCTTTTCACATAAAAGCACATACTGAAGATTACATATTATTAAGTAGTGAACTGGAAAGATGCTGAGGAAGAGAAAAGAAAGATCAGGAAGGAGGAGGATGGTAGAAAGCCCAGTTGAGTTGGCTGGGGAGAGGACCAGCACCATAATTTTTATAAATTGCTGATGACTAGCTTTCATTCCATCACTGTTGTGGTTTGAAGATTGTGTGTCTAAATGAAGAATATTTGAAGACACTTGTTTTAAGTGACCAATCCTAGCATTAAGAGTGCCTCCTAAATATTTGTCGGAAGAAGGCACGCAACCATAACAGAAAATTGGAAATCAAAGTCTTTGTCTAGGCTTTTGGGAAAAAAAATTCAGCTTAAGCCAATCTCTTGCAATTTTCAATGTTAATAAGCTCCAGGTGGACTTAGAGAATTTCTCCTTACTGTTCTGTCCAACCCCGATCAGCTGGAAGCATTCTTTCAGATATTTTTCCCCTTTCGCTACAAAAGAAAAGCTATTATTTAAGGTCTTCCTTCTCCACCTGAGACTTTAAGAGAATGGTGAACAAAAATGGGCTCAGCTTTCAGAAAAGTCCTTGGAACCTTCTTCAGTCTGATGTCAGATCATTAGTCTGGTACTGACATTCAGACTGGAATTGAATGGGCAAAGGGAGGAAGAATTGTTCTCTTCTGTGAGTTCAAGCAGAATAACCAACAAGCTCCTTAAATCACAAGATAAGGAGTGAGGCTGGTAGAGGAACACACTTGGACTTAGTGCTCTGAGACTGACTTTCCAAAAACAGATTAAAGACCAGACATCCTTCCTGGATATTCAGGAAATTTCCTCTCATTTAGTCAGGATGTGGCTTGTTTATTTACTCAGCAATAAAGACATTCTTATTTCTGGCCACAGATACCCCCACCATCTGCTTCCTGATTTCTGTTTACCGCTGCCCTCTGAAGCATCGCTGCTTTGGAGTTAACCTCCATTCTCCCTTCTCTGGAGGATTCTGTCCTCCAGGAATCAAACACAGATGTTTAGGAGAGTCTCTTTTCGGTGCAACCCTTCCATGGACTGTTGACTTTAAAGGGTTATGGGGGATTCTTAATCTGATCTTTGGCCCAACCCAGGGATACCCTCGCCATAATGCCTAAACAAAAATGGACTTCCTTATAGTTCCATATTTCCAGAGACAGGAGCCTTCAACTTACACATTTTTTTCTTTTGTTCAGTCATTGACAAAAATAATATCACTGACACCTTCAATAGGCATAAATGTATGTTAGGTGCTAGTGGACATAAAGGAAAGGAGGAAGAAAGGGAGCAAATGAGGGAGGCAAAGAAAGAAGTGAGGAAGGAAGGAAAGGAGGGAATAAAAAAATGACTTTGTCAAGGCATAGCCTAGTAGCCTCTACAAACGTTTATAATATGTTAAGTTTAAGGAGGTTCAAGGAAAATATGTACATAATGCAATGGAAACTCAGAATTAGGGACACCTATTTAAAACAATCGTATGAACTTGGGCTCCAGTCCCAGCTCTCTCACTCTGTGTGTGACTTTAAACAAATTAGAGCCTTACGTTGAGTTTTTGTATCTGAAGCACAGGCTTGGTAATACCTCAGAGCACTGTTATGGGAATAGATGACTTATCATGTATGAAGTTCTCAGCTTAGGGGTATCTATCATCATTGTTGTCATCATCACTATGTCTGCTGTTGATGCACTGGTACAGCATTTCTACTTTCCAATGTAATTTCGTTGATATTTCTTGAATAACATGTATTCCTGCATCCACTTTGGCAACCTTCAATCTGTCCATCAGCAACCACCAGAATGATATGAACACGCCCTTTCTTACTGAATCCTGCCTTTGGCCCCCATTTCCCTTTGACTGGACATGAAACTCCTTATTTGGCCTCCAAGGACCTGCTTGTCTTACCTCCACCTATCTCAGGCTCCCCTCTGGGAGCTCTAACACAGCCGTCCTGGCTTCCTTGTCCACCTCCACAGGGAATCAGCACATGCAGTTCTCTTTGGCAGGAACATTTCCCCTGACCCTTAAGCTCCTCTTGACCCATCAGATCTCAGCTCAGTTATGACCTCTGGATGTGTCCCCTGACTTGTCAATTCTCTCTCCCAGGGGCTACCATGGTCCCCTCACATCGTCACCCTCATCAAGGTGACAACTTTACATTTATGTGCGCAGTTGTTGCTTTAAAATCTATTTCACCGCCAACACTCCTAGACTCCAAGGCCCATGAGGATATAGATTTTGTCTTCCTTATTCAATCCCGGGTCCTGAATTCCACTGCCGGACACATATGAGGTTCTCAACAAATATTTGTTATGGCATTTTCACTTGACAGAGATAAGGGGGCAGATAGTATTGTAACCATTTCATAAATGAGGAAATGGAGTCTTTCTGAAAATTAACCTATGTGAGCAAGGTTTGAAAATGGCAGATTTAGAACAGAGGCCTGGCTCCCCATTCCACAAGGCTGAGATCCACATGCCTTCCCCACTGTTGCTGCCTCCCTTGTTCCTCCATTTCCATGGTTGCTCCAGACCCTGCTCCCCAGAAGGACCAAGGAGAAGCAAACACCTTTTTCCACATTCCAAACCTGGAGATATGTGAAGGGAAGTAGGTTTTCCTGCCCCACTCCTGTCACTGTCAATCTTCATTCTTTCTCCATCAGGGTTACCTCTGTCTTCAAACTATTCCTCATAAATGAGACTCCTGGGCTATATAAGTGAAGCCTCATTGAATGTAATGCAAACAAACTCATTAAACAGATAATATACTGGTGTGTGTAATGGGGAAGCTCAAGGTATGGGCTTTAGATACAGCTGGATCCAGGGATTTGAATAAAACCATGAGGTCTGTCACTCTCCTCCCGTATTCCTCCTTCTCTCTCTTTCTCTCGCCATTTCTTGCTCTGTTGGGCTTTTTATCCAACTCATTGTGTCCATTTGAAAAAAAAAAATTGGACCCCACAGTTCCAGATTCACCTTGGCTTTGGAACTGATATTTCAGGGGAGTGAGAAGGCCAACACTCTGCAACATTCAAATTAATTTCCCCCAAAGAAGTCTCATTTGCCTTATATTGGTCCTAAATGTGTCTAGATCAATCGCTGAGTTCGGACAATTAGTGATCTGATTGGCCAGCTAGCTGCAGGTATCTGCTGGGATGACCAAGGCACATATTTGAAAGTTCAAGTGAAATTTCTTAAAACAGGCAGTGGCAGGAAGGAAAAGGGGCTGGGAAACAAAAACATAGCAGAAGACCAATCCACAGGTCTTCTACCATCCTGGCTCTTTATAAGAGATCGTCTAGGACTCTTGGGCTTCTGATGTGTGTCCCAGTTCTCTAGGTAGACTCTGATCTGTGACAAGCACAGTGGGGCCAACCTGCCTTACTACCATACAAAGTACCATTATTAACAGAGTTTTTATTAGCACCTGCATCACAATGCTCACTCAAACTGAGGTCGCAATCCAAAAATTAAAACGTAAAAACCACCACCACCAACAGAACAGATATCTATCCCACACAACCAAAGTTCAATTCAGAAAAGAATTTTCTTTCTGCTGATGACACTGCCAAGAGATTATTCCCGTAGCCCATCTTGACTGTCAAATCACACACACAATTAAGGACTCAGGCGACCAGCTTGTCCTGGAAGTCAGAATAAAAGCTGATACCAAGCAAAACACACTCTGCATAGTAAATTAATTGCCATGTGCAATGAAGCCCTCTTTTGGATGGGAACATGAATTGGGTTGCAATAATGAGACTAATTTCCTGTGGGGTTTGTGGATCCAGCCTCTTTTCTCTTAGTTGTTGTACATCACACTACAGAGACGTGGCCAGGGCTTTGGCAGAGTCCCCAGCTATGATGCTGAAATGCCAGGGAGTCATTTATTATAGTCCAGCTGCTCTGTCAAATAGGAGACTGGGGGCAAAGAGAACAAGCAAGAAGTTCTGGACCTACGGAAGGCATTTAACATGGATTTCTATGTATCTGGGAAATAAAGGAAAAGTAAAGTGGAATCTACTTCCTCAAGTTGAGCCCAAACTTTTCCAGGTATTATCAACTATCTAAAATTGTGCCTTGGTTTTTAAAAAAGAAGGTTGCCTGGAAGTAAACAAATGCGTTTCTATTGTTAATTTTAGCCTTTTGTCACTTGTGGGAAAAATGCAAGTGAAAAGGCCAATTACAGTTTTGCCTCTGGAATACTCATACTATGCTATTCCTCAATCCCAAGAGTTGACATAATTCACAACATTCACGTTATGCAGACACTTAAAACGTACACCTGTGAAAAGACTAATTTGTAAACGGATTCAAAGCCTCTAAGATTTTTGTTTAAACAACTAATTCAACTCTCTAAGCATTAAAGCAGTGGTTCTCAAACCCTAGCCATCAGAATTACTTGAAGGGCTTGTTAAACAGTAGTGCCATTCTCCAAAGTTTCTGATTCAGACCTGAGGGAGGACCCAAGAATTTCCATTTCAAATAAGTTCTCAGGTAACGCAGATGCTGCTGGTCCAGGGACCACACTTTGAGAGGCACTGCACTAAAAAAGAAATACACATCTGCCAACACAATGAAAGAATCCAGACCTTTCATTTATAACTAAAAATTATATGAGAAGAAGCTTTCCTTTGTTTTTTGTTTCCTTTGTTTCTAAACACACCTCAAACTTTAAAGTGCGTGCAATGCTCTTGAGGGGCTTCGAAGTGTAGATTCCAATTCCATAGGCTTTGGATAGAGATTATGAATTTCTAACCAGATCCCAGGTGATGCTGATGCTACTGATCTAAGGACCACAGTTTTCTCTCCATCATAAAATAATTGACTTCTAAGGGCAGGGCAGTCATCCGTGGTACAACAACATTTCATTCTGATTAAACAGTCCCACTGGAAATAAAACTCCTTGTATGGAGAAAGCAAATTTTCTACTTGTTTGTATCAATCACATTGTCTTAGAAAATGCTTGCATAGAAGAGGACTAAGACAATCTAAAATTCAATTCAACAACACATTCTGAGTTTCTACTATTTGCACAGCAATTTTCACTGTCAGGAATATAAAAACAAAAGAAACAGGGCTGCTCTAATCACAACACCAGGTCCTTAATAATTGTTTTAATATTCCAGGGAGTTAAATTGTAAGCCATCACCACAAAAAAAAAAAATCTGTATCATACCAAAACAAAGCAAATGATTGAGAGTATTTCCAGCTATGGTACAACTCTTGCAGCTTCTGTATAAGCTGAAATTTTTTTAAGTAAAAACTTACAAAAAGCAGTTTGGGAATTTTTTTCTAGGTCTTAGGAAAATGAAATTGTACATATATGTATGCTTAAGTAAACCACTTGAGAAGAAAATAGGTGTATTAATTTCTTCTAGTATGCCTCTCGGCTTTTTAAATAAAAATGTATTATTTAATAGGACTTCACTCATAAATAAGTACAGTTAGTTATGAAGGCAAAAAGTCACATTTCTGTTAAAGTAACAACCTGATTTTTAAAAATGAAAAAAGTCTTAAATTAATTCTTCAGTTCCCGTTTGTAGTGACTGGCCTGGAAAGAATACAAAATTCTGGAATCTATTTCCCTGCCAATAATGGGGACACCTTCTACTTTCAATGATAAAAGCATCTCAGGTTTGCCTAGATTTTAAAGAAAATGTCAAAGTAGTATCATCTCTATTTGAGTGTGATTTAGAAATTATTTAAAATGTGTATATATACACACACATCATACATACAGTATGTTTATATATAAACACACACATATATATAAACAGTATGTTTATAAACACACACATGCCATGCATATAGTATATAGTGTATATAGTATATAATATGTATGATGTGTGTTTATATGTATTAAGCTGTATGTATATATATAGAGAGAGAAAGACATAAATATATAGAGTCCCTCTTATGCTGGCAATTATGTTTTTAAAAAGCCATGACTAATGATGAAGACAGTGTAATTAAACTTGTGAATGGATATATTTTGATGGTATTATCAAATATAACAATAGTTTTGAAAAGCAGTTGGCAATATATATGCATTAAGAACCACAAAAATATTAGTGACTTGGTAATCTTAGTTCTAGAAAAGTATTTTCTGGAAGTAAAATAACAGAGGACCAAATCTGATGTTTGCAGTGTCAACCTGGAGGGGACTAAAAGAACAAGCTAAATATTCAGTGATGTGGAAATGGTTACTTAAATTATGGTTTATTAATTCAATGATGTATATGTCACTATGAAAAATCCTATTTATGAAAAGAGGTAATAACATAAGAAAACACTTATACTTAAGGGAGAAAAAGGTGACGGTGACCTATGATGCTGATGTATGATGGGACCACGTGAAAAATTCTAGAACAAATAAGTTATAGTTACATAAGAGCACTAGGATTATGGATGAGTCTTAGCTTCTATTTTCTTTTTCTTTTTTTCTTTGAGACAGTCCTCACTCAGTCACCCAGGCTGGAGTTCAGTGGCGTGATCTTGGCTCACTGCAACCTCCACCTCCCATGTTCAAGTGATTCTCCTGCCTCGGCCTCCTGAGTAGCTGGGGTTACAGGCACCTGCCACCACGCCTGGCTAAATTTTTGTATTTTTAGTAGGTACGGGGTTTCACCATATTTTCTTTTTCAGCTTTCTGTAATGTTGTTACTGCTGACTTTATGGTACTCTATTAATGGAGAAAAATCATGTTTAAAATGCCAAAATCTGTCCTGAGCTACACATTGTATCTTTAATAATACATTAAGTTGGGAAATGCTACTGGAGCTTGGATTTCTTCCCAAAATCCCATAAAGCAAAGGTGCTACCATTGGAATGGCATTGCCCCATGCCCACAACTCCAAGTCAGCCTGAGTCTGAGGGGGTAACCAAATTCAACAGTATTCTTTTGTTTCCCAGAGCCTTTAAACTGTTGCAGATTAACTTGTAGACTCTCAAGTCAGAGATTCTGAGTTTTAATCTGAACTCTAACCTTTTGCTGATTTGTCACTAGATTGCATTTCTGCCAAAGAGTCGCCTCTCAAAATTCGCCGCTCTCTGTACTGGAAAAGAATTGACTCTGTCAGTGCTACCTATGAGACATACGGCTATTTATGTGTCTTGTGAGAGGCAGCCCTGTATGGTGGCCAGAAGCTCTGGGGATTAGAGTGATACAACTGGGTATCACTGCCAAGCTGCCATTTGACAGGCTCTGCACCTTGTGCAAATGACCAAGGCTATTTGTGCCTCAGTTTCCTCATATGTAGCACAAGAAATATAAATTCACCCAGCCCTCGAAGTAAGTGGTGGAGCTTAAATGCGATAATGTGTACAGAAGTATTCACTGCAGTGCCAAGCACATGTGCTAAGCACTCAAACATCACAGCTTAGCTGTGATTTTATCCAGGAGCTGTGGGGAGGGGAGATCTTTGTTCCAACCCTGTTATAGCTCCTTCTTGGAGTTTGAAGGGTAGGATACACAGGAACTGAGGGGAAAGGGACCTGGTATTCTAGAAGCCAGCCCAGAGATTTATGCCTGAAAAGAGAGAAGTATGATGTATAGATACTTTAACTGGACCACGTGGATTCAGAAAATCCTCTCCCAGTTTTCAAAATATCCCTAGGAACCAAAGGAACAATCCCAGACTCAAGCTACTGCTACCCACAGATAGATGCACATTGTGGTTGATTATCTCTGGAGGGCAAGAGGTCCAACCTATGAAAAATGACTACAAAAGCAAGAAAATTAGAGGCCCAGACAGACACCATTTTTCAGTGTTTATTCTAATTACTCATGTAACAATCAGCCTCTTGCTTCGCTTTGGCCTTTGTTGCTCCAACCGGGTACTTGCTTCCTGGGTATATCCTGAAACCTGCTGGCAGAGGGTGCCGTCCTATCTCTGTCAGTTGAACTAGGGGGTGGAAATGGGCCTGATCAAGTTAGGAGAGGTGAGTCAGATCCAAACTTTTTGGAGGTGAAGATTTCTTTAATCTCTCCATTGAGAAATAGCTGGGTGAAACTTTGTGCTTTAAAGATGGGATTCCCTTACGCATCTTGTTCACTGTTTTCTCTGAAGTCTAAAAGAGCACCTGGCCTATAGTAGGTGCCTAATACGTGTCAGATGAACAAATCAATTAATCACTATAACAACTTCAAAATTTCCTGTAAAAAATCAAGTTTCATTTCATACACCTGAATAGCTTGAAATTTCTCTATGTCATATTTATAAAATAGAAAATATTTGTATTAAAAATACATTTATGGCATGATTTTTTAATGTAAAAGATGCAGAGAAGTATCTCTGGACAGCAATGTGAGAAAACATTAACAGTGGGGGAGGAGCAACACTTGACATGTTTTCCATATTCACACCCTTTATGCTGACCAAGGAAAAGAATGCTGAGTCTTGGGTCTGTATTTTAAATTGTATACATGAATGAAAAGTATGTCTATTCTTTGTCTAGGTGAAAAATATATTTTAATGTCTTTTGCTGGAGCATTTGTTCCAACAGATTTCAAATTATGCCTTCAAAATATGTATTAGTAGATGGGTGCAGTGGTTCATGCCTGTAATCTCAGCATTTTGGGAAGCTGAAGTGGGTGGATGGATCACTTGAGCCCAGGCATTTGAGACCATCCTGGGCAACATGGTGAGACCCCGTTGCTACAAAAAAAAAAAAAAAAAAAAAAAAGAATGCAAAAATTAGCTGGGTGCCATGGCGTGTGCCTGTAGGCCTCACTACTCAAGAGGCTGAGGTGGGAGGATTCCCTGAGCCTGGGAAGTCTGAGGCTGCAGTGAGCTGAGATAGTGCCAATGCACTCCAACCTGGGCAGCAGAGCAAGACCCTGTCTCAAAAACAAAAATCATTAGCACTGGTCTGTAATTATTAAAATGTTCACTGTTGCTCAAAACTGGTTTTGCCCATAAGATAAAGACAAAAGCATTAGTTTTAAATTTTTAAAAACCATCTCCACAATAGAAATTGTACTGAGAAATAACAGGTGATGTGGGCAATAGATACATGGGATTTATTATACTATTCTGTTCACATTGTATAAATTTCAATATTTTATAATAAAAATTATTTTTAATGGTTACTTAATTTTTTTCTAAATACGTAATTGGTAATTTTATGCACTTAAAAATACATTAATGTCACTTATACTTTCCTTCAGCATGTGTTGGAATTAAACCAATCAATTTGTTTTTAATGGACTCATGGAGGAATTTTCAGTATATTTTTGAGATGTATAGGCTGCCACCAGCTTTACTCAGTACATGATGGATAGTTTCTATTTTAAAATATGGCATTTGTTGTGATAGAATTTAAATTACTTTTCTGCTGGGAGCATGCGTTCTTCAGAGTTACAACTATGCAAAGGGAAATTATACATCATATTGCTACTTTATCTTCCTTTAGAGTCCTCATTGCAGTTACTTTCACTCAGGTACAATTACATTAGAGAAAACAGAATTTCATATTTAAATTAAGAACAATTCCATTTGGAAAATTCATGTCACTTCTTAGTTAATTACAAAAGAGAAATGGAACCCAATCTAAAAACAAGCAAGTCAAGGCTCAAAAGTAGCAGAACTCACATAAAGAGCTATACATAATCAATAATTTAGAGCTCACACAAATCCAGTTAACAGTACAAGTTACTTTATCATAATTCTATCTTTAAAATATTGTTAGATCTTTTCATTTACTATAAATGCTATGTATGTTCATTGTGGAAAATTTGGAAACTAGAGAAAAGCAAAAAGAAAAAAACAAAAATAAGATCATGCTGTGATTATGACATCCAAATGTAATCACTATTAATATTTTGCTGTATCTCTTTCAAGTTCACTTTTTGGTTTACATGGGATATAACTAAAAATAGGCCTTATATTTTACAAGATTGTCATTTCTTGTGCTGTTAGTTTCTTATGTTGGAACATACATGGTAAAACTTTCCCCATTTTATTAACTATGCCACTTAATAATGGCAGACTTTTTGACCCAATATTGTATCTACACCATGATTTATATAACCTGTCTGATACTGTAACAAATTTAGTGTTTCAAGTTTTTTCCTATTATAAATGATGCTATAATCAGTAACCCTATGTAATTTTTTTCACATCTTTATTTCCACTTGATAAATTACTTAAAATCAAATTCTGGGTCAACACATATGAATATATTTAACTATTCGAAAAAGAGAAATGATAAAAATCCCTAAAAGTTGTCGGTTACACTCCTGCTGGCAATCCCAGATACACATATTTTTTTCAATACTATGTCTTCTCTTTCTAAAAACATAATTCCCTATTTGAAAAATAAAAATTGATCTATAATTTTTATTTGTGTATAGTTTCTTTAATTAATAGTGAGATTGAATATAACTGTCTGTGCCATGGTCACTTCTCCTTATTCTTTCTTAAATGCTTATTTTTAAAACCTCCTTCTTTTCAATCCAGCCACCTTATTTGAAGCCTACCACGTTACAGGCATGGAGATAAATGCTGAGGATGGAAAATGAATAAGACATGGACCCCCATCTTCAAGGATTTCACAGGCTAGCAGCAAAAGGCACATGAATGACTAATTCCAGTCTATTATTATAAGTGCTTTATAGACATATGTATAAAATGCTTGTAAAGCACAGATAAGGAAGCAGAAAAGCCTGCAGGGGATTAGTGAAGGATGTGCAGATGTTGTAAAGTTTGAGCTGGGCTCTGACAAATAAACATAAATTCACCAGGCAGGTGGGAGGGTGAAAAGAGAGTGCCCCAGCAGAGGAAACAACATGTGGAAAGACAGAGAAGTAAATTCATGGAGAAGGATGGAAGAGACAAACCACATGTTGTGAAGGATATTGTAAAGCTAGCAGAGGGTTTGAGCTGTATCAATGGAAATAGGGATTCACTGACGGGCTTTTGAGCAGAGAATGAACAGGACAAGTTTTGAGTTGTGAAAGTGGAAGGAAAGGAAGATCTGTGGTCACTGTTGGGTTTGGGGGTGTGGGGAGAGTGAGAGTGAGAGACCTAATATGTATACTAGGTCAAAGTTAACTATAAAATACTTTTAGCTTGGGTTATTCAATGTAGAGTAATATACTTACTTTTAAAAATACAGACATGAAACAGAGGTAACCCCTTTTAAAGAGTTATTTCTTTTATATAAACCCTAAAACAAAGCAGCTGTGATCGAATGCATTATTTTTCCCAATTTTTCACTACTCCCCATATGGAGCCCTTTGCTATGAGGCTTTGAAGTTCTTCCAAACAGAATGTTCCCCCACTGATGTTGGACTTGCTTTGCCCAGTGGGTAGAAGTGACTGAGCACCAGTTCCTACCTAGACTTCAAGAAGCATCATGTGTCTATCTGCTAATCTGGAAACTTTCAGTCTCTACCAGGAAAATAATGTTTCTGAAGGAGCACACTGTCCTCAGAAGAATGAGACATCCATGGAGCAGACCTGAATGAAACCCACAGTCCGGAGTCAAGCCCAGCTGAGCCCAGCCTAGATCAGCCAATCCCTCAGCCTATGGAGCAACGTGTAAGCCATGGAGTTTTAGCATGGCTTGTTATGCAGCATTATTATAGGAAAGGCTAACCGATACATTGGCACAGTCCATCCCCATCTAGATATGGCCCATCTCTGTTTAAAGACACTTCTAAAGAAAGTGGGTTGGGCTAATACACTGTACATTATCTGGAAAGTGGGATAATACAATTTGAAGTTTGTGATGATTAAATGTAGCCCAGTTTCACCAAATGTAGAATGTCATCTCATCAACTGGAAATTGCTGATGAATTTCCATCCAGAATTAAAGTACTCAAGTCTCTTACATAAGAAATCAATCAACTATTGATTCTGTGGGGATGACATGCATTCTAATAAAATGCTAAGTAGACAGATATGAGCTCAGTCCATATTGTAAATAAGAATATTTACATCTTTGTTGCCTCCTTCTGGTCAGTCTTATGAGTAAGCTGTTGCGTGGCATGGAGGTTTTAAAATCAGGTTATAATAGGCTTCTGCATTCTGCTCATTAAGATAAAGAAAGGTGCCGGGCGCGGTGGCTCAAGCCTGTAATCCCAGCACTTTGGGAGGCCGAGACGGGCGGATCACGAGGTCAGGAGATCAAGACCATCCTGGCTAACATGGTGAAACCCCGTCTCTACTAAAAATACAAAACACTAGCCGGGCGACCTGGCGGGCGCCTGTAGTCCCAGCTACTCGGGAGGCTGAGGCAGGAGAATGGCGTAAACCTGTGAGGCGGAGCTTGCAGTGAGCTGAGATCCGGCCACTGCACTCCAGCCTGGGCGACAGAGCGAGACTCCGTCTCAAAAAAAAAAAAAAAAAAAAAAAAATAAAGAAAGGTTTACCAGAGAAATGGTCTATTAGGTGGTATTTTGCTTTCACTTGCAAATTAAGGGATAATTAGTTTTGAATATCTGGAGATGTAGAATCTATGTGTTTGACATAATTTCACAGGTAGCCAACACCAGGAGTTCAAGTATCTCTGCAGGGCAAAGAAGGGTTCTTTGAAAGTTAAAAGAGATTACATAATATTCCATTCTGAATATATACTATTCAGGTAAACATTACAGGTGGCATATATTTATCTCACCATTCAGAACCAAGAGTTTTTTTAATTTGTTAGTATTTGGAAAAGCTTGACAAAGTCTGAATGTCACCATATTTTCCTTTTTTCTTTTGTAGAGACAAGCTGTTGTTTGAAATATAGTTGAACTAAGATTTAAACTATTTTAAATAATTAAAGGCAAATTCTTGTGCCTTCCTTTAATTTGAAATAGCACTTCCTCCCTTAACACCTTTTAAAAATAAATAAACAGAATCCTCCTCATTGCTTAAACAGGGAGAGTAAGTAGGCTTAAATGATTCTTACCTTTGTAAACTGTTACTTGGTCTTCTCTCACTCTTAAAATTTACCAAGACAACTAACGCATATTTCATAAGGAAAACTTCAACATGTCTGAGATAGAATAAGACTCAGGGACTAAAAATGCTTCTAAATTTGAATTTAAATGGGAATTCTTGGTAGGAAATTTCTCCCTCACAGGTAGGATCTGGCTCTTTGGGGCAGGGACATCTAGACCCATCTTGGTAGATGATTTATCTAAAAGTAGGTGGTCAGCTTGTCTAAATCACACATAAGGACATATCATCTGAAAAGAATTTTTCCTCTGATTTGTGTAATTACTAAAAAACATAATAGTTAAGTCACATCTGGTTAGGCCATTAACAAGTTATCTTTATTGTAAAGAATAAAATGTTATGCATTTCTAATTGAAGAATGAATGATGAGTGACTATGAGATCTCAAAAGTAACGAGTGCACAGTTCCCAGGGGTGGGGAATAGCAAGGATTCATTTCCAAAAGGAAGAATAATAAACATATTTTGCTCACTGCTTCTTTGCATATTTAACTCATTTCTGCATTAACTTTGTCCACTAAAAGGTTTTGGAAAGTCTATGATATGTGAGGCACAGGGAACACAAAAATTAGTAAGACAGCCACTGGCCACCAGGGATTGTAGATGCAGCAGAACAAACAGTAAGACATGTTCATAAGTAACATTAGTCAAAGAAATAGGTGAAATGTGTGAGATGAAAGGAACCACCAAGGTTGTATGAAATTTTAGGGCATAGAGAGTTAATGCCTACAGAAAGAGATGGCATTTTCCTGAAATGCACTAGAGAATGGATAGGATTTAAATAAGGAGAAAGAGGAGAGAATTCTAGGAAAAGGAAATGGTAGATACTGGCATGGGGTGGGGAACCTGAAAGGTATATTTCTATTTTAGTAGGTAGTGCTGTTTAGTTACAGCATGGAGACAAGTATAAGAGTGCATTAAGAAAAGGTGGCAGAGGGTTAAATACTAAGCTAAGAAATTTGGAAACTAGCTTGTGAGCCACTAAACGTTTTAGGGCAGAAAGGTGATGTGCTAAAAGCACAGATTTGAAAGGTGAATGGGTAAGAATGAGAGAGATATCAGGTGAGGACTCCAACAAGAGGGTTATTTTTGTTTCGGATGGGCTTTCCACATCTTCACATTCCTAGAGTTTGACAAGAACACAAAGTAAGGGCCTCTGTGCATGGTAAAGCCAGGTAAGAAGCCAAATTCTGTTTCAGAATAACGTATTGGCCATGCAGTTCTGTTTATTTTTACAGTGGAAGTGACTGATTTTTGTTATTGCTATTTCACTTTTCACCACAAAACACCCATCATATTCTTGCAAAAGACTCTTTGAGAGCAGACTAACTCTTAGCCCATCTCAGAGGACAGACTGTCATGAAACCTAATGAACATGTGACAAGTGGCTAGTTTAGCAAAATGAGTAAGCTCTAGAGGTCTTCTGTATGACGCAGCACCTGTAATTAGCAGTACGGTATTGTGCACTTAAACATTTTATTAAGAGGGTAGATTGCATGGTGGGTGTTCTTACCACAAACAAATGGACAAACAAAAATGGAAGGGGCATGAGGAAACTTTAAGAGGTGACAGATATTGGAGGACTTGATTATGAAGATGATGGTTTCACCAGTGCTTGTATATACCCAAACTCACCACATTGTATATATTAAATAGGAGCAATTTTTTGTATGTCAGTTATACCTGAGTAAAGCTGTTTAAACAAAAGAAATGCAGTGAAAGAACCTAAAGATTATGGAGGAAGAGAAAAAGGAGAAAGAAGAATGGGGAAGTTGTTCTCTGTAGAACTCAGGGCAGGTTCTGCAGGGCCAAATCTCTGTGTCTGAGGTCAACAATCAAGAATCAAACAGACGAGAATTGAAAAGCTACTCTCAAATTCCTGCCACACTATAAACCTTCTCTGCATTGAAATATGTTGCTTAAGTGTGAAATGTAAAACTGTTGGGGCACACTGGTTAATACTGGGATCATTTTGAAACAAGTCATCAGACCACCCCTCTCTTCCACACTAAGGAGCAAGTTTCGAGGATTATATTTCTTTTGTTCAGTGGGAGGTAAAACAGATGCTGTGGCATCACACAATGGTGGGCAAAATGGAAATAACATGGAAAGGCAAAGGAGAGAAATATAGTGATCGATGAGTTGACAGGACATGACCCCTGGGTCAGTCCGAGGGCAGCAAAGAGAGAGACATGGGAGAGGGCTCCATCTTGACCCCTCAGTTCTCCACCTGGATGACCGAGTGAAAGGAAATAGCATTAAATAAAATCAGTCAGAATGAGTTTGACTCCTGATATGATGAGTTCACATGCCTTTGGGACATCCAGGTGCCCAGACACAAATGAAATTGTTCTAGAGGGTTCAGGGCTTAGGATAAAGATTCAGGCATTATCTCCTAAATGAAACTATGACCAGATAACTTGAAACTAATGCTGATGGAGAATGCATAGAAAGTCCGAGAATATTTTCAAGAATCACTTAGGTATTGGGAAGAGGGAAAGGAACGCAGAGAGGCAGAAAAGGAATATTCAGAGGGGAGGAAGAAACACAATTATGCTGCATCTGAGAAGCGAACAGTGGAAGAACTGCCCAACTACAACACGATGAAAGGGTTGAGGAAGGAAACTAAGAGAGGCCATCTGAGCAGGTGTGGGAACCCCATCGAGAGTTCTTCTCTTAAAGTGGTGGGAAAAGATAGCAAATCAAATTGCCCGAAGAAGTGAAAGGGTAAGAGAGTGAGTGCATCATAGGAAGATGGAGAGAGTGACCGTGTAGCCTGATTTTTCTAAACATTTGTTGGTGACAAATATGAGAAAAATTATCATATTAACTATGGGAGACTTGAACAGATTTAAGCTAGAGAAGAGAGGAAAAAAATACCATCACAAAATGAACTTTAATAAATATTTAGTGGGTTCCTAATACATACCAGGCACTGGAATGGGATGCTGCCCCATGACTCTTATGTCTGTGTGTGGCAATGCTCTGTTTATTTTTACCATTAGCTCAATGCAGCAAGAATTGCAACTTGTTCATCAATGTATCTAAGAAGGCTGGCATTGTGTTTGACATGTGACAGACCCCCTGCAAACTTTTCCAGAATCAATGAATGGCACAGTCTCAACCTTTAAGAAGTTCTGTGTTTCTTTTTTCCTCCTTAACTCCCCTTTTTCTTTGGGGCCTTCCGTAATCTCCAAAGTTAAACATGTTTCAAGGATTATATAAATATATTTAGTTAGGCACCCACCCACCCAGGTGCCCATTACACCCTGGGTGTTGTTCCATCAAAGCAGTTTAAAGAGAGAAAAATCAACAAGTGGCTTCAAGATTTTGACCAGTCCCTAAGCAAAGGAGAAACATAGAAAGCAAAACCTCAGTGCAGTTTACTGACTAGTTTGGAAACTCAGGGGAATTAATTTCCTATGCACTTCAGGTTTTTCATGAATCGCTTTTATTGGTTCTCCTTTTACTCTTGCAGGTTTTCCCAGGGCTACACTGACTAGCTTGGCTGAATTCAAATGAGCAGAGAAACCTCTAAATCAGCCTAGTGAGTATGGCATCTGGTTTTTCTCATCCTGTCAATCTCATGTAAATAGCCAAGCCACGCACATTGTAAGCAAAGCCTGTTAGACTCCATTGGCTGGCTTGGCACCCAAGTTAAAAATGCAACTTGCTAAACAGTCTACCCAGCAAATAGCTTTCTTTGGCAGAACGGTGCTGTTCAACTTGGGAGAGAATTTGATAAAGTGCTTTACTGGATGGCAACATTGTGGTCTCACTTTCCTCAGATCACAGCAGGATAATGAAGCTGGAATCCATTTAAACCTTCCATTTCACCCCACACAGCTCACAGACACTGTGTCAAACCACATCACACTGCAATAAATGTGCTAAAATCTATACGCTGATTCACCTATCACACAGAGTACTCTGTCAGATTGGAAACAAATTATGGAATACAGTTTCTTGATTTGCCCACTCATGTAGCTATAGCGGAATCTCAAATCCAAGGCGATACTTTATGCCATAAAGTTGCATAAATAACTGTATTGTTTCATGCCAAGTTTAGCAACACAACATTCTTGCTATGAATAGCACAGTCACTGCAGGGACAGACCCGGCCGTGTGACAAGGACTTATCTGCCCTGTCTGGTGTGACAGCTTCTACTCCTGTCACTGAAGCATTTGTGATTGGAACATTTGTGATTAAATAGTGTTCCCTCTGTACACCCTGGAAAATGATGAGCACAGGTAAACGTAAGCTAACCAAAGATCGTCACGGACGATAATCAATGGGTGGGGAGACTTAATAACATAGACTGAGTCTTTGAAGCCTTTCCCCTTGGCTTGTTTCCTTTTACTTTGCTCCTTTAAGGTGATCTTAGGCCGTGGAGAATATATGAAAGCTTTACCTTCAAAAGATATTCAGAGTCTGCCAACTGCTCGTCACCTCCTGGTTCAAGCCACCTTCATCTCTCAGTTAGATTTCCAGAGTAGCCTCCTAATTAGTCTTGCTTTAACTGTTACTCCCTACATCCTCTATGTGCTGGACATTGTGATGTGCCCTCAAGATCCTACTTCAATGGAGGACCCACGGCACCAGCTGCTGGGAGTGCAGTCAGCAGGCAGCCCTCGGCTCTCAGCTTCTCAACAATCGCCCAGGTGATGCTCCTTCCTTGTTATTGTTATTGCCATTGAAAGACCTATATTCAATGACCAGTTGACACCGGAGTATAAAGACCTGGCTGTCTTGGGCCAAACAAGGTCAGTTCTGAAGCTCATAGTAAGTGGCCAAGGTTGCCATTGGTCTGTATCATAACTGGACTTCTCCCTCTGCTCACTCCTGCTTCCTGTCCCTGCTTTTCACAAGTGTTGACCCTGACTGCTAAATTCCATCTCAGAGTTGCTTCTTCAACCTGTGACAGTCGAAGTATCACAAGGAGCCAGAGTCCTCCTGTAGAACCCTCTGCAGAACCCTCCCTCATCTCCCTGCAGTGGCCCCCACACATCCAGACCCTGCCCTCCACTCACCCCTTTGCCCATTCTGTTGCAGGAACACCTGCTTCCTCAAACACACTAGGCACACTCCCATCCTGCTATGTGCTGCCTGTCCCCTCTGCCTGGAAAATTCTTCTTTTAGATGTAAGTGGACACATTTTTTTTTCTACAAAAGGTAAAATAGTAAATATTTAAGTTTTTCTGGGCCACAAAATTGCAACTGCTTAACCCTGCCATTTGAACACAAAAGCAGACACAGATAGTGCATAAACTAATGGGCTTGGCTGAGTTCCAATGGAACTTTATTCATGAAAACAAGCATTGGGCCAAAGTTGCCCCATTGGCCATGTTGCTGACCCTGACCCCAGATAGTCATGGGGTTCCTGCACCTCCTTCAGGTCTCAGCTCAAATACTTCCTTCCTTCTGAAATCCCAACTCCAACACTAGTTCTCTTTCCCACCTTATTTTCTCCATGGCCCTCATTGCTATCTGGTATACTGTTTTCCTTACAGTTTTGTCATCCTCTATCTTTCGTGACTAAGAAGTAAGTGCCATCAAGGCAGGGATTTTGCTTGCTTTGTGTTCCTAGAAAAGTCACTGGTACATGATAGGTGCTAAGAACTTATTTATTGAATGCAAGAATAAGTGAATACATATTCAGGTAACTGGGTATTTTCTCCGGTTTTTGTTTTGTGTTGTGTGTTTCTTTTCTCTCCATATCTTAATCAGTTCCTTTTGCCATTTATATCCCGGTAGAGTTTGGTGCTTAAAAGCATAAGCCCTTTAGTAAGACCCCCTTGAATTTTAAACCCCAGCGCAGTCATCCGTTGGGTCTGTGACCTTGAGCATCTATAGAACCTCACTAAGTCTCGGTTTTCTCATTTGTAAGATGGAGATGGAATGTTGAGTGTCTCGAAGGATCATGATGATGAAAAACACTCAGCACAGAACCAGTTACCTATCACTTAATGAGGACTCTATACAGCCAAATCATTTACTCTTTCCCTTGGTTAATATTCTTCCCAGAGAAGATAATGATCATGTTTACAAATTGGGTCATATGCCTTTAAACAAAAACTCACTTATACATGCAGTAGATCATTTGATTTTTTTTTTACATAGCAAAAATAGATTCTAATAAGGAAAACAGAACAATTATAATGACTATTTATGGATAACTCATTCTGTGTCGGCTGATGGGCTGATAACTTTACATGTTAGCCTCCACACAATCGATAATGCATTGAGGAGGACCAGTGAAATGATTTTCTCCATGTCCTCACTTGTCCGGATATGTAAAGCCAGCCAATGTGAGGATACATTGTTGAGATGCAAACATTGTTGAGGGCACCCAGTTGGATAGTAAACTTCTCTGTCTCATGCTTGAAGACTTTGTCACAATCAATAGGCACAATTACCCACACACTGCAGAGTATGCCTGTGGAATATACCTGGTTACTACTGACATTTGCCTTACGTTGAGAAAACAAAAAAAGAAATGGAGATATCTCTTCTGCCTGACACAGCTTCAACTCCCTTTGTCTTAGGGACCCTAAACTTAAATTTAAATTCCAGATAGGAACTCCCTCTAGTTACCCCAGGAGACTCTTCCTCTATAATGGGTATCCAGACCCCTCGCTCATCCCCAGATGTCAGACACCAACTCTTGATGAAACCAGAAATCCAAAGTAAGTAAACAGATCCTCAGTGTTCCTGAAAACATGAGCTATTTATCATAGTAAATATGTATGAATAATGGTAAGCCTTTGGAAATCAGTGGTTCGATGACTGGTCACTAGTACACAGACTAGAAAATTAACTGCTGCTGGCTTTTATCTCCTGGCTTTTGGGATAGGCTGGTAGCAACTGGCCACTTACTTCTTGAGCAAGAATAAGAGGGATACATCTCTTTTAAACAACCCTCATTCCATTCCATTCATCTTCCTGCTTCAAATCATTTACAACAGCTTCAGAAATAGATTTGTCCTGGCTGGTCTTTAAAGAGACAGTCAATAACAATATGAGAAATAATTACTATACCTGGAGAAAGTGGGCATCGATTTTTAGCAACTACTGGGGCCTCCAAACTGAATTCAAATATGTTGTAGTCGAGTGAGAGGCATTTATTACTTAACTAACTTGCTGAATTAGTACTTAACTTGGACTGGATGGAGCTGACACTAAAACTCTTAAATACAGACTTAATTTTTTTAAATCACAATTCAGTTCAGCCGCAAATATACTGAGTGCCTAATATTTTCAACAAACCATGTAAGGCTCCAAAGACACAATGATAAGGAAGATGGACTTATCTATCTGGGGAAACTCGCAGTCTTTTGGTAAAAAAAAAAGTAATAAGCCAGCACATAATTCATCATTTAACTATAATTAAGGCAAGTGTCACAAGGAAAAATGTGTATAAAGGGAAGAACTCATTTGGTATGGAAGGGATCAAGGAAGTCTTTTTTGAAGAAGTCACATTTAAGCTGCAGATCAAAGAATGAGGAGGAGTTAGTTAGGCAAAGGGAAGAAGAGACTGTTTCAGGTAGAGGAACCACTCAAAGGCCTGGAAGCTAAAGAGAACCTGCCCCATTCAAGCAGTGATGTTCTGGTAATGTTAATAATTGACTCTACACAAAAACCACTATAGGCACATCTAGGCACATATATGTTGATTATGTATTTCATTGATATCAAAGATAAGTAACATATAATTTATAAATAATAAAACATACAATTTTCTATATTGTAAATTGTATGCATAGCCAATTGATTCTCACAGAATGCTTTTGTTGATTTTTTCCAAACTCTTATACCTGTAGCCAACTTACAGTTAGAACTGATGAACAAGTGTGGTTCCCATATCAATGTTGATTGATATTTACATTTAAATTAACAAGCAAGATTGGAAATAAAACAATGACATAAGTCAGAATTTCACTTATTTGTCAATGTCTTGAGCAGCTTCTTTGCCAAATCCCATAACAGTTTTCAAATGTTTAAAGAATATGTCCTGTGTTTTGGGGGGCAATATACAATGTAACAGCTACCAGAATCAACATATTTTTAAAATTTAATTTGCATTCTTAATGTTTTCTTTATCACTTTTGTAAGTCTAGACTAGAGGTTGGGAAACTATGAGCCTGTTGTTTTGGTAAATAAAGTTTTATGGAAACATAGCCATACTCATTTATTTATATATGTATATTCTATGACTGTTTTGCACTCTTCAGCTGCAGGGTTGAGTAATTCCAAGAGGGTTCAGTGCCCACAAAGCCTAGAATACTCATCTAGCTTTTTACAGAAAAAAGTTTGCTGACTGCCATTCGAGATCAAAAACAAGAAATATAGCCCTGAAGTTTTTGCCAGTTCCTGTGGTATAAACGCTCCCGGCATGGCCAGTTTGAAGCTGCCAATGTGACTTCACTGAATGATGTGCCGGAAGCGATGAGCAGAAGCTCCCTATTATATAGATTTCACCATACATAAATAATAGACCTAAGAAAGCATAGAAAATAGTAAAATGTAGTAAAATAATCAGGAAATGGTCAGTTTTGTGCCCATATTATCCTTGTTTTAATATTTAATTATAAGTTGATACAATTTAATTTTTAAAGATAGCTGTATTTAACAGAACTTTTGAAAAATTCACGAAAATGTAACAAATCTGGGCTGGACTGAGCTGGCTGCAGCAATTATTACCTTAACCCAACTGAAAGACATCAGGTGTACCTCATTTGATTGTGCTTCACTTTATGTCATTTTGCAGATACTGCATATTTTACAAATTGAAGGTTTCTGGCAACCCTGCAGTGAGCAAGTATATTGGTGTCATTTTTCCAACAGAATGTGCTCACTTCTTGTCTCTGAGTCACACTTTAGTTGATCCTGCAATATTTCAAACTTTCCAATTATTAAGATATCTGTCACAGGTGGTCTGTGATTGGTGATCTTTGATGTTACTAATGTAACTGTTTTGGGATGCCACAAACCATGCCCATACAAGGAGGCCAACTTAATAGGTAAATGTTGTATGTGTATGTCCTGACTGCTCCACTAACCAGCCTTTCCTCCATCTCTCTCCCTTTACTCAGGCCTTTCTATTCCCTGAGACACATAATATTGAAATTCGGCCAATGAATAACCCTACAATGGCCTCTAAATGTTGAGGAAAAAGGAAGAGTTGCACAGCTCTCACTTTAAATTAAAAGCTAGAATGATAAAGTGTCTCAGTAAGGAAAGTATGTTGAAATCCAAGATGGGTCAAAAGTTAGGCCTCTTAGGCCGATCAACCAAGTTGTGAATGCAAAAGAAAGCTCTTGAATAAAATAAAAAGTGCTATTCCAGTGAAAACAGAAATGATATAAAAGTAAAACAGTCCTATTGCTGATGGGGAGAAAGTCTAAGTGTTCTGAATAGATCAAACCAGCCACAGCATTCCCTTAAGCCAACACCTAATCCAGAGCCCTAACACTTTTCAATCCTCTGAAGGCTAGGATAGGTAAGGAACTACAGAAGAAAGATTGAAAGCTAGCAGAGTTTGGTTCATGAGGTTTAAAGAAAGAAGCTTTCTTCATAACATAAGAGTGCAAGATGAAGCAGCAAGAGTTGATGTAGAGACTTGAAACAAGTTTTCCAGAAGATCTAGCTAAGATCATTGATGAAGGTGGCTACGCTAAACAACAGATTTTTCATGTAGATAAAACATTTTTATACTGGAAGAAGATGTCATCCAGGAATTGCCTAGATAGAGAGAAGTCAGTGCCTGGCTTCAAAGCTTCAAAGGACAGGCTGACTCTCTTGTTAGGGGCTAAACAGGCAGTGACTTTTAGTGAAGCCAATGCTCATGGCCCATTCTGAATATCCTAGGGCCCTCAAGAATGATGCCTAAATTACTCTTGCAGTGCTCTCTGTT